>NW_011494683.1:19721-24017 GCF_000754665.1 Bison bison bison
GAAGCAGAGGATGTGAAGGTTATTCCCTTAACATACAGGAGTAGAATGACCTCCAGTGTCAGATCCAGCTTATGGAAGGACAGGTATTTCTGGTTGGTAACAATTTATAACCTGAAATCTCATTTTTTTTCCTGCTAAGCATCTTTCTGTCCTGTTACTCTTGCTTACCATGAATCTTCAGAACTAAAGAAGCTTTCACATACTTTAGATGTGCCAGCTTTATTTTAAGATATTGGCATTTGAGTAGCTAAACTCCCTATACACATTAGATGTGGGATTAAGGAAGTTAGACTGGATGAGAAAAATTCTAATTAAAAAAGGAAAACATTATCCCAAACTTCTCACAGCACTGATACTTCTCATGCCTGGCTGGACAATAATGAATGGGAAAACAGAAACTAGATCAGTATGCTCACTCTTGATGCTGTGTATTAGAACCATCTGTGTACTCAGACATTGGAGTCTAATGCACTGCCTGCAGCAAGAATATTGCTCCAGACTAGATAAACATGTAGAAACTTCAGTTTCCTATCGTTAGGATCTTTTCTTCCATTTTCAAAGGTCCTAACATCAGTAGTCCCCAATCTTTCGGGCACCAGGGACCAGTTTCATGGAAGACAATTTTCCCGTGGACAAGGGTCGGGAGAAGACGGTTTTGGGATGAATCACCCACGTTACATTTTGTGCACGTTGTTTCTATTGTGACTACACTGAGATTAACCTCTACTAATGATAGTCTCCGTTTGCACTGCAGATCGTCAGGCGTTAGATTCTCATAAGGAGCACACACCTGGTACCTTCCATGTGCAGTTCACAGCAGGGTCCATGCTCCTGTGAGAATCTAAAGCTGCTGCTGATCTGACAGGAGGTGGAGCTCAGGTGGCGATGTGAGGGGTGGGGGTGGCTGTACATACAGATGATGCTGTGCTCACTCCTGCTATGTGGCCCGGTTCCTGACAAGGGTTGGGGACCCCTGTCTTACATCACCCTTATCTTGTGTTGAGTAGATTTATAAAGCAACTGGATATTAGCCTGATTTGCTTGAGAAGAGTTGGATATGACTTAGTGACTGAGCGACTTAGCGACTGAGACTGTGTCTCCTGGTCAGACATATGCCATTGCCACGGCCCACCTTCCCAGTTGCCTTCAACAGGTGCACTATGTTCACCTTCTGTGCTCTGGATTTATTTTCTTTCCTTTTGACTTTTAAATATCATCATGACTGAGAAATAAGTAGCAATATCAAAGGGAGAGCCCTAGAGAAAAAGATCACTTAGCCAGATAAAAATGAGCAAAAGGTTACCATCACAGTCATAAAATTAGGGTTCATTCAGTGCAGTGCAGTGCAGTTCAGTCCCTCAATCATGTCCAACTCTTTGCAACCCCATGAATTGCAGCACACCAGGCCTCCCTGTCCATCACCAACTCCCGGAGTTCACCCAAACCCACGTCCATCGAGTTGGTGATGCCATCCAGCCATCTCATCCTCTGTCGTCCCCTTCTCCTCCTGCCCGCAATCCCTCCCAGCATCAGAGTCTTTTCCAATGAGTCAACTCTTTGCATGAGGTGGCCAAAGTACTGGAGTTTCAGCTTTAGCATCAGTCCTTCCAAAGAACACCCAGGACTGATCTACTTCAGAATGCACTGGTTGGATCTCCTTGCAGTCCAAGGGACTCTCAAGAGTCTTCTCCAACACCACAGTTCAAAAGCATCAATTCTTTGACGCTCAGCTTTCTTCACAGTCCAACTCTCACATCCATACATGACCACTGGAAAAACCATAGCCTTAACTAGATGGACCTTTGTTGGCAAAGTAATGTCTCTGCTTTTTAATATGGCATCTAGGTTGGTCATAACTTTCCTTCCAAGGAGAAAGCGTCTTTTAATTTCATGGCTGCAGTCACCATCTCAGTGATAAAAGAAGACAGACTACGAGCCTTTACTACAGGATTCACTTTAGGGAAAGCATGAGTAGAACATTAAGTGACAATGTTGCAAGAGTATGGAAGAGCCAGGACTTCCCTGACAGTTCAGTGGTTAAGACTCTTCACTTTCAATGCAGGAGGTCTAGGAATTAGGATTCCACATGCCAAATGGTGCAACGAAAAAGAAAAAAAAAAAGGAAGAAAAGAATAAGATAGGGCCAAGCTCAGAACATCAATGTGGATGATGAATAAGCAGTTTCATATGTGGATTAAATGTACAGACTCTAGAGCATGAATGCCTGGTTTCAAACTAATTTCACTAGTTATTAGCTGAGACCCTGGCCAGCAGACTTAACCACTCTCTACTTTTGTTTCATAATATATAAAATGAGGATAATAATTGTCAATCATGTAGAATTACTGGCTAGTTAAATGAATTAAGTATACACAGATATACTTATATAAAGGTTTACACAAATAGAAAAATTGGTCTTACAACTCATATGTAGGGACCCCAAATAGCCAAAATCATCTTGAAAAAGTACAGAGCTGGATGACTTACATTTCATCATTTCAAAACTTACTACAAAGCAATGGTAGTCAAAACAGTATGGTGCTGCCCGAAGGATCAATGGAATAGAATTGGGAGTCTAGAAATTAACTCCTATATCTGTGGTAACTGGCTTTCATCAAGGGTGTTAAGACCATTACGTGAGGAAAGAATAGTCTGGTCAAAATATCAAGGAAGACAAGGCTCTAGACATGCTGAGGTCGGAACTCTCCTCCTTCACTATGTACTGGAGGTTGGTATGGTGCTTGGGAACCAAGAAAAGAATGTACAGTGTTTTGTGGCTTGGGGCTTTTAGTATTTTTGGAGTCAATTACTTTTCTGAGACTGACATGGTCAGAACATTGCCTGACTCCCAAGATGCGGTAGAAGTCTCTCGGTGAGTAAGGCTTCCTAAGATTCTATACGCTGGCACTTTCCTGCTACTCTTAGAAAGTAGAGTGTGGCAGCCAGGGACTTGTGGGTGAGTTACTGTATCATAGAAGAAACAAGTCCTACAAGAAAACAGAAAATGGGCCTTTTCCAAAGAAGACACATATATGGCCAACAGACACATGAAAAGATGTTCAACACGGCTAATCATCAGAGAAATGCAAATCAAAGCCACAGTGAGATATCACTGCACATCTGTCATGTCAGAATGACTATCAAAGAAATCTACAAAAGTTGGCGAGGATGTGGAGAAAACAGAATCCTTGTATGCTGCTGGTGAGGATAGTAATTGGTGCAGCCATAATGGAAAATACTATGAAAATTGCTCCAAAAATTAAAAATAGAGCTACCATAGGATCCAGCAATTCCATTCCTCAGTATATATGCAGAGAAAATGAAAACACTATCTCCCAAAAATATATGAACCGCAATGTTCATAGCAGCATTGTTTACAATAGCCAAGGTATGAAAGTAAGCGAAGAGTCCATCAACAGATGAGAGGATAGAGCAGATGTATAACACACACCCACACACACACAGACAGACACACACAGACACACACACACACAGACACACCCACACACAGACAGACACACACAGACACACAAACACACAGACACACAAACACACAGACACACACACACACAGACACACACATAGACACAGACACACACAGACACATACACAGACACACACAGACACACACACAAATAGACACACACAGACACACACAGACACACATAGACATTCACACACACAAACACACACACAGACACATACAGACACACACAGACACAGAAACACACACACACAGACACAGAGACACAGACACACACAGACACACAAACACACACACACAGACACACAAACAGACACACAAACACTCACACACAGACACAGACACACACACAGACACAGACACACACAGACACAAACAGACACACACACACAGACACAGAAACACACAGACAGACACACACACACAGACACACAAACACACAAAGACACACACACAGACACACAAACACACAGACAGACACACACACACAGACACACAAACACACAGACAGACACACACACACAGACACACAAACACACAGACAGACACACACACACAGACACACAAACACACAGACAGACACACACACACAGACACACAAACACACAGACAGACACACACACACAGACACACAAACACACAGACAGACACACACACACAGACACACAAACACACAGACAGACACACACACACAGACACACAAACACACAGACAGACACACACACACAGACACACAAACACACAGACAGACACACACACACAGACACACAAACACACAGACAGACACACACACACAGACACACAAACACACA
>NW_011494683.1:24117-24587 GCF_000754665.1 Bison bison bison
GTCCAACTCTCACATCCATACATGACCACTGGAAAAACCATAGCCTTAACTAGATGGACCTTTGTTGGCAAAGTAATGTCTCTGCTTTTTAATATGGCAGAGTCCCTTGGACTGCAAGGAGATCCAACCAGTCCATCCTAAAGGATATCAGTCCTGGGTGTTCATTGGAAGGACTGATGCTGAAGCTGAAACTTCAATACTTTGGCCACCGCATGCGAAGAGTTGACTCACTGGAAAAGACCCTGATGCTGGGAAGGATTGGGGGCAGGAGGAGAAGGGGACGACAGAGGATGAGATGGCTGGTTGGCGTCACCGACTTGATGGACATAAGTTTGGGTAGGCTCCAAGAGTTGGTGATGGACAGGGAGGCCTGGCGTGCTGCAATTCATGGGGTCACAAAGAGTTGGACACAACTGAATGACTGAATTGAACTGAACTGAAATAGCAGAAAAAAATTACCCCAATTCCAA
>NW_011494683.1:24687-26507 GCF_000754665.1 Bison bison bison
TGCTAAAGCTGAAACTCCAGTACTTTGGCCACCTCATGTGAAGAGTTGACTCATTGGAAAAGACTCTGATGCTGGGAGGGATTGGGGGCAGGAGGAGAAGGGGACGACAGAGGATGAGATGGCTGGTTGGCGTCACCGACTTGATGGACATAAGTTTGGGTAGGCTCCAAGAGTTGGTGATGGACAGGGAGGCCTGGCGTGCTGCAATTCATGGGGTCACAAAGAGTTGGACACAACTGAATGACTGAACTGAACTGAACTGAAATAGCAGAAAAAAATTACCCCAATTCCAATAGCCAGAGTTAACCTGGCAATGTTTCTTTTCAGTGTTGTTGCTTTAATTTGACTCATGTATCATAGAATATCACACAGATAGGTGCTTATTAAATACACAGATATGATACTAATGGCTGGAAATCTATTACCCATCTCCTTTGGTTGGTAACTTACCTGGTGAATCCCAAGTGACAGCAGTCTCTGTACGCTGTGTTGCAACAGGTTCTCTGGAAGTATAACCTATAAAGACATTTGGGAAAATTATCTAAAATGTGCTTCCCCAGTAGGATCATAGATGTTATCAGTCATCATCTAAAGACCAAAGTACAAAGAAATTCATCGCAAGAATGTTAAATCCAACTTTCCAATTTGAAACCAGTGCAAGTTGATTTTGAGATACTGTGCCTCCTTCCCCGTCTTAGAAATCCTTCTCCAGGGGTTCAGAGTGAGAGTGTTCATTTCTTTCTAAAAACCCAGCTTCACACCAATCTAGAGATTTAGAGATTTGGAAACTAGCCTATGGATCATCTCAGGCTGACCTTTGAGGCATCACTGAAGTTTAGAGATGAAAAGGATTTTGATGCCATCTAGTCTGTGTTTTATTTGATAGGCAGGACGAAACTGAGACCCATGCGAGTCAATCAGTTCTCCACACTTAAACTGGTCTGCAACAAAATTCTGATCATTTGTTGTTTCTGCAACTATTATGAGCTGAGTGCCTACTACATGCCTAGCAGGCTTCCCTGGTGGCTCAGATGGTAAAGAATCTGCCTGCAATACAGGAGATGCAGGTTCGATCCCTGGGTCAGGAAGATGTCATGGAGAAGCGCAACCTACTCCAGTATTCTTGGCTGGAATATTCCATGGACAGAGGAGTCTGGTATGCTACAGTCCATGGGATTACATGGATGAAACTGAGAGACTACACACATATGTAAGCCTAGCAGAGTGGGGGAGACAAAAATGAAGACACACATTTGGCTTTTAAGAAATTTAGAGTGCTGTGTCCCTGAATCCCAGTTCAGAACTCAGTCCTGTAACAATTAAATTGAGAGAAACATTCTCTTCCTAGATTACTGAAGGAAAAGGAGAAGCCTTGCTTCTTTGCTGAGTCATTCTAACGGTGTGCCTGCAAGGCGTGTGTGGTGAGATGCACACAGATCACCAAGGCCTATGGACCCAGAGCTCTCTCCAAGTGCTGTTTAGCATCAGGACCCTATACTCAAATCAGAGCTTTGGCTTTTCCTTGAACACACTCTGCCTTCTTCTGCCTCAGAATTGTCTTCCTTCATCTCCCTTCTACCTCCACCACCCTCCCCAGATTTTGCAAGTTTGGCTTCTTCTCATTGTTCAACTTTCATCACAAAGGTCACAAACTCAAAGAAAAAGGTCCTGCTACCCTTCTCTATGTTGGCCTTCTGCAGTATGTCCATCACCTTCCCTGGTTTATTTCTGGGTGCTATTTTTCACTCTTGTATTTCAATACTTGTTCTGCTGAATGCCTCTGTTCCCTCCCTCTCCCTGCCCCCACCCGCCCTGAACAT
>NW_011494683.1:27268-28207 GCF_000754665.1 Bison bison bison
TCCCGACCCAGGGATCAAACCCGTGTCTCTCAGGTCTCTTGCTTTGGCATGAGGATTCTTTACCACTAGTGCCACCAGCGTGGGTGCTAAGTCGCTTCAGTCGAGTCCGACTCTTTGCGACACTGTGGACTGTAGCTAGCCAGGCTTCTCTGTCCATGGGATTCTCCAGGCAAGAATACTGGAGTGGGCTCCCATTTCCTTCTCCAGGAAGATAACCCTGCTAGTCTTCTGTTGCCTGGAATTTCCCCCTTCTCCTTCACTTCTCAGAAGTCACCATCCTATACCCAGGTTTGTTTCCTAGGTTATAATTGTTAGCATAGCTAAATACGTCTTCACTACCACCAGACGCTGGAGTAAGGACATTACGGTAATGACTTTGTTTAGTCCTTAGGCGACTACTCGTTGACAGCAGTAGGCAGGTACCAATATTTCCTGTATTTCTCAGATAAGAACAGTGAGGCTGAGGGAGGGAAAGTAACTTGCCTTAATGCTCCCTGGCTTTCAGATGTGAAGCCAGGTTTGAAACTTCCATATCTGTGCTTTAACCATTACACACTTTATCCCCTAGTGCAGGGTCAGGCGAAAAGTTTGTTCTGATATTTCCATGACATCTTATGAACGAAGGAATTTTTTAGCCAACCATCCAACCAGTCCATTCTCAAGGAGATCAGCCCTGGGATTTCTTTGGAAGGAATGATGCTAAAGCTGAAACTCCAGTACTTTGGCCACCTCATGTGAAGAGTTGACTCATTGGAAAAGACTCTGATGCTGGGAGGGATTGGGGGCAGGAGAAGAAGGGGATGACAGAGGATGAGATGGCTGGATGGCATCACTGACTCGATGGATGTGAGTCTGGGTGAACTCCGGGAGTTGGTGATGGACAGGGAGGCCTGGCGTGCTGCAATTCATGGGGTCACAAAGAGTCGGACAAGACTGAGT
>NW_011494683.1:28307-37318 GCF_000754665.1 Bison bison bison
GACACATAAACGCTGTATTTGAGAAGAACTTTTAATCCTAACACTCTCAGGAAGAGGCCAAAAATAATGCTAATTTGATACTACTTCATAATGTGCCTATGTTACTTTTTATTTTAATGAATTGATTTCCATTTCTGCCTAAACCACATAATCCTTCAGCCAATAAGAGTTCTTTCTTTCTTTCTCTTCCCTGTATCACTTTTCAGTAATGGACCACGAAGTAGAAAATAACAACCCCCCCCGCCACTGCCATCGCCTGGATTCAGGGTTCACATGTGGCTTTTAATTCTTTGACAGGAGAAAGAGGAAATCATAACTTTTGGTGAAACTTTTTAAAAAATAAGGAACATAGACTCACCATCACCTTCATTAATGACTCTTTAATTTAGAAGTTAAACTCATGAAAATGCCAGAAAAGCAACACATTCTTTCACACAGACTTGTGTTTCAGAGTATTTGATTACATTGTTTCAAGCCTGCCTAGGCTTACAATTGAACAGCATCCCTCTCACTTGATCCAGCCATGGGTAACTTCACCACCTTACCAACCCACTCTCAATAAAAAATCCATCCACCACACTGGGCTGGGGTCCTGGTGGCTCAGTGGCAAAGAATCTACCTGCCAGTGCAGGAGATGTGGGTTTTATCCCTGGGGCAGGATGATCCCCTGGAGAAGGAAATGGCAACCCACTCCAGTATTCCTGCCTGAGAAATTCCATGGACAGAGGAGCTGGTAGGCTACAGTCAATAGGGTCACAAAAGAGTCAGATGCAACGGACTAAACAACGAGACTGGGATCTGAATACTACTCATTCAGTTATTCAGTTAAGTCAAACAGGACTAAAATGAGATAGTTTTTCTTCTATCTATAGTCCTATGTCCCATATAACAGCTTCTGCTGCTGCTGCTAAGTCCCTTCAGTCGTGTCTGACTCTATGCGGCCCCATAGACCGCAGCCCACCAGGCTCCCCCGTCCCTGGGATTCTCCAGGCAAGAACACTGGAGTGGGTTGCCATTTCCTTCTCCAATGCATGAAAGTGAAAAGGGAAAGTGAAGTCGCTCAGTCGTGTCTGACCCTCAGCGACTCCATGGACTGCAGCCTACCAGGCCCCTCCGTCCATGGGATTTTCCAGGCAAGAGTACTGGAGTGGGGTGCCATTGCCTTCTCTGCCCATATAACAGAATCCTGCTTTAAAAAAAAAACTCCACCTACCTGACAGTAGTAATACAAAAATCATTTTTCGGTCCATCCTGAGATCATAAGCTGGCTTCCCAATGTCAGTGCAAGAAAACCGCCAAGGATGACTGACGTGACATCTGTGGCCTCAGCCTACACATTGTTATTTTTCAGGCTCACATTCTCTAGGCATCAGTTGATAGGCTAGGTGGCATTTTTAAATGATGCCAAACTGTACATTGTCTGTCCATAAAGATATGTGGGTATCTGCCTAACAAAGGATTATTAAAGCCTTCAGTTGAGTCTCCACTTCAGGGAACTGGCAAATACCTGTTAAAATTACTTTGCATAAACTCAGCGAGCAGTTCAAGGTAATAGCAGTCGGCAGCTACCCGATTGGACAAATGAGAATTAGACTGTGAAGGCCTAAAATTGGGCTTCCCAATGACTCAGCTGGTAAAGAATCTGCCTGCAATGCAGGAGACCCTGGTTGGATTCCTGGGTTGGGAAGTTCCCCTACAGAAGGGATAGGCTACCCACTCCAGTATTCTTGGGCTTCCCTGGGGGCTCAGATGGTAAAGAATCCTCCCACAATGCCAGAGACTTGGGTTCGATCCCTGGGTTGGGAAGATCCCCTGGAGGAGGGCATGGCAACTCACTCCAGTATTCTTGCCTGGAGAATCCCATGGGCAGAGGAGACTGGTGGGCTACAGTCCATTTGGCCACAAAGAGTTGGACACGACTGAGCAACTAAGCATACACACGCAGGCCTGAGACTAAGGGCCTGAATCAAGCTGAGGTCACCAGGAAAATTCTGTTTTAATGTGGAGATTCTTGTGGGTCACAAAGAAAATGGCTTCTTACATGAAATAAGTATGTTTGAGAACTGGAATTACTATTAGAGTGCTCTGAGGTTTGAAAAACTCTCTAGCTCATGGCAAGTCATACAGCAATGTAATAATACATGAGACACAAGAAATCTTTAATTCACAGTAGAATTTGAATGGAACAGCTAGGGCCCACATGGAACCGGTGAGATGATTTCTCTCCAAACATGCCTTATTAAGGAGGCATAGGGTGGATAATTAGGAGATTGGAATTGATATATAATCAATGGGAACCTACTGGATACCTTGGAGAACTCTACTCAGTGCTCTAAATGGGAAGGAAAATACAAAAAAGAGGGTATATATGTACATGTATAGCTGATTCACTTTACTTTAGAGTGGAGACTAACATAATATTATGAAACAATTATGTGGTGATGGTCAAGTCACTTAGTCGTGTCCGATTCTTTGTGACCCCATGGACTTAGCCCACCAGGCTCCTCTGTTCATGGAATTATCCCAGCAAGAAGACTGGAATGGGTTGCCATTTCCTCCTCCTGTTGTTGATTCACTTTAGTGGAGACTAACACAATATTATGAAAAAAATTACACTCCAGTAAAAATTAATTATAAAAAATCTAAGCCATTTTAGACATGTGTCGATCTCAATAAAGACTTTGTGCTAGCAAAAAAAAAAAAAAAAGGAAGCATAAATGAATGATAAGACAATAAATTTTAACACTCAAAAAAAAAAACAAACACTCAAAACCCCAAAAAACTCGCTGCAAAGCAGATTAAAATGAGACATATGGTCACTTAAGGAGCAGAAGATCAGTTTTACAATGAGGTGGAACAGCAACAACATGAACTAGATCTGAAACAGCCCCAAAGAAGGTGTTTGGATACTCTATCACAAATGCCTTACTTCCTCTAAGAATTGTGGAAGTCCTTCCTTCTTGACTCAGAAAATAATTTTGCTTAGTCAGCAACTTGTTAAATAGAGTCTATGTCTATTTTTACCCGCATATTTTTATTTTTGGCTGTGCTGGGTCTTTGTTGCTGTGTGGGCTTTTCTCTGGTTGTGGAGAGTGGAGGCTACTCTCTAGCTGTGGTGCTTGGACTTCCCGTTGCAGAGACTTCCCTTGTTGTGAAGCGTGGGCTCTAGGGCACACAGGCTTCGGTAGTTCTGGCTCCTGGGCTCTACAGCACAGGCTCAATAGCTGTGGCAAGCAGGCTTAGTTGTTCCATGGCATGTGGGGTCTTCCCAAATCAGGGATCAAACCTGTGCCTTCTGCACTGGCAGGAGAATTTTTTACCACTGAGCCACCAGGGAAGTCCCACAGATGGTTTTAGAGAAGCCTATTTATGAAACTGATATTTGCAGCTTCAGGAAATGGAGCCACTGCAAACAATATATTTACTGGGGAAAAGATGGAGATAGATATCCATTGACATCCCAAGCTCCCTGAAAGCGGGGGATAGAGGAAGTGTTGAGATGCAGACATGGAGGAGGCTCAGGGGCACAAAGGGGCCCCTGAGGACCAGTGCAAAGTCCAAAAGCCCCAGAATCCTGGAGCCCCTCTGAAGGCCCCACCGATGCACGTGAGACAACTGCAGCAAGGTTTACGATAAATCCGCATAACCAACCTTCATCAAGCCAGTAACTTGCTTAAACTCACTGTTTGCTGCCGGGGTAATACCAGGTTGGGCTGCAGAACTTTTTCTCAACAGATAACCAAGTCAAAGAGACCTGAGGGGGAATTAATATGAGCAATAAAGATTATTTCAGGCATTTTGAAGAGGAGAGCAATTAACATGAGCCCTAGAATGCTTATTTTCCTTTGAAAATGGGTATATAAATTAGCTACTATCCCTACAAGAGACTATTAAGCAGCTATTAAAATCATGTTTTCAAAAACAGTTGATATGGAGACTCAGGATAAAATAGAGAAGTGGAAAACAGCCACCTCAAAAACTGTATACACAGAAATAAAATCCTGCTTGATTCTTTTCTTCCTCTGTGCTGTGTTACTTTTGCCTGGAACATGCTTATACTCTTCTCACATGTCCTACTTCTCTTCTGCTTAAGATATCAGTTTGATAGTTCCTCCTCCAGGAAGTCTTCCCTGACTTCCTACATCTGCATTGGGGTCCCAGGTCTGTACTAATACTGTACTCTGTTTCTCTCTTTTATAGAACATACCCTATTGCATTGTAATTATTTTTGTGTCCCCAGTGGACTGTTAAGTCCTAAGCAGGCATGCCCTGCCTATGGCTGTCTTATTTACCACTGAGTGTTTGGGGCACAGTTGATAATACTAGTGAATACTTGTCACATCAGTCAATGGGAAAGTAACTAATCTCAAGGAGTCTTGAGGCACAGCAACTGTTCTTTAGGTTGGGAAGATCCCCTGGAGAAGGAAATGACAACCCACTCCAGTATTCTTGCCTGGGAATCCCATGGGCAGAGGAGCCTGGGGGGCTACAGTCCGTGGGGTTGCAAAGAGTCAACACGACTGAGTGACTGAGCAATCACGCGTGCATATATCGAGATAGACAGAAATCAGTCAGGAAATCAGTCCTGAATATTCATTGGAAGGACTGATGCTGAAGCTGAAACTTCAATACTTTGGCCACCTCATGCAGAGTTGACTCACTGGAAAAGACCCTGATGCTGGGAAAGACTGAAGGCGAGAGGAAAAGGGGAGGACAGAGGCTGAGCTGGCTGGACGGCATCACCAACTCTATGGACACGAGTTTAAGCGAACTCCAGGAGTTGGTGATGGACAAGGAAGCCTGGCATGCTGCAGTCCATGGGGTCACAAAGAATTGGACATGACTGAGTGACTGAACTGAACTGAGATATCCCCTATATTATATCTTAGCTTCAAGTTAACTCCTGTATGGGGATCCCTAACAAGGCAGGGAGGAGAAAAGGAAACAGCCAAAATGCAAATTCCTACCTTATTCAGTCTGAGCTGATTGGCCTTGAGAACACTTTTCTTCATGAGACCTTGTGCTTTCTTGGAGAATCACTTCATTCACTTCTTGAAGCTGCTGGAGCACTAACACACACTGGAATGTTATCATTTGTTATTCTGCACAATCCCTTTTCTTGTATATGTAGGTCCTGTGACTTTCGTTCTAGTTCCAGAATCTGGCAGAACACACTGTAGAGCTGAGGGGCAGCCCAGAAATTGCCCTCAGTGCTGGTGACCGGGTGACATAGGAAGCCCCTACATGAACCAGAGGCCACAGGACAGGAATGGACGCTTTGCTCTTGGTCACCTGGAAGGATCAGATAGCTCCTAATGACATGGGGCGCAGGAACTGACCTGGATCAAGGATGGATATGCAGCTTTCTGCAGTCAGACATGCTGACACTATGCGATCTGACTGGAGACAGACTAAACCTGTACAGCTCTCAGAGTAGTAACTGGAGGTGGGACCCAGCATAACACACTGAGTGTGGAAGCAAGACTGCATGGTGCCCTCTAGTGGTGCATATGCGTAATGGGAGGAAAAATGTGAAATCTGAAAACACAAAAAATACGACGTTAGATTATGTTTCTTCCTTTCTGGCATTTCCCCAATCTTCTTTATATTCTTATTGAGACCATGTTCAGGATCACCATCAAATCCTACCTGTGAGATATCGTGCAAAGGTGTCAGGCAAATCCACCTCTCTTTGGAGAATATCAAGTTAATACCTTTAAACCTGATCTTATCCATTTCTAAGGACTATATGTATACTCCCTTAGGCTATTTTTTCTTATTGTCATTAATCAAGGGAAAGCATGCATTATAATGCTGTATAATGTTGCAAACCAGGAAAGTGAGCTTGGATCTATTAACCTAGCTCAGACTTGTTTCCTGAGAGAGAACTATTTCTTTTTGTCAGTTCCTTATGCTCCAACTATTTCACAATTACCTTCTTCCTGAAGATGGTTGTGGGCTAGTCTGCTCTGCCTGTGCAGAAATCTGCTTTTCATGTTTTATATGGAGGCTCAGCAAAGTTGAGACATGGTGCTGGCCCTACAGGCCCCCTTGGTATCTTGTCACCTTAGGAATCTCCAGCCTGCTTTCCCAGCATGGTTTAACTTCTGTCCTTGACCTTCTTTTGTTATCTTATCATTTCAAAATTAAAATAAAACAAACACAAATTTAGACATATCTGACACTCAAAATAACCCTGTTACAGAGGCAGAATAGATATTATCATTCTCCTCTTATACGTAAGAAAACAAAAGGGTGGATAAGAAATTGAAAATATATTCCCTTAACTTGATTTGACTGTAAGTGCTTTTTGAAACATTAATTTAGTTTCCGATATTTAAAAGGAGGTATATTTTAATTTAAAGGGTTAAAGTGAAGCCGCTCAGTCATGTCCGACTCTTAGTGACCCCATGGACTGTAGCCCACCAGGCTTCTCTGTCCATGGGATTTTCCAGGCAAGAGTACTGGAGTGGGTTGCCATTTCCTTCTCCAGGGGACCTTCCCGACCCAGGGATCGAACCCAGGTCTCCCGCCTTGCAAGCAGACGTTTTACCCTCTGAGCCACCAGGGAAGCCCCAATATTTTAATTAGAACGTGATAAAGAATAGATATATGAATATGTATAACTCAGTCATTTTGCTGTACACCTGAAAATAACACAACATTGGTAAATCAACTATACTGGAGTATGAAATTAAAATTTTTTTACATAAATAGAATAAAAGCAGGTATATTTTAATGAAACATCAGGAGGGGGGTTAATTAATAATCTGGCCCCTCTGAAAGCCCAGAAGATCTGTCAGGGGTGAGGTTGCATTCCCATACAGTGATGCTGCACTGGGGCTGTCCGTTGGGACGGGTAGGCTTTCTTGAGCTAGCCAAGCCCTCTGCCTGACGCTTGCCACTGTGAACTTAGACAACCTTCTCATCAGATAAAATCTCAAAACCTCAGCATCTTACAGCAACTCAACTTCACTTCCTGCTCACAGTTTGCTTTTGTCTGTGAAGATTTCAGATTCCAGGATCCAGACTGAGGGAAAAGCCACGCATCTGGAATTCTTGTTCCAGAGGGAAAAGAAAACACGCCCCAGTGGGACAGTGGCTTTTCAGGCTTCAGCTCAGACACAGCATCCATCATTTCTGCTCACATTCTATTGGCCAAAACAAGGCACAGCCAAAAGTGACATCAACGGGGCAAGGAAGTACCCTTGCTCCAAAGGTAAATCCTGTAAATTGTAAAGCAATGGCGAGAAAATATAAAACCCTTATAGGCAGGGCAGTGAATAACTAAGAACAATGATACAATCGACCATGTTCATCTATACTCTCTGTCTTGCTCCTTTCTGCATTTGGCTGTACAAATCCAACTTAGATTGTTAGGAGACCTGTCCAAGGTCCAAAAGACACAAGATTTTAACCAGGTCGCGGTTTCCTTTCTTTACAGTTTTAATGCAAAGTGCTGTGTTTTGGAGCTGTGCTCAACCATGGCCTAGAAGTCAGGAACTCTCATTGGTGAGGAGGCAGCGAGCAACAGCTCCAGGTTGCCTCCAATCCCATCGTGTTATTCTACTGGCAGGGGTCACGCATCATCTTTCAGTTGAGGACTAATGGGTCCATTTTGTTTTGAATCCATTTAACTGTCCAATAAACGATTAGTGAGCTCTTACCAAGCGCTGGAGGTGCAACCTTCCATAATTCAAGTTCCCCTCCAGGAACTTACAGCCTACCTGCGGAACAAACAAGAAAGAAGGCTAGTGCATTATGGAGTGGCCAGCATTTATAATATGTGAGTTTTGGAGCACATGATAGAGCCTCTGAACTCAAACCTGGGGGTTGGAAAGGCTTTCCATAGCAAGCAAGGACACCTAGAGAATGAATAACCAAGTCAAGGGAGAAGAAGGCACATTCCAGGCAGAGAAAACAGCGTAAGTAATGGTCTGCACAACTGTTTGAAGTTCTAGCCACAAACGTGCACATCTGTGCTTTTCAGTGTCTAGAGGTCAATCCATACTGCCCTTTCCCTTTGTAAACAGGCATTTGGCCCTGGTTCTCTACATGAGGAAATACTGGGAATGCATAGCAATAAGAAATAAAGGACAAATATACAGCAATTTCTTACATTTTAAACAATTGTAACACACAGGTTTCACAGGTGCAATGTGATGGATACACATACACACACATATACACAGATATACATGTGTGTGTGTGTGTGTGTGTGTGTGTGATCACCAGTCACATCGAGATATAGAACACTTTTCAACATTCTCACTGTTTTCTTTCTTGCTCATTCTGGTCAATACCGATCCTCAGTTCAGTTCAGTTCAGTTCAGTCACTCAGTCGTGTCCGACTTTGCGACCCCATGAACCACAGCACGCCAGGTCTCCCTGTCCATCACCAACTCCCGGAGTTTACCCAAACCCATGTCCATTGGGTCGGTGATGCCATCCAACCATCTCATCCTCTGTCGTCCCCTTCTCCTCCTGCCTGCAAACTTTCATTGAGGTAATTGCGACTGTGTCTTCTAATACTTTTGGTTGGTTTTGTCTGCTCTTGAACATCCTAAAAATTGAATGATGCATTAGAACTCTTTTGTGTCTGGATTTTTTCACCTATAACATAAAGACTGAGAGACTCACTCAGGTTGATTTTGTGTGGACAAGTAGATCTTTCTTTAGTATGGTGGTTATCCAACTGTTTCAGCACCCTTTGTTGAAAAGACGATCTTTTCCCAATGTATTGTTTCTTTACTGAAAGTAGTATGTGTTTGGAGAAGGCAATGGCACCCCACTCCAGTACTCTTGCCTGGAAAATCCCATGGATGGAGGAGCCTGGTAGGCTGCAGTCCATGGGGTCGCTAAGGGTCGGACACAACTGAGCGACTTCACTTTCACTTTTCATTTTCATGCATTGGAGAAGGAAATGGCAACCCACTCCAGTGTTCTTGCCTGGAGAATCCCAGGGACGGGGGAGCCTGGTGGGCTGTAGTCTATGGGGTCGCACAGAGTCG
>NW_011494683.1:37418-37914 GCF_000754665.1 Bison bison bison
AGGGGAAGGTGATAGTCCTCCAATACAGTGTTGGGAAGGTAGCTCCCAACTGGTAACACAGAGTCCAGCTAAAGACATATAACTTAAAATAAAAATGATGATCAGATTATATACTGCTGTTTCTAAAATGTTTAAGGTAATTGAAATGCCTATTTTGATTCTGAAAGGAGCATATTAGCTAGTGGTTACCAGTGGGGAGAGGGAAGAGGGAACGGCAATATGGGGATAGGAGAATAAGAGGTACAAGCTGTCATGTATAAAATGAGCTGCAAGGATATATTATTCTACAGGGCTTCCCTGCGGGCTCAGACAGTAAAGAATCTGCCTATAGTGCAGGAGACCTGGGTTTGATCTCTGAGTCGGGAAGATCCTCCGTAGAAGGGAATGGCAACCCACTGCAGTATTCGGCCTGGAGAATCCCATGGACAGAGGAACCTGGCGGGCTACAGTCCATGGTGTCATAGAGAGTCGGACACGACTGAACAACTAAGTACTG
>NW_011494683.1:38014-38492 GCF_000754665.1 Bison bison bison
TTTCATGCATTGGAGAAGGAAATGGCAACCCACTCCAGTGTTCTTGCCTGGAGAATCCCAGGGACGGGGGAGCCTGGTGGGCTGTAGTCTATGGGGTCGCACAGAGTCGGACACGACTGAAGCGACTTAGCAGGAGCAGCAGCAGCAGCAGTATGTGTTTTTGTCCTCTGACTGCTTTTCAGGTTTTTTCTTTGTCTTGTATTTTTCAGGAGTTTGATTATGATGTAACTGTGTGTAATTTTCTTTGGGATCTGAGTTTCTTAAATTTGTAAGTTGACATTTTTAGCAGTTTTGGAAAATCTTGACCATTACCTTTCAAATATTATCTTTCTCTCCCTTCTGAGATTTTGGTCATGCATACAGTAGACTTCTTTTTGTTTGTTTGTTTATTTTATTTTTAAACTTTACATAATTGTATTAGTTTTGCCAAATATCAAAATGAATCCGCCACAGGTATACATGTGTTCCCCATCCTGAA
>NW_011494683.1:38592-42590 GCF_000754665.1 Bison bison bison
CAATGTCATTCTCCCAAATCTTCCCACCCTCTCCCTCTCCCACAGAGTCCATAAGACTGTTCGATACATTAGTGTCTCTTCTTCTTAACTGTTGCTCACACATATGGGTTTTCCACCCAATTCTTTTTTTTTCTTACTGTACTTCAGTTTGAATTCCATTTAATAACCTTTAATAATCCTTCATCTGTGATGTCTAGTCTGCTATCAAATTTAGTTCTATGTAGTAGTGAAAGTCTCTCAGTCACGTCTGACTCTTTGCAACCCCATGGACTGTAGCCCACCAAACTCCTCTGTCCATGGGGATTCTCCAGGCCAGAATACTGGTGCGGGTAGCCATTCCCTTCTCCAGGGGATCTTCCTGACCCAGGAATCAAACCCAGGTCTTCCACATTGCAGGCAGATTCTTTACCCAGTGAGCTACCAGGGAAGCCCAAATTTAGTTCTATATGTGGTCCTGTATTATAAGTTCTTTGATGCTGATTTTGCATGTTTAATTTGAATGCATGTTTAATTCTTTTTCTATAGGTTCCAATTCATGGTTGAAATTCTACTTACTTCATTCACTCTGTGTAACTTTTGCTGTTATTTCTTGAACGTACTAATCTTAATTATTCTGTGGTCCTTGTCTGTTGACTGCAGTATCTGGAAATCTGTATTTCAGCTTTTATTTTATTTATTTACCTTAATTATAGTAAAATATGCCTAACTTAAAATTTACCTTTTTAGTAATTTTAAGCCTGCATTCGACTGGCGTTATTTGGTGTATTCACTTTGTTACAATCACCAGCTTTTAGTTGTTAAAAATATCAATTATTGGCCACATTTTCTTGCTTCTTTGCATGCCCAGTAATTTTTTCTTTTGTGCAGGACATTGACCTTAGTTTTGAAACTTCCTATCCATGCAGCTTCCATGGAGATGCCTTAAGGAAGAGAGTCATCATGGTTTGTTACAGGCCCCTTTTCTTTCATAAGTTTTGTTTTGTTCTAATTTGTTTTTGTTGTAATTTTTTTTGTTTGTTTTGTTCTAATTTTCAATTTAGCTCCCCAGATTACAGAAAACAAGCTTTGTGGTTGGGCTCCTCTAGTTCCTAATCTGTTATGTCAGCCCTGATGAGCCACCGAAAGTTCAGATAGTTTTTTCTCCCACTTCCACAACCTAATGTCCCCATGGAAGAAATCAACAAATAGGTAAATTCCCCAGGGAAAGAAAAGATCCCCTCTATGTGATTATGTGGACCCCTGTGCTTGTGCTTTGTCCTCAGTAACGTCTGACTCTTTGAGACCCCACCAACTGTAGCCTGCCAGGCTCCTCTGTCCATGGAATTTTCCAGGCAAGAATACTGAAACAAGTTGCCATTTCCTATTCCAAGGATCTCTCCAACCCAGGGATCAAACATGAGTCTCTTAAGTCTCCTGCATCGGCAGGTGGGTTTTTTTTACCACTAGTGCCACCTGGAAAGCCCATGTGAACCCCTATGATGTCTCATATCTGCACCTGATTATGATAACAATAACAGAATTTTTCTGATGACAGTCCCTCCTTTCCCTAATATGCCAAATTTGGAGGAGTAGTTGTATCACAGGTTTTAAGTTCAATAAAGTAAAGTCACTCAGTCGTGTCCAACTCTTTGAGACCTCATGGACTGTAGCCTACCAGGCTCCTCTGTCCATGGGATTTTCTAGGCAATAGTACTAGAGTGGGTTGCCATTTCCTTCTCCAGAGGATCTTTCCCATCCAGAGATCGAACCTTGGTCTCCTGCATTGTAGACAGACGCTTTACTGTCTGAGCCACCAGGGAAGTCCTAAGTTCAATAAGCAAATAACAAAGGGTAACTTTTAGTGACAGACTTTCAATTTCTTAAAAACTAATCCAAAGAAATACATGTTTGCTTGTTCTGGGATTATAGATCCCAATATCTGTTCTATCTCCCCTTTCTTGGCTGCACTGTTGGGATCAGAAGACAGAAACTTGAGTGAATTTGTTTAGGCCCTGGAAGCCAGCTGAACCCAAAACAATAGATTTGTTTTCAGGTTATAGTACCATGGGATGCATGCTACACTGTTACTCTGTTGGCTCTGTTATTCTTGCTTCTGATCAATCCATGATATTAATGAAGATTTATTGAATGCTCTCAACATATATAAAAAGCAATCAAAAAATGGGCAAACGATTCGAAAGGACATTTCTCCAAAGAAGACAGACAGATGGCTAAAAAGCACATGAAAAGATGCTTAACATCACTAATTATTAGAGAAATACAAATAAAAACTGCAATGAAATATCACCTCACCCAGTCAGAATGACCATCATCAAAACCAATACAATATTGTAAAGTAATTAACCTCCAATTAAAATAAATAAATTTATATATTTTTTAAAAAGTCTAAACAATAAACGCTGGAGATGATGTGGAGAAAAAGGGCCCCTCTGGCATGTTGGTGGAAATGTGAATTGATACAGTCACTATGGAAGTCAGCATGGAAATTCCTTAAGAAACTAGAAATAAATCTACTGTATGACCCAGCAACCCTGCTATTGGGCATATGCCTTGAAAAAATTGTAGTTTTAAAAGATACATACACCTCAATGTTCATTGCAGCACTATTTACAATAGACAGGACGTGGAAGCAACTTAAATGTCCACCAACAGAGAATGGATAAAGAAGATGTGGTAGAAGATGGCGGAGCAGTAGGACGGGGAGAACACTTTCTCCCCCACAAATTCATCAAAAGAGCATTTAAACGTCGAGTAAATTCCACAAAACAACTTCTGAATGCCGGCAGAGGACATCAGGCACCCAGAAAAGCAACCCAACTCTTCGAAAGGAGGTAGGAAAAAATATTAAAGACAAAAAAAAGAGACAAAAGAGGGAGGGACGGAGTTCCCTCCCGGGAAGGGAATCTTAAGAAGAGAGAAGTTTCCAAACACCAGGAAACCTTCTCACTGCCGAATCTGTGCCAAGCTTTGGAAGCACAGAGGGCAACATAACAGGGAGAAAAAATAAATAAACAATTAAAACTCGCAGATTGCGAGCCCTACGGTAACTCCCCCAGCGGAGAAGCAGCGCAGACGCCTGCATCCGCCATTAGCAAGCGGGGGCTGGGCAGGGAGGCGCGGCGCGGGCTGCATTGCTGAGAGTAAGAATCTGGCCTGAATACCCTGAGCGCTATCTGAGCGAAATAATTTGGGCTAGCAAACCAGACTGTGGGATATCTACCTCGCGAAAAGCCAGCCCTAACCTAAGACACCGCCAGGCCCGCGCACGGAACAAAGGACTGAACAGAGATAGCCGGCTGCAGACCTTCCCCCTCCGGTGACAGGCAGCCAGAGCTGGAAGGGGACAATCGCAGCCCCAGAGAGACATTATCTATAAAACTGTAAGCAGGCTTCTTTGCTAACTAAAACTTCTTGGGGGTCTGGACGGTCAACATCTGCCTGAGAAGGTGCGCCAGTTTTACACCCAGATAACCAAGTGGCGGGGAGGCAATAAGTCGCAGCATTGGCGCTCGCCAAACACCTCATCACCTGAGCTGCTCAGACCTGGGAAGGGCACAAAACGCAGGCACAACTGAGTCTGCGCCTCTGAGGACTACCCGAGTGCCTGAACCTGAGCGGCTTGGACCTGGGAGGTGCATGCAACCCAGGGCCGGCCTCGGATTGTTCCCGGCGGAACAACCTAGAGCCCGAGCAGTGTGGGCAGGGTGGCTACACGCGCCGTGAGCGGGGGCAGACCCAGGGTGGCTGAGGCACTGCGAGCCCACGCCAGTGTTATTTGTTTGCAGCATCCCTCCCTCCCTCCCCACAGTGCGACTGAACAAGTAAGCCTAATAAAAAAAAAAAAAAAAGGGTCCTCCACCATCCCCTTTGTGTCAGGGCGGAAACCAGATACTGAAGAGACTAGCAAACAGAAGAAGATATAACAGAGAGAAACGCCTTGGAAGCTACAGGCAATAGATCAAAACCCTGTGGTTACTACGGACTACATAGGAACGGGC
>NW_011494683.1:42690-45262 GCF_000754665.1 Bison bison bison
TCTAGATTTTTTAATTTTTTGCTTTTAGGTATTTGTTACCAATTTTGTACCTTTAAGAACCCAATCTTCAGGACCCATTTTTCACTAGGGAGTGAGATTACTGGCTTGACTGCTCTCTCTCCCTTTGGACTCTCCTTTTTCTCCACCAGGTTGCCTGTGTCTCCTCCCTAACCCCTCTCTACTCTATCCAACTCTGTGAATTTCTGTGTGTTCCAGACGGTGGAGAACACTTAGGGAACTGATTACTGGCTGGATCTGTCTCTCTCCTTTTCATTCCCCCCTTTTATCCTTCTGGCCACCTCTGTCTCCTTCCTCCTTCTTCTCTTCTCTGTATAACTCCATGAACATCTCTGAGTGGTCCAGTTGTGGAGTGCACATAAGGAAGTGACTACTGGCTAGCCCACTCTCTCTGCTATTGATTCACCTCATCTCATTTGGGTCACCTCTAACTCCCTCCTCCCTCTTCTCTTCTCCATGTAACCCTGTGAACCCTCTCTGAGTGACCCTCACCTTAGAGAAACTTTTCATCTTTAATGTAGGTGTTTTATCAATGGTGCTGTATAGAAGGAGAAGTTTTGAAACTACTGTAAAAATAAGACCGATAACCGGAAGCAGGAGACTTAAGTCCAAACCCTGACTCCAGGGAACTCCTGACTCCAAGGAACATTAATTGACAGGAGCTCATCAAATGCCTCCACACCGACACTGAAACCAAGCACCACACAAGGGCCAATAAGTTCCAGGGCAAGACATACCAAGCAAATTCTCCAGCAACAAAGGAACACAGCCCTGAGCTTCAAGATACAGGCTGCCCAAAGTCACCCCAAAACTATAGACATCTCATAACTCATTACTGGACATTTCATTGCACTCCAGAGAGAAGAAACACAGCTCCACCAGAACACCGACACAAGCTTCCCTAACCAAGAAACCTTGACAAGCCACCTGTACAAACCCACACACAGTGAGGAAACGCCACAATAAAGAGAACTCCACAAACTGCCAGAATACAGAAAGGACACCCCAAACTCTGGCAATTTAAACAAGATGAAGAGACAGAGGAATACTCAGCAGATAAAGGACAGGATAAATGCCCACCAAACCAAACAAAGAGGAACAGATAGGGAATCTACCTGATAAAGAATTCCGAATAATGATAGTGAAATTGATCCAAAATCTTGAAATCAAAATGGAATCACAGATAAATAGCTTGGAGACAAAGATTGAGAAGATGCAAGAAAGGTTTAACAAGGACCTAGAAGAAATAAAAAAGAGTCAATATATAATGAATAATGCAATAAATGAAATTAAAAACACTCTGGAGGCAACAAATAGTAGAATAACAGAGGCAGAAGATAGGATTAGTGAATTAGAAGATAGAATGATAGAAATAAATGAATCAGAGAGGATAAAAGAAAAACGAATTAAAAGAAATAAGGACAATCTCAGAGACCTCCAGGACAATATTAAACGCTACAACATTCGAATCATAGGGGTTCCAGAAGAAGAAGACAAAAAGAAAGACCATGAGAAAATACTTGAGGAGATAATAGTGGAAAACTTCCCTAAAATGGGGAAGGAAATAATCACCCAAGTCCAAGAAACCCAGAGAGTCCCAAACAGGATAAACCCAAGGAGAAACACCCCAAGACACATATTAATCAAATTAACAAAGATCAAACACAAAGAACAAATATTAAAAGCAGCAAGGGAAAAACAACAAATAACACACAAGGGAATTCCCATAAGGATAAGAGCTGATCTCTCAATTGAAACTCTTCAAGCCAGGAGGGAATGGCAAGACATACTTAAAATGATGAAAGAAAATAACCTACAGCCCAGATTATTGTACCCAGCAAGGATCTCATTCAAGTATGAAGGAGAAATCAAAAGCTTTTCAGACAAGCAAAAGCTGAGAGAATTCTGCACCACTAAACCAGCTCTCCAACAAATACTAAAGGATATTCTCTAGACAGGAAACACAAAAACAGTGTATAAACTCAAACCCAAAACAATAAAGTAAATGGCAACGGGATCATACTTATCAGTAATTACCTTAAATGTAAATGGGTTGAATGCCCCAACCAAAAGACAAAGACTGGCTGAATGGATACAAAAACAAGACCCCTACATATGTTGTCTACAAGAGACCCACCTCAAAACAGGGGACACATACAGACTGAAAGTGAAGGGCTGGAAAAAGATTCTCCATGCAAACAGGGACCAAAAGAAAGCAGGAGTAGCAATACTCATATCAGATAAAATAGACTTTAAAACAAAGGCTGTGAAAAGAGACAAAGAACGTCACTACATAATGATCAAAGGATCAATCCAAGAAGAAGATATAACAATTAGAAATATATATGCACCCAACACGGGAGCACCACAGTACGTAAGACAAATGCTAACAAGTATGAAAGGAGAAATTAACAATAACACAATAATAGTGGGAGACTTTAATACCCCACTTACACCTATGGATAGATCAACTAAACAGAAAATTAACAAGGAAACACAAACTTTAAATGATACAATAGACCAGTTAGACCTAATTGATATCTATAGGACATTT
>NW_011494683.1:46200-46819 GCF_000754665.1 Bison bison bison
AAAAAGGACAACGTGGAAGAAATGGACAAATTCTTAGAAAAGTACAACTTTCCAAAACTCGACCAGGAAGAAATAGAAAATCTTAACAGACCCATCACAAGCATGGAAATTGAAACTGTAATCAAAAATCTTCCAGCAAACAAAAGCCCCGGTCCAGACGGCTTCACAGCTGAATTCTACCAAAAATTTAGAGAAGAGCTAACACCTATCCTGCTCAAACTCTTCCAAAAAATTGCAGAGGAAGGTAAACTTCCAAACTCATTCTATGAGGCCACCATCACCCTAATACCAAAACCTGACAAAGATACCACAAAAAAAGAAAACTACAGGCCAATATCACTGATGAACATAGATGCAAAAATCCTTAACAAAATTCTAGCAATCAGAATCCAACAACACATTGAAAAGATCATACACCATGATCAAGTGGGCTATATCCCAGGGATGCAAGGATTCTTCAATATCCGCAAATCAATCAATGTAATACACCACATTAACAAATTGAAAAATAAAAACCATATGATTATCTCAATAGATGCAGAGAAAGCCTTTGACAAAATTCAACATCCATTTATGATAAAAACTCTCCAGAAAGCAGGAATAGAAGGAACATACCTCA
>NW_011494683.1:47383-47588 GCF_000754665.1 Bison bison bison
CATATGGACACCTTATCTTTGACAAAGGAGGCAAGAATATACAATGGATTAAAGACAATCTTTTTAACAAGTGGTGCTGGGAAATCTGGTCACCACTTGTAAAAGAATGAAACTAGACCACTTTCTAACACCATACACAAAAATAAACTCAAAATGGATTAAAGATCTCAACGTAAGACCAGAAACTATAAAACTCCTAGAGGAG
>NW_011494683.1:47752-48385 GCF_000754665.1 Bison bison bison
TGGAGAACAGTGTGGAGATTCCTTAAAAACTGGAAATAGAACTGCCTTATGATCCAGCAATCCCACTGCTGGGCATACACACTGAGGAAACCAGAAGGGAAAGAGACACGTGTACCCCAATGTTCATTGCAGCACTGTTTATAATAGCCAGGACATGGAAGCAACCTAGATGTCCATCAGCAGATGAATGGATAAGAAAGCTATGGTACATATACACAATAGAGTATTACTCAGCCATTAAAAAGAATACATTTGAATCAGTTCTAATGAGGTGGATGAAACTGGAACCTATTATACAGAGTGAAGTAAGCCAGAAGGAAAAACATAAATACAGTATACCAACGCATATATATGGAATTTAGAAAGATGGTAACAATAACCCGGTGTACAAGACAGCAAAAGAGACACTGATGTATAGAACAGTCTTATGGACTCTGTGGGAGAGGGAGAGGGTGGGAAGATTTGGGAGAATGACATTGAAACATGTAAAATATCATATAAGAAACGAGATGCCAGTCCAGGTTCGATGCACGATACTGGATGCTTGGGGCTAGTGCACTGGGACGACCCAGAGGGATGGTATGGGGAGGGAGGAGGGAGGACGGTTCAGGATGGGGAACACAGGTATACCTG
>NW_011494683.1:48485-50158 GCF_000754665.1 Bison bison bison
GGATGGTATGGGGAGGGAGGAGGGAGGACGGTTCAGGATGGGGAACACAGGTATACCTGTGGCAGATTCATTTTGATATTTGGCAGAACTAATACAATTATGTAAAGTTTAAAAATAAAATAAAATTTTAAAAAAAATCCAAAAAAAAAAGAAGATGTGGTAGATATACATACAATGGAATGTTACTCAGCCATAAAAAAGGAGGAAATAATCCCATTTGCAGCAACATGGATGGACCTAGAGATTGTCATATTGAGTGAAATAGAAACAGAGAAAGATAAACATCATATGTTATCACTTATATGTGGAACTTAAAATAAGGGTACAATGAACTTATCTACAAATCAGAAATATAATTACAGATGTAGAAAACGAGCTTACGGTTACCAGGGTATAAGCAGGGAGAGGGGTAAATAGGAGAATTGGGATTTACATATACACACTACTATATATAAAACAGATAACTAATAAGGACCTATTGTATAGCACAGGGAACTCTACTCAATACCCTGCAATGACCTATACAGGAAAAGGATATTAAAAGAGTAGATACATGTATATGAATAACTGATTCCCTTTGCTGTACACCTGAAACTAACACACCTTTATAAATCAACTATATTCCAATAAAATTAAAAAAAATAAAAGTTATTGAATGTTAACTAAATATCAGGCTCTGTACTAATTATTTCTTATGGGTAAAGTATTGATTCTCATCATTATTCTACAAAGTAAGTACCATTCCTCTAGCATATGATAGAACCAGAATTTGAATCCAAGCAGTGTGTCACCAGGGCCCAGGTTTATATTCAGCACTACACTCCCTCCTGCCACAGCACAGAGTGAAAAGTTAATTGGCATGGTTTGGAGGAGCAGGGAAAGGTCAAATACTAAGATAAGGACATTGTTTCTTAGTTGCATGCAGGGCTAGGTAAAGAACCTTTACATAAAGACCTCTCTGTGCCATGAAACAAGTGTGTACTGTTCAGAAGATTGAACTTGGCTCATTATGGCTGGGGAGTAAACAGTGAGAAGTGGCGAGAGATATAGTTAAAGACTGTAGTCAGTGAGACCATAAACTATGTTAGAGTTTAGGGTTTTATCCTGTGGACAACTGGTAAACCATTGAAAGATGTACAGCAGTGTGATTGATTCCATGCTGTCCACAGGATGGAGAACAGGTCTTAGGGAGGGAATACTGCTGACAAGGAAAACAAGAAGAAGACCTTAGCAGACATTGGATGTGAGAGTAAAGCCCAGTGATTGAATAAGGTAACTGTCACAGAGTGAGTTGAATTGACTCAACAACTATTTAGAACTTCATATGGTATGAGTGACTGTGTGGATCACAATAAACTGTGGAAAATTCTGAAAGAGATGGGAATATCAGCCCACCTGACCTGCCTCTTGAGAAATCTATATGCAGGTCAGTAAGCAACAGTTAGAACTGGACATGGAATAACAGACTGGTTCCAAATAGGAAAAGGAGTACGTCAAGGCTGTATATTGTCACCCCGCTTATCTAACTTCTATGCAGAGTACATCCTGAGAAACGCTGGGCAGGAAGAAGCACAGGCTGGAATCAAGATTGCCAGGAGAAATATCAATAACCTCAGACATGCAGATGACACCACCCTTATGGCAGAAAGTGAAGAGGAACTAAAGAGCCTCTT
>NW_011494683.1:50343-62951 GCF_000754665.1 Bison bison bison
TCAGACTTTATTTTTTGGGGCTCCAAAATCACTGCAGATGGTGACTGCAGCCATGAAATTAAAAGACGCTTACTCCTTGGAAGGAAATTTATGACCAACCTAGACAGCATATTCAAAAGCAGAGATATTACTTTGCCAGCAAAGGTTCATCTAGTCAAGGTTATGGTTTTTCCAGTAGTCATGTATGGATGTGAGAGTTGGACTGTGAAGAAAGTTGAGCCAAAGAATTGACGCTTTTGAACTGTGGTGTTGGAGAAGATGCTTGAGAGTCCACTGGACAGCAAGGAGATCCAACCAGTCCGTTCTAAAGGAGATCAGTCCTGGGTGTTCATTAGAAGCACTGATGCTGAAGATGAAATGGCAATACTTTGGCCACCTCATGTGAAGAGTTGACTCATTGGAAAAGACCCTGATGCTAGGAGGGAATGGGGGCAGGAAGAGAAGGGAACGACAGAGGATGAGATGGCTGGATGGCATCACCGACTCGATGGACATGAGTTTGAGTGAACTCCAGGAGTTGGTGATGGACAGGGAGGCCTGGCGTGCTGTGATTCATGGGGTCGCAGAGTCGGACACGACTGAGCGACTGAACTGAACTGAACTGTGTTGAATTGGAGAAGGGAAATTAGAGAGGTAGGCAAAAGGTTACTTCCAACCTGTCCAACTTGCATGAGTGGGTAAAGTGCAGGCTGATTTACAGAGATAAGAAACTCTGGAGGCATTAGCAGCTTTGTGATGGAAACCACGAGCTTCATTTGGTAATAATGAATTTGAGGCTTCTCTGGAAGATCCTAGTGGAGAGGCCAAATAGGAAAATGAATGATTGAATTTGGCATTTGGAAGAGGAATCTGAACTGGAGATAGAGGCTTGGCTGTTACTAGCCGGTACATGGAGAGAATGGAGTGTTTTGATGGACAGAAGACAAAGAGAAGTTTGAAATGTATTCAGGTTAGATGGACTGTTTCCACAATGTCCCAAGCCTCACCTTGAGATCTGGAGACATGGATGGGACCTAAGCCATATTGTTTTAACTAAGTTCCAGGTTCCTGTAGCACCTAACTGGAGCCTTATAAAGATGCCACTTGTCAAGAATTCAGAGGTGGGCTCATGGTAGACATATAATTTTTTATGTGACCATTAATTTTGACCATGACCAATGAGCTCACACATGGATACCTGACAGCACTTGAGTACATCTGATTCCCCACTGGAGGATACTTTCTTGAGAAACACAGAAGACAGGCAGTTAGAAATTCAGCTCTATTAGTGATGGAGTTGGCGGGTGACTATCAACCAAAACTTCCTGAGCTTCATCGAACTGCGTGGATTCCCGCCCTTGGTGACGCCTGGAGTTTGTGAGGTAGCCCAGCATCCTTCCAAGAAATTCTCTTGTTCTATGAAGCTATTTTGAAGTGGGTTTGGGATACTTGTAACCAAAAGAGTCTTAATTAGGACAGGCTTTGATGTGTCTAACTAGGGAATCATTAACAGAATAAAGCAAAGGCTGATGCTGAGCTGAACTGGCGGGGGACCAAGACAGACGACTTTATAAGTCCTAAGGCTTGAGGGAAGACAGCGGTGCCCGCACTCTGGGACGTCACTGCACATCACTGGGCGGCAGAGGACTGAAGGGCCCTTTTGTGCATGGCTAATCGTGTGGGGATGTTTAGCATGATCCAAATGTGCCCCGTATTCCTGTCATGACACTCCCAGAGGTGAGATGTGAGCCTGCACTGTCTCTTCCAGACAAACCCTGCTGAGTCTTCTTTTTTTTTTAACTATCTGTCTAGTGTAGAAGGGATTCAATTACCCTTTAGCCTTAAAAATATGCCAAAGGATGGTGTTGGCCTTCTGTGGCTTGGAGCAAACTCGTATTGCACAAATCTGTTTCTCATTTATGTGGTTCAGCCAAATCACCAGGGTTGTTTTTTTCCCCCTCATAGAATGTGGCCGTACAGAAGGCCAGCATCTTTTTTTATTTGGGTGTTCTACTCAGATCCTGGACAGAGTAGGGAAAAAGAAGAAATGACTGGAAATTTTTGATATCTATCTTTACAGGACAAAATGTCTCAGAATAAAAACTGAGGGGAGGAAGCATTTTTAAAATATTCTGTTAACTTTCATATTTCTAATATAAATAAAATTATTATAGGTTAAAAATACTAGATTGGCATCCTATCAGTGTGTATGATTTAACCGATGAGTCATATGAAGATGTTCTCATGCACGGCCTTCAATACCAAAATTGTGAATGGCACTAGATGGGGTTTAAAAGAATGTATTGACACAAGAAAATACAGTGTCATAAGAAAGAAAGCAAGGTTTCTGCCAATAGCTATTCAATCTCTTCAATAGCGAGTTAGGAATTTATTTGTTTAAATTTGACAGATTATAATGGTTCTGCAAAATGCCATAGCTAGTAAAAAAATTAGAACCCAGAAATAACCGAAGAGATATTCTTTAAAAAGACACAAGACTTTTAAAAAATGACCCAAATGAACTTTATAAAACAGAAATAGATTTACATAGTAAACAAATTTATGGTTTCTAAAGGGGAAAGGACAAGAGGGGAAGGATAAATTAAGAACTTGGGGTTAGCAGATATAGATTATTATATGCAAAATAAAACAAGGACCTATCGTATAGCACGGGGAACTATATTCAACATCTTGTAATAATCTATAAAGGAAAAGAATCTTAAATAGTGTATATATAAATATATGCTCCATTTTATATATGCTATATATACCTGAATCACTTTGCTGTAACCTGAAATGTTGTAAATCAACTATATACTTCAACGACAGTAACAACAGAAAAGGCTTGAGACTGTCGATGAGACGCCCAACTGATATCATCCATCAGTCTATCTGGGAAGACCAAGTACAACATGAATGTCTCACTTTGACAGTAGATATCACTTAGTAAAGAAAAATGACTCTGGCTCAACACAGGGTCTCTGCCTCGAGTGAGCAGGGTGGAGGAGACCCCTGGGTGTATCCCTCGTGGTGTTTTGAGTAGGGGGACTCAAACACCGAATGCGATTTGAGCTGGTTATTTCTAGCCAGGCTACGAGACCACCCTCAGTACCTTTTCTGGATCTGCTGAGCTACTCTTTTTATTTTTTCATTTTTGTTTTTTGGCTTCATTAGCCAGCATTTATTCAGCTTGAAATCATAAAACTCTAACAGAGTAGAAGAAGGCACACATCATCAGACGGAAGGGGCCTGAAATTCACAGTTTGAGGCAATGCCACACCTGGGACCCAGGATGTCAGATTCTGCCCAGATCCTCTAATCAAGGCATTAGTAGCTCTGTGGCATCTCTATCCTGTGCTGGAAGAAGGTCAAGGACACAGCTTGAGAAGGCCCTCTCTCCGTGGAGGCTGGGCTTCGGCTGTTATTATTTAATCTTAGAGGAAAGCCAGGGTGGCTATTTGTAGCTAGTAGGAGGTCAGCAGTACCTTCAGAGTGTGGCTTGAGAGCAAAGGCCAGTTGGCTGGACCTTGTGACTCATCCCTCAACTTTGCTAAGTGATGCTTCTATGGCAGGGACCTGATACTCATCCACTGCTTTAAAGACGCACCTCTGTCTTTCTAGCTCATGCTACCCATCCCTTCCGTCTTAGTTTTAATCAATCCAGAAGATGGCATTAAGAAACAAAGGGGACATGTATGTGTCTTTTAAAAAACGACACAGCCCTATGATAGCCTAATATTCAGTTCAGTTCAGTTCAGTCACTCAGTCGTGTCCAACTCTTTGCGACCTCGTGGACTGCAGCACGCCAGGCCTCCCTGTCCATCAACTCCCAGAGTTTACCCAAATTCATGTCCGTTGAGTCAGTGATGCCATTCAACCATCTCATCGTCTGTCGTCCCCTTCTCCTCCTGCCCTCAATCTTTCCCAGCATCAGGGTCTTTTCAAATGATTCAATTCTTCACTTCAGGTGGCCAAAGTATTGGAGTTTCAGCTTCAACATCAGTCCTTCCAATGAGCATTCAGTACTGATTTCCTCTAGGATGGACTGGTTGGATCTCCTTGCAGTCCAAGGGACTCTCAAGAATCTTCTCCTATACCACAGTCTAATATTGTTGGTCAAAAAGTTCATTCAATTTTTTCTGTACCATCTTATAGAAAAACCTGAACAAACTTTTTGGCCAACCCATTACATCCTCCTGGGATGTACATGAATAGAGTACACATCTTTGACCATGTAAGCTCAAGCAGTATATCCAAGAAATGTAATTTATACATTCGAAAAGTATTTCACAAGGTGCTACCCTTACGTGGATCATTACAAAAAAGATGTTCAGAAATTCTTTTCTCCCCATTTACGCTTTGCAAAATTTACTCACCCTTATTTATCTTATACAGAGGAAAAAAAGAGAACTTTGTATTTACCCTGTGAATGCAAAAACCATTCAAACAAATTAAGCCTTCAGCAAATACTTTCTGCATATAACCTTCAGCTGATAGCTGGTGAACGGATACCTTGTGTAAAATTTGAGGTTTTTGCTGATGTGGGAACCTTATGTTTATATGTGCTTACCAAACAGAGTTGCTCAGAACCTGATAAGTCGCTACTTATTCCCCTTTTCCAAGTGGCATAACTTTGCACCAATGGACAAGCGCTACTAGACAGCTCACACACAGTGTTTTGGGTTATTCTTGGTTCCTTCTTCAGCCACAGGCCCTTCAAGGAATGCCTGGGTGGCGGGTCTACATGTAGACCTCCTGCCAAGAAGCTCACCATGTGTTCCCTTTCGATGGCACTCCCATCGTGTCTAGGCGACCACTTTTCTTAGAATTATCTGGCAACTGGACACTCTGTATTGAGAAACCATTCTGCTTTGCACATTTTCTTAAGCCGGAAATTTCATGTCCAAGACTATCTTATTACTGGAAGAGTTCAAAGCTTTAGCTCCAGGAATACAAGAAAAAAAAAAAATTTAAACCACCTAAATAGCCAGTAATAGGGACATGCTTTAAAAATATGATGAAATATTATGATCAGTAAAAAGAATGTGTAGAGGAACATTTAAAGACATGGATAGTCACAATATAGGGTTAAAAAATACGAGTTGTGAAATACTATATTAACTGTTTAGTATATTGTAAAAAAAAAATACAAATTGCAAAATAATTGTCCTGTGTGATCTTTTTTGTGGAGAATTACCTACTCTTGTGTGTTGCTGGAGTGCCTGTATATAAATGTAAAGGAACAAGACTAAAAAGAATATACTCTCAAGTAAGGATATTTTCCCCCTCTTTTTGCTTATTAAATATCATGCCATGAAAATACATTGTTGTTTACTAGGGAAAAAATCAGCTATTTTATTTATAGAATGAGTAGAAAAATCGCAAAACAAAATATACAATTCCTACCTTTGGAAGATCCTTCTTTTTTAAAAGAACACATTAGTACGTTTGTTCTCTGTTTTGGTCACTAGAGGTCGCTAAAGTCATAAAGATGAACAGCCACCCCCCCCCCACCCCTTTTTTTTTTTTCTTCTTTTCCGTTTTCATTTTGAGTTACAGAGGGATGGTTCTGGCCTCTCCTGTTAGGCAGTTTTGAAGCATTTACTGGAAGACCTCTTGCTACTTAGACTTAAGGAGAGTAAACTGTTTGGACTAGTTTTTTTCTAACATTAAATATTCCCTGAAACAGACAGCCATCTATCTATGGGACTATTCAAAACAAATGGGTGTTTCTGGAGAATGTGATTTATTTCCCCCTCTGATACCAAAGAGCCTCTTGGCTGATTGAGTTCTGAGCCATGCTGTGGAGACAGAACCACAGAACACCCAGCAGCAGGCACACACCGCTTCAGATGAAACACCATGGACCATTTCAAGGAAAAAACGTTGTGCCTTTACTGGTAACATGTGTGGTGTAGGAGGGCTTCAGTGAAGCAGAACATTCAAGAACACCCATGGCATCTTTTTGAATAACAGACCACACTACCTTTTCGCATGGTAATGATCCTGCATTTTTTCAATTCAACATAAGCCCAAATACCCAGACCCTAAAATTACAGAGAGGAGGGGAAGATTCAAAAACTACCTTAGAATCCTGCAAGCACTCAAGGAAACTCTGTCTCACTCCAAAGGTTTCATCAAGCAGAGAAAACAAGATGTAATAACTAATCTCAACTTTCTCAGCCTGCTCCCATTTCAGGAATAAAAGACTAGGTTTCTGTAACTGAATAAGATGAGGCATGTGGAAGGTGTATGCTTGTCAGGAGTTACGTATGGTGGACAAAGATGTGATAATTGGTGAGAAAACTCTCATATTTTCAATGCTTCAATTACCAAGAGAGAAATGAGTTACCTGGTCCTGCAGATGAGTCTGTGTTTGAATCGGTCTCCCGGCAAAACTAAGCAAACCATTCTTTTCCATAAGAACTCCCAGCGCTTAGATAACTGACAAATCCAAGGTCAAATCTTTGGTACAAGTCATAAACTAGGAGACTTCAAGCCAATATCAACGTGACACGTTTTGCAGGCAGGCTTATTCCTTATTCAGTGGACCTCATTTGACTTTGATCTCGGTTAACTTTGAAGTATCCAAGGTTCCCACTTTCCATAAGCTTTTTTTTTTTTAAAGTTAAATCAGACAGGCAGGCAAAGGAAACCTAAACCTTAAAAGAAGTGAAAACAACGAGACACAGTCAGTTATATATTTTCACTACTTTGTTTAAAGTAGCACATTGCTGTACTTAAAACACTTCACATCACTGAGTTATTTATTAAGCTGTAAATAAAAGTCACATTTTCCACTGTATCTTAGGAGACACATTTAAAAACATGGTATTGGGAACCTGTTGTATGATTCGTGTGAGGAGTTTAGTTAAATGCAAGACTACAGACTGCAGTTCGTGGTGCCCTAGAAACTATTACCAAGAAAGAGCTGTCAACTCACAGGAAATATTTATATAGAAATTCTAATATTGGAGGCCTTATGTCTGTAAGCTGGTCTTTTATGGAATTTCACAGAGCACGTATTCTAAAGTCTACTAGGAACTCAGGTTTGCATTTGTATTTATCAAGTGTGTTTATCAGAGGTATTACCCATACCTCAAACACTAATTAATTTTATTTCACTCTTATTATGTTTCACATATATGGGACTATTTTTCTTATTATAATAAAGGCAAATTTTGTTTGAAATGAAGTACCTATCCACAATCACACACATATACATGTATTTGTGTATGTGTGTTTGTAAACCGTATTTGTGTAAACCATCATTTGGTACAAAATCCGTTATGTATTGTTTATAAAATTTGTCTTAGAGGGAATTAAGAGACAAATGTCCTTTTTGAGAGATTTCAAAATTCAGGCCACCCAGGTACTATTTATTCTCTCTTCTGGAATACCTCACTCACCTAGTCTTCCTCCTTTGTCTAAATTACAAAGTGGAACTTCGGTCTAGTAAAGAAAACAGAAAATTTATGTTATACCGGGTCATTAGCAGAGTGTCCTGAGGACATTTCATATTTCTATTTCAGTTCTATCCCAGCAAGTAGCAAAAGGTATGAGTCACATTTTGGTCATCCAGAAGGACTAAATTCTCTCTGGGGTAAGTCTGGTCTTGCCAAAGTACAAATCTGATCATTACTGGACATGAAATCTGAATAGTGATGCATGTAAGAACTTGGTACAATTGAGTTATCCCTGGGCTTGAGAAACATTCTGAAGTGGAGTGAAAACTTCACATTTCTAGAAGCAAGAAATCCCATTCCTGGACATAGGAAAGAAAGCCAGGAAGGAATTAGCTTACTTTTCTGTGAGAAGTTGAAGGAAGAAACTTTGAAGGAGAGAATGTAGAGATAGAACAACGATGTGGATAAAGGTGCCTAAGCCTCTCTTTCTTCTGGATAAAAATTGTTTATGGAATAAGGTATCCGACATATGTTAAGGCCCCATTTGGCTTTGACTGTGTTCTTTGTAGTGAGACTGGGGACTACCTTAGTAGGCTGGGATGTCAGAAACACCAGTAGGGCAAACACTGCATTTTGGACTTTGATACATTCAACTTGAATCCTAAAGCTGCGCAATGATAGATAAGTTATTTAACCTCTTTGAGCCTCAATTTCATCATCTCTAAAACAGAGATAATGCATGCCTTGACAGACTGTTGTGAAGATTAGGGGAGAGTCTAATATAATGCCTAGCTTGTGATCAATGTTTAAGAAAAGTTTTGTTTCCTTCCCCTGAAAATTGTAGTGTTAAATGATGTAATATTTATAAAAGCGCTTTGTAAACTATAAAGTGCTAATCACACATCATTCATTATCAACGCTACTTTAAACCTGTATTTAATACGCACTTATATCTTTGACAGAACTTCAGGCAACAGTATATGACCTCAAACTGATATAGGAATTCTACCATATAATCCAAAGCTAAATTTTAAAGAATATTCATATCCTCCCAAGAAAAATCATATAATGATTTAACAAAGAACTAAGTTGATTATTTGGAATAACTACCATTTCTCCTCTTCTGAACATCAAAATGCTTCAGAGATAGGTAAGAAAATACGTAGGGTAGGAACGGAATGTTACTCAGTCAGTCATGTCCAATTCTTTTCGACTCCATAGACTGTAACCCACCAGGCTCCTCTGTCCATGGGACTCTCCAGGCAAGAATACTGGAGTGGATAGCCATGCCCTCCTCCAGGGGATCTTCCCTACCTGAGGATCGAACCCAGGTCTCCTTCATCGCAGGCAGATTCTTTACCATCTGAGCCACCAGGGTCCCATGGAGTGAAGAGAGTAAGAGATAAAAGGAAGAACAGGTGCAGTGGAACATTCCACCAGGGGCTGATCAAATATGGCCTGTGATCCTGATTTCTGGGTCAGCCAAAAATTTCATCCTAATTTTTCTGTCACATTTTATAGAAAAACCTAAAGGAAATTTTTGGCTGATTCAAAACTTGAGGGAACAGAAAACCATTTTAAAATGTAGTTTAATTTGAAAGACTTTTATTTGATACCTACCAGTAAATAGGGATGGGGGAGCCTGGTGGGCTGCCGTCTATGGGGTCGCACAGAGTCGGACATGACTGAAGTGACTTAGCAGCAGTAGCAGTAGCAGTAAATAGATATCACAAAATAGTTCTGAGAAAGACTGATGGTTTGGGGTTCAAGAGAGACTTTCTAGGAGTAGCAGGTTATTCTGCAAGTTTCTGTGTGTGTGTGTGTGTGTAGGAAAAGCTAAAGTTGGGCAATCAAACCATGGGCTCATCCTGGCAAAAGCTGATGTCCCTTGAGAATGAGACCCGGAGGATGCAGTGCCCTGGGAGAACTACCCCCAAGCATGCACTGAAAATAGAAACTGAATGTTTAAGCCACTAGAACACAGAGTATATACAGGCCTCTCCTGTGAGCAGGAAGCATTTGGAATTGGTTAAATCCAAGTTAATACTCTGTGGGATGGCTTCATAAATCAGGGTCCTAATGTACAGTGACCTGTTCAAAGTCTGAGAAGATATCTCAGAAGAATCAAAGTCATAGGTCAATCTGATATGGAATGACTACGCAGAGTCAGAGGAGAAGACACAGCATCAGGCTGAGAGAACTTGCTCTGGAGTGAGGCCAGCCTGACACCGCCCCTTGCTTTGGGACCCGGTCAGCATGCACAATGGCAAGCTTCAAGGTTTTCACTTAGAAGATGAAGATAAATAAATACATGAGAGCACTGATGGGAGGATGACATGAGAAAATGTATGTGCAGATTTTAACTGCGTCCAGCAAATATAAGTAGCTACGACTATGAAAAATATCATATTAATAAAATACTGACAAAAAAACTCTATCATGGGGGTAAGGGCCTCCAACCGAGGGCCCTTTGTGGAAATATGTGAGGAATGTAGGGGCTGTCCTGAAGAATGCTCTGTGCTAATTTTAACTGAAAGTGAAAAATGACTGCTTAGATAACAAGAACCAAACAAAACGGGAATCATATTGTAATATGTCCGTTGAATGTCTCTTCAGATAATAGTTACATTAGACTAAGTAGAAACAGCCTCGACCTAGAAGGTGCATCTCTTGAACTTGGAAATTGTCTTTGTGGAAATTATCTTTGTGCCCACAGAAATGAAAGCATATATTTGTTTTTAGATCTGGAGAAGGCATCATTTAAAAATATATATCATTATACACTAGTCAGCTAGAAGAGACACATTAAAAATGTTATATTCTAGTAAGTATCTCTAAAATATATTCAGACTTGTACTTGATCTTCATTTAGGTCTTTTTGGTCATTTTGGCCAACAAAATAGATGACCCAGAAAGGACATGGAAATCCTATCAGATAATCCAAAGTCAAATGGACTGTATTCATTTTTTTCTGGGAGAAAAATTTTACAATAATTAACAGAAACTCAGCTTATTATTTGAAACAATGACCATCTTTCTTCCTCTGTACATTAGAATGCTCCAATGTAAGTAACTGCAGAAAGACGGGGGGAAACGATGCATCTTCGTTTTCCTCGTTGTCTACACTTTGTCTGGCACTGCCCTTGGTCCATGCCATATCAATTGTGAAATCTACTTGGAGGGCTAGAGGCAGTTCTTAGAGGAAGGAAAACAAAACCCCAACTACAGTAAGGCCCCTCCATATGAATGAGTTCCATTCTGAGAGTGTGTTTAGAAGTCCAACCAAGTTAGCCTAGGTACCCAACTAACACAATAGGCTATCTGCCACTGCTTCTATGCTTGCTTCTAGACGTCCTTGGCTTGAAATAAAGACACTCTACTCCTGTGCTCTATACAGCTCTGTACGGCAAAGTACACAAAAGCACAACCATTTGTAGGGGATGCACGCAAATGACAATGTACTTCAGACATGTGAATTAGCTTTTCTGATTGGACAAGTGAATGCACATTTGCATCTCTGAAAGTTTGCAACTTGAAGGTTTGCATGTAGTGGTCCTATTCTAGAGTGAGTGTTCTATACAAGTAGAAGAAGGAATGAGTATCACTCGGGGCATCACTTTTGATCATCACACATGATCAACACTGCTGAAATTTGCATCTGCAACCCTCAAACCCTCTTGGATGATTCACTGATATGGTCCTAGAAAGCCATGCCTTGTTATAGTCAGCAGGTATAATTTGTGGTGGTTTTTTTCATGAAAATAAGTATATTCTCTTATATACAAAATATTAACAATATAGTTTTCAATAGTGCAGCCACAAAAGTAGAAGATACTAGTAAGAAAGTAGGGTTGAATAAACTCAAATTATTAATACTACTTCCAAGAGTCGCAGGTTCACTGTTACAGAGTACAGCCATGGCTAAGATAAGATTGACGATCAAAATGCGAGGAACAGTCTGGGAGAGAGCCGAAGGAGGATCGCACCAAGAGAGCAGCTGTGGAGCTTGAAAGGAAAGGGAGGTGTAAAGAGAAGGGGTAGAGGGTGTGTAAGGGCTGAGATCGAGGGAATAGTCTAAGATGTCCCTCCAGCTTCCAGACTAGTAGACTGTGAGGATGGTGACTCTATTCCGAGATGAGAAAAAACAGAAAGAGAACAAGTATGGTGGAAAAGATAATGTGCTTGCATTGGATAGCTGAATCATCAAATATAACCAAAACTCAAATGGATATTGAGGTCTATTTTTGGGGAATATCCATTTAAAATAAAAGGTGATTCAATATAAAGCTAAATTATACATCAAGAGCAATCAGTGAGATAAACAGGTACAATTTAGTCATGCCACAGCTCTGCCTCTTGTGAGTCAATAAAATTGAAATGGATGAGACTCCTCATAAGTACAATCAATTTGGAACATAATATATAAATATCTAAAGCATTGAAAGTATTGTTTTTATTTAACAATTGTGTTTGTAAGAGTCTGTTCTAGAAAAAAACTAATCACAGATACAGACAATTGCAAACTACAATAAATAAGACTTCCATGGTGCCTCATAAAGAAAGCTGAGTGCTGAAGAATTGATGCTTTTGAATTGTGGTTTTGGAAAAGACGCTTGAGAGTCCCTTGGACTGCTAGGAGATCAAGACAGTCAATCCTAAAGGAAATCAGTCTGACTATTCATTGGAAGGACTGATGCTGAAGCTGAAACTCCAATACTTTGGCTACCTGATGAGAAGAGCTGACTCATTGGAAAAGACCCTGATGCTGGGAAAGATTGAAGGCAGGAGGAGAAGTGGATGACCAAGGATGAGATGGTTGGATGGCATCACCGACTCAATGAACATGAGTTTGAGCAAGCTCTGGGAGTTGGTGATGGACAGGAAAGCCTGGCGTGCTGCAGTCCATGGGGTTGCAAAGAGTCAGACACAACTGAGCAACTGAACTGATGGTGGCTCAGTGGTAAGGAATCTGCCTGCAATGCAAGAGATGAAGCTGGAGGTGCGAGTTTGATTGCTGGGTTGGGAAGATCCCCTGGAGAAGGAAATGGCAATGCATTCCAGTATTCTCTCTGGAGAATCCTATGGACAGAGGAGGCTGGTGGGCTACAGTCCACGGCGGGGGGTGGGGGGGGGGGGGGGGGGGGGGGGGGGGGGGGGGGGGGGGGGGGGGGGGGGGGGGGGGGGGGGGGGGGGGGGGGGGGGGGGGGGGGGGGGGGGGGGGGG
>NW_011494683.1:63051-69196 GCF_000754665.1 Bison bison bison
GGCAAAAGAGTCAGACGTGACTGAGTGACTAAACAACAACAATTAAAGGAGCAAAAAACTGAGATCAACCTGAGAATCCAATTATTAAATCATGATACATCTATAAGGCATAATATTAGATAGCCATTAACAGTTTTCTTGAAGACTCTAAAATTGTAGGTGTATTAGTTTTCTCTTGCTATACCACAAAGCACACCAAAACCTATTAGCTTAACACAACAGACATATATTGCATGAATGCTAAGTTGCTCCAGTCTTGTCTGACTCTTTGCAGCCCAATGGACTGTAAGCCCACCAGGCTCCTTTGTTCATGGGATTCTCCAGGTCAGAATACTGGAATGGGTTGCCATGCCCTCCTCCAGTGGATCCTCCCAACCCAGGGATCAAACTCTTATGTCTTCTGCCTTGGCAGGCGGCTTCTTTACCACTAGCACCACCTGGGAAAGTGGAAGTGAAAGTGAAAGTCACTCAGTCGTGTCTGACTCTTTGCGACCCCACGGACTATACAGTCTGTGGAGTTCTCCAGGCCGGAATACTGGAGTGGGTAGCCTTTCCCTTCTCCAGGGGATCTCCCCAACCCAGGGATCGAACGCAGGTCTCCCACATTTAAGGAAGATTCTTTACCAGCTGAGTCACAAAGGAAACCCAAGAATACTGGAGCAGGTAACCTATCCCTTCTCCAGGGGATCTTCCCAGTAATTGAACCGGGGTCTCCTGCATTGCAAGTGGATCCTTTACCAACTGAACTGTGAGGGAAGCCCAAACATAAACGTAAATGAGGCCACCTGGGAAGCCTCAGACATAAATTACCTCACCCGGATTCCCAGGATTGGCTGAGATGTGGTTTATCTGATGCCCCTGGTCAAGGTGCTTCCTGAGAGCTCAGTCAGGCTGTCGGCCAGGGTGATAGTTTTTTCAAGGCCTGACTGGGGCGGGAGAAGCCATTCCCAAACTCATACGTGTGGTTATGGGTAGGCTTTCTGGCTGTTGGCTGGAGGCCCCAGTTCCTCACCGGTCATAGTGTTGTGCACAATACGGCAGCCAGCTCCCCCTAGAGTGAGAGAGGAGACACAGAGAGAGAGGCGGCCCGCCCAGTGTGAAACCTGAAGTCACCTATAAGGTAATTTCCGAAGTGACATTCCTTCATTTCTGTCATCCGCTGTTGATGGCACAGGCCAGGCTTGGGACAGTGCATGGGGACTACACAGGGGTACGCAGAGCCGTACGTAAGGATCAATGCGAGACACAGGGGTATGCAGAGCCGTACGTAAGGATCAATGCGAGACATCTTGAAGACGAACTACCACAGGAGGACGATGCTGATGAAGCGGATCACAATCAAGAATACTAAAGAGAATGTAGTTACTCAAAACATGAAGCCAAAATGTGAAGATATCAGAATATCAACTATGCATATCTCTACTGCAGGACTAAAACAGTTTTTTTTCTCTATAATCCCAAAATTTTAATAATTAGCCTGTATTTTATTCATTAGATTCTTCATAAATGCCAAAGAACCTCAGAAAATAACAGTTTTTATCTTATTTTTTAATTAATCTTTATTGGAATATGGTTGCTTGACAATGCTGTGTTAGTTTCCACTGTCCAGCAAAGTGAATCAGCCAGACGTATACATATATCCCCTCTTTTCTGGATTTCCTTCCCATTTAGGGCATCACAGAGCACTGAGTAGAGCTCCCTGTGCTATACTATAGGGTCTCATTAGTTATCTATTTCATACGTAGCATCAGTAGTATATATATATGTCAATCTCAATCTCCCAATTCATCCCACATCCCCTCTCCACACCCCCACACCCCCTGCCCCGCCAATCCCTGGTGTTCTCACCGTCTGTGTCTCTTAATTCTGCTTTGCAAATAAGATCATCTATTCCATTTTTCTAGATTCCACATGCACACATTAATATATAATATTTGTCTTTCTTTTTCTGACTTACTTAACTCTGTATAACAGTCTCTAGGCCCATCCACATCTCTTACAAATGACCCAATTTTATTTTCATTCCTTTTTATATTGAGCTTTTAATGTTAATTATGTTTATATGGACTCAAAGTTGTTCCAATAAAGCACAAGTCATTGACTAAGAAAAGTATTGATGTATTCTACTAATTTAATACAACTGGTTAGTTAACCTTAGGATCAAGAGATTATACTTTGATTTCTTTTTGAAAAGCTACTTCATATTTCCTGGAGTAGGTATTTTGTAGAAATTCGGATATAATAACTGGCTTCTAGGTTGATGACCCTTAAGATGTTTTGCTTTTCAGTTTTCCCACTTCATCAAAGGTACTATGTGCTTAGGCTACAGAATCGCTAAGGAAACTTTTAATTCTAAAATTCATCGATTTATAGCAGCTATTTGTTAAAAACTTAAATAAGTACAAGACACAGAGCTTTCTTAGCCAATGGTATGGCAGTCCAACATTCATGAAGAATTTGAAGGTGTTTTTTGGAAAGAAAAGTTGAGGCAAATGTTTATTTTTTTACTTGCACCTTAAAATCTAGGCCTTGCCTCAACACACCAGAAGTTGGCATTTGGAGATGTAAAGGAACAGAGAACTCTTCTGCAGCATTTACAGAGTTTCAATAGCTTGCTACATGAAGTAGGGCATATTTATGGGCTTATTTAGTCCTGAGAAGTGTCTGCAGATACCCCAACCAAGGTCTTCCCTGGTGTTTTAATGTATACTGATACTTCCTTCTGTAGGATATCCACTCTGCTTGTCTTCCCACATGAGGGAGTACAGATGTTCCTGAAAATATCTCTGCTTGGATGCAGAGGTACTTGAAGCAAGATGCTGAGAGAAGGGGACAAAGCTTGGAGGGAGGTGTTGGAGCAAGAAAGACAGCTGGGCAGGGCTTTCCAAGCTCCAGTCACATAAAGCTTTCTCTAGGAAATGCCTGTACTTCCTTTTTTTATGAGACTGGGCTCTTGCTGTTACAGAAGCCAGAGATGTTCTAATCTGCTTTCAATGTTTCAAAATGCAAATATCCCCATTATCATGACACTCTTGGTTGTTCTGTTTGTCTTATTGAGGTCCTAAGATTGCAATTCAATGCATTTCAGTTGGTGAGTGTCCTAAAAAATTAAGCCACTACAACATGTCTGAGAAATAAGAGTGTCTGAGAAATAGTCCTGGAGATAGAGTAGGAAGGTCCAAAGAAAAAAGAAGACTTGTTCTGACCCCCAGCAAATAAAATGAATGAGTGACTACAAAATCTAGTCACCAAAGCTCTATAAACATATCTGAAAGTGCTACTCAAATGATAAAGCTATGCCATTGTGAAAACAGGATTCATGATCAGGACTAGTAAGTAATATAAGTGATGACAAGTGCAAATAAAGAGTTAAATGTTTAATAACCTGTGGTTTATTGCACTCTTGAGGGTAACAAGGTGCTTCCTTGAAGATGGGAAGCACTGAAATCTACCTCCAGGGAGCTACAGATTTACTAGAGGGGAGAAATGCCTTGAGGCTATTGCTGTCAAATAACTTTGTTTGACAAAGTCAAAGAGACAAATTTAGAAGTCCACATTTACACTGAGATGATGGTGGCTTCCCCAGTGGCTCAGGGGTAAAGAATCTGTCTGCAATACAGGAGATGTGGGTTCGATCCCCAGGTCAGGAAGATCCCCTGGAGGAGGAAATGACAACCCACCCCAGTATTCTTGACTGGAGAATTCCGTGGACAGAGGAGATTGGCCGGTTGCAGTACACAGGGTCTCAAAGAGTTAGATATGACTGAGCGACTCCAAGGCGTGCACACACACTGTGATGATAACATATTCTAAAAAAAGAGGGGGACTGAACTCTCAAAATAGCATGGAAAACAATACACACAAAGTAATTCAGATTGACGTTTGTGGGCTAAAACACATCTGTTCCAAAGCAAGCACAGTAGGGCTTCTAGGCATGTATTTCTGCTAAACCAAACCAAATCCGTGTGCCAATGAATGCAGAAACTTCTTGGCCATGGTCAAATCACAAGGCAAATGGAGAATCCATAAAGATGAGTCTGAGAAACAAAACCCCACTGGTCTCATCTTTCCCCAACTCTTTTCCAAAGGACCACCTCCTGCCTCTAAGCTTAAATAAAATGAATGAAAAATGAACACAGAGTAAGATGGTCACATCCACCAAAACCCATTTTTCCTCTTCCACAATGAGGCATCATTGCTGAGAGGCAACTGCTCAGTCAAGAGTGACAGTTCCCCAAACCTTCTTGTATATTGGGGCAGCCACACAATTATATAGTTTTCTCATGACAGAATATGTTTGTAAGTTGTTTCTGAGTTGGCTTTATAAGTTGGAGTTACACTTTCTAGGCGGTGCTAGTAGAAAAGAACCTGCCTGCCAATGCAAGAGACACAAGAGACACAGATTTGATCCCTGAGTCGGGAAGATCCCCTGGAGGAGGGCAGGGCAACCCACTCCAATATTCTTGCCTGGAGAATCCCATGGGCAGAGCAACCTGGCGGGGTACAGTCCCGTAGCGTCTCAAAGAGTTGGACACAACCGAAGTGACTCAGCACATGCGCGTCTTTTCTACACTTTTTCCCTTTCCTCCAGCTCAATGTGGATAATGGTGATAAGATCTAGGGATGGTGGTCTCTGATTCATGACATGGAGGAAACTCACCCACTAGGTAGAAGACAACATTTCAAATGACTGAAAATAAGCATCTATTAGATTCAGTTCAGTTCAGTTCAGTCGCTCAGTCATGTCCGACTCTGCAACCCCATGAATCGCAGGATGCCAGGCCTCCCTGTCCATCATCAACTCCTGGAGTTCACTCAGACTCATTTCCATCGAGTCAGTGATGCCATCCAACCATCTCATCCTCTGTCGTCCCCTTCTCCTCCTGCCCCCAATTCTTCCCAGCATCAGAGTCTTTTCCAATGAGTCAACTCTTCGCATGAGGTGGCCAAAGTATTTCAGTTTCAGCTTCAGCATCATTCCTTCCAAAGAGAACCTAGGGCTGATCTCCTTCAGAATGGACTGCTTGGATCTCCTTGCAGTCCAAGGGACTCTCAAGAGTCTTCTCCAACACCACAGTTCAAAAGCATCATTCTTTGGCGCTCAGCCTTCTTCACAGTCCAACTCTCACATCCATACATGACCACAGGAAAAACCATTGCAAATTTAGGGTTTGTTTCAACATCTGTGTTACCTCCATTTGTAAATAGCTGAGTAAAATTTTTGGTGACCAGGATTTGGGGGAAATACTGAAACAGATTTGTAGTCATTTTGGGCTAGAAGAAATGTCAGAGATACTTCTTGCTTTTTTAATTTTCAAAGTCTGGTTTTACAGTACTAAAAAGAGGACTCTCCTTAAAGAAATCAATACAACTTTTTTGCCTTTTTGATGTATGAACTGGTCCCTACTTATCCACTCAAAAAGCCAAGACAGAAGCATTTGTTAATAAAGGCATTTACAGGTAGTCAGATCAGATCAGATCAGTCACTTAGTCGTGTCTGACTCTTTGCGACCCCGTGAATCGCAGCACACCAGGCCTCCCTGTCCATCACCAACTCCTGGAGTTCACTGAGACTCACGTTCATCGAGTTGGTGATGCCATCCAGCCATCTCATCCTCTGTCGTCCCCTTCTCCTCCTGCCCCCAATCCCTCCCAGCATCAGAGTCTTTTTCAATGAGTCAACTCTTCGCATGAGGTAGCCAAAGTACTGGAGTTTCAGCTTCAGCATCATTCCTTCCAAAGAAATCCCAGGACTGATCTCCTTCAGAATGGACTGGTTGGATCTCCTTGCAGTCCAAGGGACTCTCAAGAGTCTTCTCCAACACCACAGTTCAAAAGCATCATTCTTTGGCGCTCAGCCTTCTTCACAGTCCAACTCTCACATCCATACATGACTACTGGAAAAACCATAGCCTTGACTAGATGAACCTTTGTTGGCAAAGTAATGTCTCTGCTTTTGAATATGCTATCTAGGTTGGTCATAACCTTCCTTCCAAGGAGTAAGTGTCTTTTAATTTCATGGCTGCAGTCACCATCTGTAGTGATTTTGGAGCCCAGAAAAATAAAGCCTGACACTGTTTCCACTGTTTCCCCATCTATTTCCCAAGAAGTGATGGGACTGGATGCCATGATCTTCGTTTTCTGA
>NW_011494683.1:69296-70627 GCF_000754665.1 Bison bison bison
CGTTTTCTGAATGTTGAGCTTTAAGCCAACTTTTTCACTCTCCACTTTCACTTTCGTCAAGAGGCTTTTGAGTTCCTCTTCACTTTCTGCCATAAGGGTGGTGTCATCTGCATATTGAGGTTATTGATATTTCTCCTGGCAATCTTGATTCCAGCTTGTGTTTCTTCCAGTCCAGCGTTTCTTATGATGTACTCTGCATAGAAGGAAACCTCTAATCAACCAAACCAACTTGACCTCCACGATACAACTGTCTTGTGCTTTCAGAATCTATCAATGCCTTTCCCTGAACTGTGATTGACATCACTGACTCAGCTGTATGTGACTCCACCATCACCCCCAGCCCCCACCCCGCCCCCAGCCCTCGGAACCCAGGGCTTCCCTGGTGGCTTAGACAGTAAAGAATCTGCCTGCAATACAGGAGACCCAGGTTTGATCCCTGGGTCGGGAAGATCCCCTGGAGAAAGGAATGGCAATCCACTCCAGTATTCTTGCCTGGAGAATCTCATGGACAGAGAAGCCTGACAGGCTACAGTCCATGGGGTTGCAGAGAGTCAGATGTGACTGAGCAGCTAACACACTGTGCCTGGAACCGGGTTGTCAGGCTAAATAAAGATAGTGTAGTAGATGTTTTGCACAATTTGTTTTGCTGCTACTTCTGTTATAAACCTTGAAAAGAAGTATACACTTTTCTGATACTCATGCCTTGCCTTTTACTCATCTTGGTGCAGATTAAGTAGGCTCATTGCAAAAGCATCTAGTAAACTCCCTGTGTAATGTGTGAAGGGCTCTGTGTGGGACAGCGGTGTTCTGGTCTCCTTAGCAGCTCGTAGAAAATATGCTTCTTTGTCCTATGGCTCACCACAAAGCTTAACCTTCCATCCTGACTTGTAACAGCAGCTAGTAAATTAAGGACAAACTAATTCTGTAAGAGATGGGACTACCAGACCACCCGACCTGCCTCTTGAGAAATCTGTATGCAGGTCAGGAGGCAACAGTTAGAACTGGACATGAAACAACAGACTGGTTCCAAATAGGAAAAGGAGTATGTCAAGGCTATATATTGTCACCCTGCTTATTTAACTTCTATGCAGAGTACATCATGAGAAATGCTGGGCTGGAAGAAGCACAAGCTGGAATCAAGATTGCCAGGAGAAATATCAATAACCTCAGATATGCAGATGATACCACCCTTATGGCAGAAAGTGAAGAGGAACTCAAAAGCCTCTTGATGAAAGTGAAAGAGGAGAATGAAAAAGTTGGCTTAAAGCTCAACATTCAGAAAATGAAGATCATGGCATCCAGTCCCGTCACTTCTTGGGAAATAGATGGGG
>NW_011494683.1:70780-84190 GCF_000754665.1 Bison bison bison
ATATTCAAAAGCAGAGACATTACTTTGCCAACAAAGGTCCGTCTAGTCAAGGCTATGGTTTTTCCAGTGGTCATATATGGATGTGAGAGTTGGACTGTGAAGAAGGCTGAGCGCCAAAGAATTGATGCTTTTGAACTGTGGTGTTGGAGAAGACTCTTGAGAGTCCCTTGGACTGCAAGGAGATCCAACCAGTCCATTCTGAAGGAGATCAGCCCTGGGATTTCTTTGGAAGGAATGATGCTAAAGCTGAAACTGCAATACTTTGGCCACCTCATGCAAAGAGTTGACTCGTTGGAAAAGACTCTGATGCTGAGAGGGATTGGGGGCAGGAGGAGAAGGGGATGACAGAGGATGAGATGGCTGGATGGCATCACTGACTCGATGGAAGTGAATCTGAGTGAACTCCGGGAGTTGATAATGGACAGGGAGGCCTGGCATCCTGCAATTCATGGGGTTGCAAAGTTGGACACAACTGAGTGACTGAACTGAACTGAATGACACTAATCTACGTAAGAGAGTTGGCACAGTGTTATTTCTCAGAATTAGGCAAAATTTGTTTAATGTGGCTCGGTCATTAAGTAAATAAACAAAACAAAGGAAGACAAAAAAAATAAAGGAAGCTGGTTAGAGAAGAAATGAACCATATGTTTGATTTTGTCTGCTGTCAGCCTCATCTTTCATGATTCTTTCTTTGATCATATAGAAAGAAGATCTATCACAGATGTTTACCCAACCAATACGAACCAATGAGACAAAGCCATTTTGAAAACTTTTTACTGATACAAAATACATATATTGAAATGCATATTTATCATAAGCGTATACCTTGATGAATTTTTCACAAACTGGAAAGACTTGTGAAGTCAGCACCCAGATCCAAAACAAACATGACCAGGGATCTCTGGTCATGCAGTAGATAAGGATCCACCTGCCAATGTAGTGGACATGGGTTTCATGCCTGGTCCAGGAAGATTCCACACGCTGTGGATCAATGAAGTTCGTGCACCACATTTACTGAGCCTGAGTCCTGCAACTGCTGAAGCCCATGTACCTAGAGCTGGTGCAACAAGAGAAGCCATCACAGTGAGAAGCATGTACACTTCGGTGAAGAGCAGGCCCTGCTTGATTAGAGAGAGCTTGTGCAGAGCAGTGAAGACACAGTGTGGCCATAAACAAATAAAAGGTAACCAGCCCCCTAAACACCCTCCCCTGTTCCCATCTAGTCATAAAGTCACTATCCTGAATTCCGACAGCACAGCTTACTTTTTCCTCTTTCTGCAGTTTATACCAATGGAATCATACAGTAGGTACTTTTTTTTTCATATCTGACATTTTGTTGACTCTTTTTTTTTTTTTTGTAAGAATTACCCTATTGTGTATACCTGTAGGCCATTTATTCTCAATGCTGTATAAAATTCCATGGAGCAAATATGTCACAATTTATTTATACACTGATAGACATCTGGATAATATCCAGTTTGGTTTGGGACTACTACGAATAGCACTGCTATGAACATTCCAGTGAAGAAGTCTTTTGACAAAAGCAAGTACATATGTATTTGTGTCTATAAATATATATATATATAGAGAGAGAGAGAGAGAGAGAGAGGAATTAGTTGAGTGCTGAAGAGTTTTACAAAGTGGTTGTATAAATTCACACTACTACAAGCAGTGTGTAAATATTTGAGTTGCTTCTATCTTTGCCTATATTTGGAATTTTATATGTCTTTATTGCTTTAGTCAGTTTGTCGACTGTTTAATGGTATTATATTGTACTTCAATTTGCATTTTCTTGGTTACTAATGAACCATGTATACTTGAGCATGTTTTCACAGACTTATTGGCCACTTTGACATCCCCTTTATGAAATACCTGTACAAGTCTTTTAACCCATTTCTCTACCGAGTTGTCTATGTTTTTCTTATTGACTTGTTGGAGTTCTTTATAATCTCTAAATAATTATCTTTTTCTTCCCTGGTAGGTTGAAGCTTTACTCTCTTAATGTTTTCCTCTGACGAACCTAAGTGCTGAATTTAATTCTATTGAAAAATTTTTATTGAAGTATGGTTGATTTACAATATTATATTAATTTCAGGTGTATAGCATAGTGATTCATTATTTTTATAGATTATCTTCCATTAGAAAGTATTGCAAAATAATGACTATTATTCTATTTTGTAAAATATATCTTTACTGCTTATCTATTGCACACACAGTAGCTTGTATCTTTGAATCCTCTACTCCTGTCTTGCCCATTTCCCCTTCCCTCTCCCCACTGGTAAGCCCTAGTTTCTTATCTATATCTGTGAGTCTGTTTCTGCTTTTGCTATATATATTCATCTGTTTTATTTTTTAGATTCCAAGTGTAAGTGATAACATGCAGTATTTGTTTTTCTTTCCTGGTTTGTTTCACTAAGCGTAATATTTCCTAGGTCTATCCATCTTGCTGCAAATGGCATTATTTCATTCTTCCTTAAAAGTAATTAATTTATTTTTGACTGTCCTGGGTTTTTATTGTTGTCCACAGGCTTTTCTCTAGTTGCAGCAAAAGAGGGCTAATCTCTAATTACTGTACACGGGATTCTCACTGTGGTGGCTTCTCTCATTGCAGAGCACGGGCTCTCGGGCACGCAACTTCAGTAGCTGTGGCTCCTGGGCTCAAGAGCACAGGCTCAGTAGTTGAGGCACACGAGCTTGGTTGTATCACAGCATGTGGGATTTTCCCAAATTAGGGATCAAACACATATCCCTTGTATTGACAGACAGATTCTTTACCACTGAGCCACCAGGGAAGCCCTATTTCTTTCTTTTTTGTGGCTACTATTCCATTGTATGTTTGTATCACATCTTCTTATCCATTTATCTGTTGATGAATACTTAGGTTGCTTCCATATCTTGGCTATTGTATGGAATAGAATACAATATTCCGTACAATGAGCAGTGCTGTTATGAACATTGGGTGTGCATGTATCTTTTTGAAAGAGTGTTTTCTTTGTTCCAGATATACACCCAGGAATGGAGTTGCTGAATCATATGGTAGGTCTATTTTTAGGTTTTTGAGGAAACTCCATATTATTTTCTGCAGTGGCTAAACCAACTTACATTCTCACCAACAGTGTACCAGGATTCCCTTTTCTCCACATCCTCATCAACATTTGTTATTTTTAGATTTTTTGATGATAGCCATTCTGAAAGGAGTGAAGGGATACCTCATTGTGGTTTTTATTTGTATTTCTCTAATATTTAGCAATATAGAACATCTTTTTCTTGAGTCGGTTGACCATCTGTCTGTGTTCTTTTGAAAAATGTCAATTCAGGTCCTCTGACCAGTTTTTGACTGGGTTGTTTGGTTTTTATATTGTCATATGAATGAATTGGTGTCATACTGTTAAATATTTATTACCTCAAAATGCTGTTTTCTGGCAGACCAGCTTTAGATTTAAAGCTGGTTGTGTTATGGTCTGGGGTTTTCCAGTAGTCATGTATGGATGTGAGAATTGGTCTATAAAGAAAGTTGAGCACCGAAGAATTGATGCTTTTGAACTGTGGTGTTGGAGAAGACTCCTGAGAGTCCCTTGGACAGCAAGGAGACCAAACCGGTAGATCTTAAAGGAAATTAGTCCTGAATATTCATTGGAAGGACTCATACTGAAGCTGAAGTTCCAATACTTTGGCTACTGGATGCAAAGAACTGACTCATTGGAAGAGATGCTGATGCTGGAAAAGATTGAAGGCAGGAGGAGAAGGGGATAACCAAGGATGAGATGGTTGGATGGCATCACCGACTCAATGGACATGAGTTTGAGCAAGCTCTGGGAGTTGGTGATGGACAGGGAAGCCTGGCGTGCTGCAGTACATGGGGTTACAAAGATTCAGATACAACTGAGGGACTGGACTGAACTGAACTGAGAGCTAAAGCAGAGTTTCTAAAAGTTTTTCTTTCAGTCTGATGTCAAGGATTGTGCAGCTAGAATGTTCTTCACTTTGAGGAGCCCCAGATTCATCGTCTATATCTGCTGTCTCCTCTAGTCCCTGGAGAAAGGACCAAGTACCCTAAATAATATTTGTTCCTTTTTAACATTTCCATCCTAGTTAATTACAGAAAAAGTTTATTATACAATAAAGTGCTATAAACAAACAAACAAAATTGTCACAGGAAATACCTCCAAGAATTACACAGGACTAAAAATAAGGGATTGCAATGTTTTGCTTCCAGACATGGAAAGATTTGTTTAACAAACCATTGCGTGTGCGCTAAGTCACTTCAATCATGTCCGACCCTTTGCAACTGTATACACTGTAGCCCACCAGGCTCCTCTGTCCATGGGATTCTCTAGGCAAGAATACTGGAGTAGGTTGCCATGCCCTCCTCCAGGGAATATTCCTGACCCAGGAATCGAACCCACGCCTCTTAAGTCTCCTGCATTAGCAAGTGGGTTCTTTACCACAAGAGCCACGTTTAAATGTTAGTGTATTTGGTTAAATAGTTAGCAACTCAATAGTAGATCCAGTTTTATTCATCTTTACTAGCCTTCATGATTCCTAGCACATTGCTGCATGTGAAGTCCACACACAATATATACTTGTGGACTTGGATTTTTGAAACTGTACAGTGTGAGTTTAAAGTCATCTCTTCTTCATTTTCTATGTACCTAGAACTTGGAAAATGGATCTTTTAGTTGTAACCCTTTCTCTCTAGATTTGTTCTTTTGCTTAAGAAAAAAGCGATAGAAAGGAAAACAAACTCAAAACATTAAAATGATTTCAAGTCCTGAATCTTTCCTCTAGGAATGTGTAAACAGATAACTTAAGACCTCCTCCTCTTATTTTTTATGGGTTAAATTTTCTCTCAATGTGATCTTGTTTTATTTTGAAATGCAAATATTTTTAAAAGGATACATTGTAAGCAACTGGAAAATTGGTTTTAAGCACATGTGATATAAGATTTCACAAATGTTGAGGGTCATGGTGTTATTTCCATGACTATGAGATTTCATAAACACATCATATAACAGCTCTTCGTGGTTTAGTATCTTTCTGCATCACTGAGGTGGCTCATTAAACACAAAGGTATTTTCTACCCATTACTGTAGATAACTATGCTTTGTTGTATTTAAATGAATATTTTACACATAGATCTATGCAAAGTGTAAATACACCTCCTCGGGTTATATATCTGCTCTAAGCACATCTAGATTGAGCACGGTTTGATCCCAATGAACCTACAGCCAACCCTATGAAGGTAAACTGGTAACACACATAAAATCAGTTATTTTCCCTGTGCTACATTTAGAATATTCACTGCTCTAACCACTGAATTAATAGAAATTTCATTGTCTCTTCAACCTAGGTCAGTATTAATTCTGTTGATTGATCTTTAACATACAGTTGAATTAAAACTGCAGAGGAAAATCTCTTTTTCTTATTAGATTGCTGGGGAAAAAAAAAAAACCCTCTCATATTCTATGATATCTGTTTCTCATTTGTCTTTGGAGAAAGGAATGCCAAAGAGCTGCCTTGTTTCCCCCTTCAGACATTCAGAACCTCACCAAACTGCCGTCAAACCAGGATGCACACCCCAACATGTGACTTTTTTTTTGTCCTCAGGATCATAGTCAATAAATTTGATTAGTTTGTAAAGCATGCCAAGCCACCAGCCCACAAAGCAGGTTGAGCCAATATCTTCCCTCACTCCCCGTTCCTCCTAGACCACCAGGGCTCTGGTTTGTATTTTTAAACCTGGGTTAAATTGTGGCATAACCACAAACCATTGTATGCTATTAACAGTGGGGTTCCAGTGAATGACTGACAAACAAAATCTTAGCACACAAAGTCTTCTCCTCTCAATGGTAAACACATGTTATTAATGAAACGTTTCTAACGGGCCGAGGCAGTTTGAAGTCTGTCTTGACTGACAACACCGTATTTTGCTATCTGGGCTAAACAAACAAAATAAAACTTTGAAAAATAGTACTATAGAAGAATCTGTTCTGGTGCATCACATAGATATCATCGGCCACTCTGAATTCTAAATTTAACTTCCTCTCCTCCAAACCTGGATTAGAGGGTAATATTCATATTTCTACAGGGTTCAAAGACAGTGGATAGTTCCAACATCTTTCTTAAGAAGATCTGGATGGTGTTATTCATCCAAGGGTCTTACATGGGTCACAGCAGGGAGATCCAGGTGAATATCAATTTATGTGCAGTTCCAAGACTCAAATCCAGTTGCTTCGAGAGACTTGCTGCTGGGAGGTAGGATGCTAAATAAAGAACAGATTTGATTCATCCTTAGCTTCCTCTAAGTTCATGAGGTAAGTGAGTGGAGACTTTGTTCAGTATGTTTGATGTTTTCCTTTATCAGTAACACTGGCTTCTTAGTGTGTAGGCATCTATGAAAATAGACAGTGAGTCTTTTGTGTGACTTTTCCAAACTCCTGTTTAACATAAAGGGATAGCAAACCCCAAACCAAATAAAACAACACTGGCGTTGCATTTGAGATGTCTTTGAAACATTCCAATGTTTTGGACCACCAAACTCGAACCCACGATGGTTGCATTGCGTTTTGATCAAATTGGGCAGTGCTGCCTCAGGCTGGTTTGCATTTCTTCCTTCCAATTTACCCTGACTCTGTTAGAGTAACCAGAGAATTACAGAAGAACAATGTGCCGTTAATCTGCTCTATAGCATTCTTTTGAAAAGGAATTGAGTAGCCAGGAGACAATGGCAAGACTCTAATTTCAGAGTGATACCGGTCAAAAGAGTTCCTAGTGGCAAATGTTTCAGGGGTAGATTGTCACTGTTTATAACCGCATCAGTGTGGCCAAGCAAAGGTAAATACTTTATGCAAACCACATATCCATGCTATAAATTATTCTTCTCCCTAACTGGGTTACTTGCTTTCCACGGAATTGATGAGGTCAAAAATTAAGCTGCATGTACCCTAACATAGTTTAAGGGCAACACTGAAGAAGAAACATCTAGAATATGCACTGAAGGAAAAGGGTGTCAATGAATGAGTTTAACCAACCCCACCCACTCTTGGTTTCTTTTCTGGTCTCTGTTCCATGATGCCTTATTCCCAACTACATTGCAGATCCTGCTCACAGCGCCATACTCTTTGCACTGTTTGCTGAACCCAGGGTAGGCAAGGCGTGAGCTAAGAAGCTGGAAGGAAACTCGAGGAGCCATAGGAAGTGCAGACGCATTTCTTCTCTCCTGGCTGGCATGGCAGCCTTAACACAGCCTCTCTCCTGGCTGATGTAACAGCTGTAGCAGCAACCACAGCATGACCATAACATAATCTCACATAACATAACCATGATGCCACTCCAATGTAGCCCCAATGCAGCAGCAGCCAGGGCTTTCATGGTAAAACTCATACAGACCTATTGCACAAGTAGCCCGTGACCAAGCAAGGACCCCGTGACATGCACACTCAGCGCTATAAGTGATCTCAGCCGTTATACAACCATGCAATCACTGTTTACAGAACATGGGGCGAGAGAGTGTGAGAGCGTGGGGCAAGAGAGCCTGACTGGCACCATCTTGTTAATTTCCCCACACCCACGAAGAGGATGGTCTCTGTATTCGGCCTTCCCCTTGCCCAGTTAGCTTGCCTGTGACCATCCCCATTGCCCGTGTGATCCTTCTACTTGCTGCAGTGGTCCTTACTGCTGAATTTTCTCAGGAGATGGGAATCCTGACACCATTATTTTGGTGCCCAGAATCTTCTTCTTGCTCTCAGGGTCTGTAGAATCCTAACCTGCAAAGCAGACTCTTCCAAATGAAAACATTCTCCCCTTCCCACAGTGGTGGACTTGGTCATTTAAAAATCCTCAGTTCAAAGTGGTAATGATGAATACAAACCCTCTGAGGGTGTTTTTTCAAAATAGAGTGCATGGACAGACCAAGCCTGAAAACACATTCACAAGTGAGTAGTAATTGGCAAACATTGAAGACTACATAAAGAATAAAGGCGGGCTGCTAGCTGTCCCTTCCTGCCTTAGCCCATGGTTGAGTAACTGCTCCAATGCTGCCTGGAGCCCATTTAATCTTCTCTACCTGAATTCCTTGTGTTCATAAATTATACTTTATTTACTCACAATCCCATTTCTCTGTAAAATAAAACAAAAAACTCCAAATTCTTTGGAGTTTGACTGAAGAAGCTTGCTCTATATTTATTGGATTTGACTAGTAGAGAAAAATGAAGGATGCCTCTATGTTTTATGATAGAGAATTAAAGAATTCCAGAATTTTACAGCTGGTAGGGCCTCAAGGAACTCAAGCCAGAGAAATTTAAATGATTCATAACAGAATGAAGACTAGGACCTAAATGTCTCTGACTTTCCAGTTCTTGATGCTTATATGGTATCATGTATTACAGTACAAATTATATTGTGTAAAATTTTAAAGCAGGCTATTTGTAACATATTTAAAGTAAAAGTGCTTATGTTATTCGTAACTTGATTGAATAATATAAATCATGATATGCATATATACATAAAGTCTTGGGGAATCAGAGACTTAACTTTAAGTATACTTTCAATTTGCTCTTTTAAATTTGATATGCTTACAAATTTCAGGATAAGCAAAAGCTTTTGTGTCATCATCTCAGTATTAGGAAACTAGCCACAGTAAAACATCAATATCCATTTCATCCTTGGGTTTTAAATTGATGAGTGCTCTATTGTAAAATTAAAAATGAATTCAAAGATTTAGCAGAAGATGAGCCTGGATGAGACAAATGTTCCTTCCATGAGTAATTCTCAGATCTTAAACTAAATGAAGCAGTACAGCATCACTGCCTATTTTATTCATTCATTCATTTCATAAGCATTTGTGAAGTATTTATTCTAAGCCAGATACCATGCTAGGCACTGAGAAACATACAAAGTGGCATTTATGCCTGGGCAGTGACTGTTATATCCTAACCATTATTTGTATTCTCCTCTTTTGTCAGGACGCACAACTAAACTGCGCTTTGGGCTCCGTTACCATGTTCTGGCCACAGAATGAAAGTAAAAGTGTTATGTGCCCCTTTCTATAAACAGGCCTGCTCTATAAATATATTCCTCATATGATTCCCGCATCTCTCTCTGTCTCATCTGTCACATACATGGAGAGGACGCGAAGGACCTAACAGAGAGAGGGGGATTGCAAGAAAATGGGAGCTTGGGTTCCTGAGCAGCTGAGTAAAACAGAGGTTCTTCCCATCACCATAAACCTACACTGGACTCTGACTCAAGCAAACAGTAAATTTCATTGTGTTACATCACTAAGATGCATTAACTGTTTGTTAGAGCAGTTGGTCAGCTATCCCAGTTTTGCTACATGTATAACAGCAGCATAATTAGTGGCTTGAGACAAACACTGTACTGTGTGTTGGCAATTTGGACAGGGCTCAGTAATCTCTTGCGGGGCTTCCCAGATGGTGCTAGCGGTAAAGAACCCGCCTGACAATGCAGGAGACATAAGAGACGTGGGTTCAATCCCTGGGTCAGGAAGACCCCCTGAAGAAGAAAATTGCAACGCACTCTAGTATTCTGGCCTGGAGAATCCCATGGACAGAGAGCCTGGCGGACAAACAGTCCATGGAGTCGCAAAGAGTCGGACGCAACTGAAGTGATTTAGCATGCAGCACAGAAATCTCACTGCTGGGCACGTTGTCGTTGCTTTTCAGTAGTTCAGTCATGCCCAACTCTTTGTGACCCCATGGACTGCAGGACTCCAGGCTTCCCTGTCCTTCACTATCTCCTGGAGCTTGCTCAAACTCATGTCTATTGAGTTGATGATGCCATCCGACCATCTGGTCCTCTGTTGTACACTTCTCCTCCTGGTTTCAATCTTTCCCAGCATCAGTTAGCTCTGTTTAAGTTAGCAAAAAGCCTTAGAGCTCATATAAAATTACTGTGTGCCACAATCCCAACCACCACTAGATGAAGACGCTGAAACTGAGGATTAGTTTTTCCTGATGTTGAGGCTTTATTCTTGATATTCCTCTAAAAAGAGACCAAAGTAATTGTGAAGATGCCTTGTATCTGCAGAATAATCGCAAATTACCATGGTCACATCAGCACAAAAGCCAGATTCTTCAGACAGATCCAAGAGGTTTATCTCCTGTGAGAGGTTGCTCAGAGACAGGGAAGCAATCTCCTCTGTTCCAATTACTATTGCTTCAAAATAAATCAGCTTGAAATGTAGCAGCTGCAACTACTTTTTATTATCTCATTGAATTTGGTGGGTCAAGAATTCAGACGGGGCACAGTAGGTACTGCTCCATGTTGTCTAGCCTTCAACTGGGGAGACCCAATGGCTTAGGCCTGAAATCATCTAAAGACCCATTCACTCATGTCTGGAGCCTGGACTGGAATGGCTTGAAAATGAGGATGGCCGACTGGAGATTCTACACTCCTACCTCTCTGTGTGGCCTGGCTTCCCCACAGCATGGCTGCCTCAGGGTTGTCAGTTTCAGGCACCAAAAGCCAGTGTTCTAGAAAAAAAGATAGAAGCTGCATTGCCTTTTTAAAATTCCTAGTTGGTTTTTTTTTTTTTTTTAATAATTAATTAATTAGTTTTTGGCCATACCACATGATGTGTGAGACCCTAGTTCTCTGACCAGGTATCAAACCCACATTCCTTGCATTGGAAGGACAGAGTCTTAACTGCCAGACTGTCAGGGAAGGCCTGAAGCTGCATTACCATTTATCGCCCAGCCTTAAGAGTCACACAAGTCGGTCCTGCCATACCCTATTGCTAAAAGAAATCAGTAGGCCATACAGATTCAAGGAGAGGGGACATAGACCTCTACCTCTCAATGGGAGAAGTGTCAAAGGATTTTGGAACCACGTTTGAAAGCCATCCAATTTTTTCTCTCATAGCTTATCTCTAATGTGCATTTCTCCTTTTCAGCTTGAGGACTTTGTTTGTCATTAGTCTGAGGCCCAGGGTGGGGTAAGAAGTAAGGGATGAGGAATATTTGCTCTGACTCATGATGTCGTCTTCAAAATATTTTATCCACGCTATGAGTCCTTTCCATTCACTGACAGCCTGAATGTTTTCAAGCTCAAAAGCCAGAAAGAGGCAGAAAGAACACTCTGCCTTTTGTTGCTGTAGTCTTTCCCTGAGGTAGAAAGTCTTACAGATAAACCTAACTACTAGAAGGGGTGGAAGACCAGAGGGCTAAGGGAAATACTGTGAGAGGGGAAAAAACCAGTTAATATTATTGAATGGAATTTTCTTTTATGTGTTTAACATGTAAAGGCTATTCCACCAAACCTGCAACGAAACAAAACAAATACACAAAAATAAATACCTCTCCTGTAATTTTGCTAAGTAATACCACCATTCCTGTTTGGAATGGCCTCTTTCTGTGGGTATAACTTTGTCTCTCTCTTTCTTTTCAACTTTTTCTACAATTACATTTTGAAAGATTATTTTGTCCAATTTAATGAGCCCAATATCCTAGGAATGTTCTAGCAAGTCTAACGTATAGGAATATCTACCCTTTAAAGTATATCAGAGTCTATGGTGAAATCTCTCCTGCTGATCTCATACCATATGTAATCTGAATATAGTTCAGCTTTTCATCCTCTTCACTACATAGATCAGAGATATAAACCTATTTGAGCAAAGTGAGTTATCCAAGGATCTAAATTCTTTGAACTCTCCAGAAAAACTCATTGACAGGCTAAGAACAACATGTACAGGTTTTTTTTTTTCTTGGGATCTTTCAAGTCAGGAAAAAAAGCTTTTCTAGAAAAATAAAATGTGAATATTGATCAAAACAGATGTTGTTAGCAGTTGTGTAGCTATTTCATTCTTGATTCCTGAGCTATTCATTGGCCTGTAGTGTTTGTACTTTATGCCCATGTCTATTTCTGAGTTGGTTATGGCAAGTGGAGAATCTGAATCTATTAATTACTCCCATTCTTGAAACTGGGCTGGCAGGGGTGAAAAAAGGGGTTAGCTTCCTGGAAAATACTTGACTGCATGACATAGGGATGAATAGCTAGAGACGAGTAAGACTCTGTCATGGAGGAAGAAACGGGGAGTAGATACAACCAACCATATTTATTGCAAACAATAAAAAAAAAAACACACACACACGCAAAACGGAAAACCTGAAGCATGTAGCCGGTGGGTCAGTACCGATGGCACATACCTATAAGCCTAACATTTATTCAAGAGATGGCTAAGCACTGGCTCAAAGAGTGAAGGAATAAACATGTTGCGTGCTGCTGATTCGGAGAAGGCAATGGCACCCCACTCCAGTACTCTTGCCTGGAAAATCCCATGAACGGAGGAGCCTGGTGGGCTACAGTCCATGGGGTCGCTAAGAGTCGGACACTACTGAGCGACTTCACTTTCACTTTTCACTTTCATGCATTGGAGAAGGAAATGGCAACCCACTCCAGTGTTCTTGCCTGGAGAATCCCAGGGACGGGGGAGCCTGGTGGGCTTCCATCTATGGGGTCGCACAGAGTCGGACACGACTGAAGCGACTTAGCAGCAGCTGCTGATTGGACTCTGTACAACATCAGGGTAAAGGGCAAGGCAACCAGTGAAGACACCAAAGTGGCCAAAGAGCTGCCTGTCAGCTTGTAGAGATTACCCAGAGGAAAAGTGAATTTCTTGATTGTTGATGTAGACAATACTAGCCTCTTGGGAAAATGATACCTGCTAGATTCTATATCAGCAGAAAGGAGAAAGTGTACCTAGTCTAAAGATACTAAAGGTAGATTCTTACTCCTATTTGGTGCAAATTCATATACATCGATGGCTACATACTTAAACCTATCTTAGACAATTTGGGCTTACAAATAGAACTACAAACAAATGGACAAATGGTCTTTGAGAATTGAACGTGCGGTTTCATATATGTGGGGCACTGTTCTTTGCTTCAGAGCTGAATGGATCTTTGAAATACCAGGCCCTTTTGGCAAGTGTGAAGCACCAGTGTTGAGAGGCTAACATTTGGGAGCCATTTTTCTTTGGAGCTAGAACAGGAGTTTGAATAAAATCCAGTCTGAGTCAGCTTCTAAACAAAGATGAAATTCAAGTTTACAAAGCTTACTTGCAAGCCGCTTATTTATATATTTTTAACATTTGCCTTAAAAAGAAACATTGGTCTATAACTTCGTGAAATGCTGAGTTGAATACTCAGCAAAAGCAAACTTAAACTGCTTTCAAAACTTGTCTTCCAAGCGGGGCTGGCAGCAGTGCTATGGTGACCATCCAGTACACAGAGCCCTGGAAGCCCTCCCCCTGGGGCGTTAAGGATCTTTTGTCCTTGGACAAGTCACTTCACTTCTTTAGGTCAGAGACTCACTTATTGGACAGCATGCCCAAGGCACGGAAATATGTTGTTGTTGTTTTTTTTAATTTTATTTTATTTTTAAACTTTAGAA
>NW_011494683.1:84290-86270 GCF_000754665.1 Bison bison bison
CCCCACCCTCTCCCACTCCCACAGAGTCCATAAGACTGTTCTATACATCAGTGTCTCTTTTGCTGTCTCGTACACAGGGTTATTGTTTCCATCTTTCTAAATTCCATATACATGTGTTAGTATACTGCATTGGTGTCTTTCTTTCTGGCTTACTTCACTCTGTACAGTAGGCTCCAGTCCCATCCATTTCATTAGAACTGATTCAAATGTATTCTTTTCAATGGCTGAGTAATACTCCATTGTGTATATGTACCACAGCTTTCCCATCCATTCATCTGCTGATGGGCATCTAGGCTGCCTCCATGTCCCGGCTATCACAAAGAGTGCTGTGACGAACATTGGGGTACACGTGTCTCTTTCCCTTCTGGTTTCCTCAGTGTGTATGCCCAGCAGTGGGATTGCTGGATCATAAGGCAGTTCTATTTCCAGTTTTTTAAGGAATCTCCACACTGTTCTCCATAGTGGCTGTACTAGTTTGCATTCCCACCAACAGTGTAAGAGGGTTCCCTTCTCTCCACACCCTCTCCAGCATTTATTGCTTGTAGACTTATGGATTACAGCCATTCTGACTGGCGTGAAATGGTACCTCATAGTGGTTTTGATTTGCATTTCTCTGATAATGAGTGATGTTGAGCATCTTTTCATGTGTTTGTTAGCCATCTGTATATGTTAATGGCTATTTTCATCTGACTTTTAGAGTTGAGGAATCTGAGTACAGCTAAGCCACTTGTCACCAGTCGAACACTGAGTCAGTAGGCTAGGAATGGTCTGCATATCCCTTGACTCCTAGGCTAGGACTCTCTTTCTTCTCTTGTGTCTTTCAGAACGTAGCAGTAAACCTGGCTGTGTCTGATGAAAGGGCGTCCACTGTCGGTGCCACCCACGGATAAGCACGTCTGACTCTGTAGCTCCCACCTGGTATTTCTAGCGTTCAAGAAGGCTTTCCCTGTGGACCCCACCTGTCTCGGCATCTCTGAAGTACATTCTACAAGCAAGCACAGGACAGAAAAACATAATTCCTTGCAATGAACCAGTAACTCCTAAAACCCTGAACATGCTCAGAGAAGCATCACTTGGATTAGTGGCTTAAATGCATTAGTCTGAATGATCTGACTGACTTTGCATTATGTAATAAGGGCAAACCTCAGAATGATGGAAGCATTACTTTGCAAAGCTAGCTATAGCTTTCAGAAAGAAAGTTTAGCAGTAAGAGAGATGGCAATGTAAAAAGAAAATTTAATCTTTCAGCTAGCCTCTAATGCAATACAAGACACAGCAAGGCAAGTTTTTGATGTACTTAGGGCAATGGTAATAGAGAGGCAATAGGTCCAAGATCCACAATTCCCAGTGTAATTTCCTCCAGAGCAGTTTACAAAGATGGTTCGCTTTCACTGGGCCTTGAAACGCCTATCTCCTATCCTAAAGTGAAAGGTGCTCAGTCGTGTCTGACTCTTTGCAACCCCATGGACTACACAGTCCCTGGAATTCTCCAGGCCAGAATATAGGAGTGAGTAGCCTTTCCCTTCTGCACGGATCAAAGCCAAGTCTCCCACTTTGCAGGCGGATTCTTTACCAGCTGAGCCACAAGGTAAGCCCATCTCCTGTCCTAAGAAACCTTCAGTTATGAAAAGGAGCTCACATCACATGTGAAAAGCCTCCACTTCATCTTTTTCTTTTGTATGGAATACATTTTATACCTGCTTCATAGCTGAGAGAGGTAGAGTTCTGACCTCAGATGGTCACCATGGAGGATTACAACAACTCTCTATTTCATCGGGAGGATATTCAGTCATTAGGTTCTTGGGGTGATAATATTAATACCAGGCTCGCACCAGCCTATTGCTTCCAGAGCCTGAGCATCCTGAGAAGATGGCTCCGTGTGTCAGACCTGGCCTCCTCCTGGACGCTCTCTCCTTCCTTTCCACACATTCAGGGCCAACTGATTCTTCTGACAGGCTCAGTACAGTAAGTCCCCTGCAA
>NW_011494683.1:86370-94764 GCF_000754665.1 Bison bison bison
TCAAGTTGCAAACTTTCAGAAGTGTGAACGTGCGTTCCCACTTCCAGTTGTGTAAATTAGTTCATGTGTCTGTGAGATTACTGTACTGCAAGATTAAAAAATGTTTTCTTTGTCTTTTGTGTTTGTTTTTTATGTATTATTTGTGTGAAAAGTAGTATAAAATTATTACAGTACAGTACTATATAGTTGATTGTGTTAGTTGGGTACCTAGGCTAAGTTTGCTAGACTTATGAAAAAATTGGACTTAAGAATGAACTCTCAGAAGAGAACTGGTTCATATATAGGGGACTTACTGTATTGGCTCCTCAGGAGTTAAGTCTTTTTAACCTAACAACTCGGATGTACGTATGTACTTGTGCACGCTCAATTGTGTGCGACTCTTTGTGACCCCAAGGACTGTAGCCCATTAGTCTCCTTTGTCTATGGGATTTCCCAGGCAAGAATACTAGAGTGGGTTGCCATTTCCTTCTTCAGGGGATCTTCTCGACCCAGGGATCAAACCTGGGTCTCCTGCATTGCAGGCAACTCAGAATTGGGCCTCAATTCACACGGGCCTGGCCCTGCCCTTGCCTCTCCCATCCCAATGAGTTTTGACTTTGAGTCTTGGACATGAAATCTCTTCTGATTTTGCTTACCTAGGACCCAGCACCTTCTTCCTCTGCCCTGGTGTTCTCTATCCTCCAGTAGCTGAGAGTATGGGCCGAAGAGTCAGAGAAGCTCAGATTCTGGTCTTTGCTCTGTGTTCATCAATGGAATGACTTCAGGCAGAACTGTTCCTAGGAGGAGTCTGAGTTGCTCACCCACCCAAAGGGGACAATAATAAAACTTATCTCAGAGAGTCAGAGAGTTGATATGAAGATGAAATGAGATACAGTATGTAAAGCACTTAGCACAGAGTCCATAAAAACTGCTTCGTAAGCTTAAGCTATTACTATTAATATCAATACAATATACGCAGAAGTATAGCAATTCTATTGCTCTGTGCTTTATTCGAATCTATTTTTCTTGGGTGGAAATTTATATATTTCTCCAAAGCTTAAGATTTTTCTTAGTTAATAGGTCAAATAGCAAGCATTTATGATGTAATTAAAAATGGTGCAAGATGAGGGGGAAAAAAAGGCCTTTTCTCCCAAAATTGGATTGTAGATTGTTTTTTAAGTCAGGAACTATGTTTGAAAGAGTTTTCAGATCTCCTTCACAACTGAGCCAAATGTAGAGTATCTGGGGAGAATGAATAGACTTTTTGATTGGTTTGAAACCAGAGCAAGGTATAAAGTCATATCTTATGACTAGAACTCAGCTGGAAATTTTGCACCTGCATGCTGAGAAAGGCAGAATAAGTAGTCTTCAGAAAGCAGTGACTGGAAGCCCACTCAACGCAGAGCCCGGTTAACTACATCATGCCTTTAGCCTAGGGCACCCTGACCACTGAGAACAGGACCAGGTGTTTGGCCGGCCCTCAGCTACTATACCCTGTATGCAAAACTCTGCCTTGAAATCAAATGCAAGCTGTCAGAAATGTTCAGAAAGAATCACTCAGTTGATGAACAAAGTATTCTTCAAAACGGTGTAAATAAAACATTCTTGCTCATCATCTTCAATTCCTAATTATTTATCAGACTATCTGGCAAGGGTAATACCCCAACAGATATAGCTTTTCTCTATCAGATACTCACTGAGAGACAGTCATCAGGGGTACAAAAAGGAGGAACAAGAGGAGCATACATCAACCACCAGCAGCAAAAAAACAAGTTTTGGGTGTTTATGTGTCTGGAAAGTTTTGCATTTAAACACAATGAAGTTAATAAACACAGATTTATGAAATCCTGTCTTTCATCCACGAACTATGGCAGATTTGAAATACATGGATTCTATTTCTGAGTGTTGAAATTCAAAAGGATGGGAAAATCCCAGGACTAATTCTTAACCATAATCACAATTTTTACTGGTTTGGAGAATTATCTTGACATTTTTCCTCAATTGCATTTAGGCATCAGACTTCCCTGGTGGCTCAGAGCTAAAGAATCTTCCTGTAACACAGGATACACAGATTCAATCCCTAGGTTAGGAAAATCCCCTGTAGAAGGAAATGGCAACCCACTCCAGTATTCCTACCCTGGGAAATCCCATGGACAGAGGAGCCTAGTGAGCTAGTCCACGGAATTGCAAAATAATTGGACACAATTTAGCGACTAAATAACAACAATCCAAGTGTATGTTTTATTCTAGTCTTTTAACTATTAATAAAATAATCTGCACAGTCTATACAGGTTGCCTTGAAAGTAGCCAGGGAAAGAAAAGATAAGACTATCAAGCATATTCCAAATGTTATTAGTAATTTGGTAACTTGAATATCTTGTCAAAGATGATCACCAAGAGCATGTATTCTTTGGAGCTGAAATTTTGCTCCAGATATTTAAGGGACAACACTGAAAATTCCAGAAGAAGAAAGTCTTTGCTTGGATTGTGTCTCATTGCCTGGATAAAATGATATTCAGTTATTATTGGCTTTATTGTTTACTGTGAAAGGTAAAGAGTGGATTTTTTTCACATGAGTTTCTGTATTTCAAGTATTCTGATATTTCCCAGATATTTTCATCTATCTTGGTCTCTTTTTATGGTAATGTTATATTGCCTTTGTTGCAAGGAATATCATGCAGTTGATAAAATCAGGTAAAAGACAATTTGTTTTGAAAAACTAAAAAGCTTTGTTTAAAAAAAAAGGTCTTAGTCTAACAAACAAAGGTTTAGCAGTGTCTGTTTTGGAATATCAGAACTGGTTACCTGAAAGAAGAGTTTTACAAACATAGTTCTTTCAAGCTGAGGTGTTTTGTGATATTTAAAGTATCAGATGTAAGCATGTCCTGGTGATGTTGTTTAATGCAAAGGAAGCAAAGTCCCGGACACTCAGCTTCCTGGCTAGCCACCAGGTAGGGGGTGAGACAGGCAGTTCCCAGGAGGCTCCCATATCACCCTATGTGCAATCGTGAGCATCTAAAGCATGCTTCCTTTAGAGGCCATCTCATACTCTTCATGCCAGCCATCTTTATGTGTCCACATGTTTCCTCCTAATCTAACCCTCTCATGGGCCAAATAGAGCACCAGGCAACCCGCCTGGGCTACACTGTCATTGAAATAGTCTGGAGAGAAATGGGATTCAATAGAACAGCACTCCTGGCTTCTTGCCCCTGCCCTTTCACGCTCCTCCTCCCAGTCCATTCCTCTCTTTGATTGGCACACGGCATCTTTCAATCAACATGCCTTAAATGAAAAAGCCTAGGGACTTCCCTGGTGATCCGATGGTGAAGATCCTTGCTTCCAGTGCAGGGGATGCAAGTTCAGTCCCTGGTCTGGGAATTAAGATTCCACGTGTTGATCTCACGTGCTGCACATGGTATGGCCAAATAAGTAAATAAAAAGTAAATGGCAAGACTATTAAAAAGTTGGCTGTACTGTGTATTTCCTCTCTTTTCTTCCCTGTCCAAACATTCCGGTGCAGCAATACTAGATACTATGGATCTATATGTTCACAAAGCTGAAATTCAGGGTAGCAGGGCATAAATGGTGAAACGAATAAAGTATCAAATAAACAAACCAAACATTGGTTACATATCTAAGCCACATGCTCTAACCTAGCTCTCACTTAAAGCTGGTATCTTCATCTCCAGCTGACTGACTCCTCTTTCAAATCTTCAGAATTCAGGTAATTGTTCAGAACTCACGCAAGGAAACGGGGCATCTTCAACTGGGCACCTCCAAATCCTGACAATTATGTGAATAGCTGTAATCCAAATTTTCAAGTTATCCCACCAATTTCCTTGGCCTGGAGATTTTCTCAGATAATGGAGTTTCACAGTAATTCTCAGGTCGACAGGGCTTGAGTCTTTAGTAAGAATCTGGAAGTGTTTCCTTTTGCTTCCTTATCGCTTTTATTAGGTGACATTTTAGTGGCTATAAAATAGTTGCAGTTTGTAAAACTTTATGATTATTTTGTCAGAATTAAGCCCTTTAAAAAAAATATCCAATTTTCTACAACATAAAATTTCTCAGTAAAATTCTAGGATTAGACTATTTGTATATTAACTGTGTCTATCTGCAATTAAATTCTTATAAATGATTAGTGTTAGTCGCTCAGTTATGTCCAACTCTGTCCATGGGATTTCCTAGGCAAGAATACTGGAATGGATTACCATGTCTTCCTCGAGGGCATCTTCCCAACTCAGGGACTGAACCCAGGTCTCCTGCATTGCAGGCAGATTCTTTACCATCTGAGCCACCAGGGAAGCCCAAGAATACTGGAGTGGGGAGCCTATCCCTTCTCCAGGGGATCTTTCTGACCCTGGAGATCTTTACCATCTGAGCAACCAGAAAAGCCCCTATCAATGATTGGGTCCACGTTTTAACTCCAGTTCATTTACTTCACAAACAATTGCTTATCCCATGGTTATTGGAAATCAGCCCCACTGAGTATAAAGAAATGATCGGATTTGCTCATACTCAGTGAAGCTGATTTCCAATAACCATGGGATAAGCAATTGTTTGTGAAGTAAATGAACTGGAGTTAGAACATGTGGACCCTTACTGAATGGGCTTGGAGCCGTCACTTCACTTTTCTGGATGTGCTCATCCTACCTGGACCTTGAGAAAAATAACGTCAATTTGCCTGCCTCATAACACTGCTTGGAAGGTCTGGTGATGTGAACATTTGATGAAAAGGAAAGTGTTGTGCAAATTTCTTCACTAGTCCTGTGAAGTCTCGTGACTAGCTCTCCAAGTACCATTTAACACCATTGACCTCTTATTTTCTCTGAGATACCATAATGCTCATTTTCAGGTTTTCTTCTACTACTTTGGCTTCTCCTTTAACATCTACTGAGCTGGTTTAGTGGATCCTTTCCTACCAAACCATTCTAGCCAGAGTTTCCCCGAAAAGAGCTAAGAGCTTGCAGGCAGATAGTTTATCTGGGCAGCAATCTTAGGGAGCAAGTTTAAGAAACAGGTTGAGTGCAGAAGGAAAATAAGGAAAGCTGGTGCCAGAATGAGTTGGGCACCACTTGGGAAATTAATCCTAGATCTTGCAGAAGCTTTTGAGGAACTTTATAAAAGGCACCTCGGAACTACCCGGGGATGCAATGGGGAAGCTTTTATCCATCACCTCCTGATCTTCCGTTGGTGATCCTATGGGCAAGAGGTGCTCTTGACTTTTAGGTTACACTTGCATGTGTTCTGCGTGGTTCCTGAGAGTGTTCCAGGCAGCACAACAGGGAAGATCCAGTGTGGGCTGCTAAGAGACTGTGTCAGCTTGCACATGTGCAAATCCTGTAGTAGGGAGCAAGGAACCAGTCACCATGACAGTGGCTGGAATAAGCAAGAGATGAAGTGAACTAAAGTGGTGCAAAACAAGTGTAAATATATACATATCTAGATATTGAGAGGAGAAGGCAATGGCACCCCACTCCAGTACTTTTGCCTGGAAAATCCCATGGATGGAGGAGCCTGGTAGGCTGCAGTCCATGGGGTCGCTGAGAGTCGGACTCGACTGAGCGACTTCACTTTCACTTTTCACTTTCATGCATTGGAGAAGGAAATGGCAACCCACTCCAGTGTTCTTGCCTGGAGAATCCCAGGGACGGGGGAGCCTGGTGGGCTTCCGTCTATGGGGTCGCACAGAGTCGGACACGACTGAAGTGACTTAGCAGCAGCAGCAGATATTGAGATTCCTAGATCCTCTTCTCAATATATTATACTCTTTCCAAAGTGATCGCATCAATTCTTATAGCTGAAATGATCATATATAAATATGTTATTCCCAAATATGTATCATTAGCTCAGATTACATTTCTGAATTTCATATTCATTTATTTGATTTTATGGCAAGGCATCAACTCTAGAATATTTCAAGGAATACAGGTACGTGTAGAAGTAACTCTTGATCTTTCCCTACCAATCTCTTCCCTTCCTCATTCTCAGCGGCTTAGCAAATAGTATTTCCAACTGCTTAAGCAAATGCTTTACTTCTCTTTTGCTGTGTAACACATTACCACCAAATTTAGAGGCTTAAAAGAATGATTCAGCTCTCAGTTTCTATGTGTAAGGGATTCAGAAGCAGCTTAGCCTGGTGATTTTGGCTTGGGGTCATCACATTGCAGGCAAGGTGTTGGTGGTCTGCAGCTATTCCAAGGCTTGACTAAGGTCTGGGAGACTCTCTTCCAAGCTGTACCTCTCGTGTGGATCTTAGCAAGAAGCCTTAGTTCCTCGATAGCTGTTGGCAGGAAGCCTCCGTTTCCTGTCACCTGGGTCCCTTCATGGGGCTGCTTTGCCCAGAGTAACTGACCCATGGGGGCAGGAACAAGGTAGAAGCTACAATGTTGTTTTTGACGCTACCTTGGCAGTCACAGGCCATCATGTTTTCCATATTCCTCTGGTCACACAGACCAACCCTATCAAGTGTGGAAGCCAGTAACACGGGGTGTGATTACCAGGAGGTAGGGAAAATTGAGGCCCACGAGGGAAGCTGCCGCCTACTGCACGAAACCTGAGTGTAATCTTTGATCTTTCTTCTTCCTAGCTTTATTGTCTCAAGACTTGTTGATTTATCTTCAAAACATCTCTCAAACCTGTTGATTTCCTCTCTCTCTTCACTGCTGTGTCTCCAAGCAAGTCCGGTATAATATCTTGCTTGGACTATAGCCTTCTACCTGGATTTTTTGTCTTTACTCATGCTTCCTTCGAATTTTTTCCTTAGAGTAGCCAGAGTAATTTTTTTTGAGGTGCATGCATACACAGACACATGTGTGTGTGTGCATGCGTGCTGTACTCAGTCATGTCAGATTCGTTGCCACCCCATGGACTGTAGCCCACCAGGCTCTTCGGTCCATAGACTTTTCCAGGCAAGAATACTGGAGTATTGCCATTTCCTTTTTCAGGGGATCTTCTCAACCCGGGGATGAAACCTGCATCTCTTGTGTCTCCTTCAATGGCAGGTGCGTTCTTTATCACTTGAGACACCTGGGAAGCCATATATACATTCTTTTATGATTTTTTTCCCATTATAGTTCATTATAAGATACTGAATATAGGTTGAATATAGTTCCAAGTGCTATACAGGACCCTGGTGCTGATCTGTTTTATATAGTAATTTAACACTTTTATTTTATTTTATATTGGTGTATAGTTAATGTACAGTGTTGTGATAGTGTCAGGTGTACAGCAAAGTGATTCAGTTGTACATCTATCCATTCTTTTACATATTCTTTCCCTGTATGTTATTATAAAATATTGAGTACAATTCCCTGTGCTATTATACTAGGTCCTTGTTCGTTATCTGCTGCTGCTGCTGCTGCTGCTAAGTCGCTTCAGTCATGTTCGACTCTGTGCAACCCCATAGATGGCAGCCCACCAGGCTCCCCAGTCCCTGGGATTCTCCAGGCAGGAACACTGGAGTGGGTTGCCATTTCCTTCTCCAATGCATGAAAGTGAAAAGTGAAAGTAAAGTTGTTCAGTTGTGTCCGACTCTTAGTAATCCCATGGACTGCAGCCCACCAGGCTCCTCTGTCCATGGGATTCCCCAGGCAAGAGTACTGGAGTGGGTTGCCATCGACTTCTCTGTGTTGGTTATCTATTTTTTATTTAATAATATGCAGCTGTTAATTTCTTATGGTATAGTTTCTATCTCTCCCTCCTTACATACCCTCTCCACCAGCCACCATCACACCTATTCTTTTTGACCAGTCAGTCAGTTAGTTCACTTGCTCAGTCATGTCCGACTCTTTGCAACCCCATGAATCACAGCATGCCAGGCCTCCCTGTCATTCACCAACTCCTGGAGTGCACTTAGACTCACGTCCATCGAGTCGGTGATGCCATCCAGCCATCTCATCCTCTGTGGTCCCCTTTTCCTCCTGCCCCAATCCCTCCCAACATCAGAGTCTTTTCCAGTGAGTCAACTCTTTGCATGAGGTGGCCAGAATACTGGGGTTTCAGCTTTAGCATCATTCCTTCCAAAGAACACCGAGGACTGATCTCCTTTAGAATGCACTGGTTGGATCTCCTCGCAGTCCAAGGGACTCTCAAGAGTCTTCTCCAACACCACACTTCAAAAGCATAATTCTTCAGTGCTCAGCTTTCTTCACCATCCAACTCACATCCATATATGACTACTGGAAAAACCATAGCCTTGACTAGACAGACCTTTGTTGGCAAAGTAATGTCTCTGCTTTTGAATATACTATCTAGGTTGGTCATAACTTTCCTTCCAAGGAGTAAGCATCTTTTAATTTCATGGCTACAGTCACCATCTGTAGTGATTTTGGAGCCCCAAAAAATAAAGTCTGACACTGTTTCCACTGTTTCCCCATCTATTTCCCATGAAGTGATAGGACCAGATGCCATGAT
>NW_011494683.1:94864-95866 GCF_000754665.1 Bison bison bison
GTAGCTTTAAGTTCAACTTTTTCTACTCTCCTCTTTCACTTTCATCAAGAGGCTTTTTAGTTCCTTTTCACTTTCTGCCATAAGGGTGGTGTCATCTGCATATCTGAGGTTATTGATATTTCTCACAGCGAATGTTGGCAATTTGATCTCTGGTTCCTCTGCCTTTTCTAAAACCAGCTTGAACATCTGGAACTTCATGGTTCACGTATTGCTGAAGCCTGGCTTGGAAAATTTTGAGCATTACTTTGCTAGCATGTGAGATCAGTGCAAATTGTGCAGTAGTTTGACCATTCTTTGGCATTGCCTTTCTTTGGGACTGGAAGGAAAACTGATCTTTTCCAGTCCTGTTGCCACTGCTGAGTTTTCCAAATTTGCTGGCATATTGAGTGCAGCACTTTCACAGCATCATCTTTTAGGATTTGAAATAGCTCAACTGGAATTCCATCACCTCCACTAGCTTTGTTCATAGTGATGCTTCCTAAGGCCCACTTGACTTCACATTCCAGGATCTCTGGCTCTAGGTGAGTGATCACACTATTATGATTATCTTAGTCATGAAGATCTTTTTTGTACAGTTATTCTGTGTATTCTTTCCACCTCTTCTTAATATCTTCTGCTTCTGTTAGGTCCATACCATTTCTGTCCTTTATTGAGCCCATCTTTGCAAGAAATGTTCCCTTGGTATCTCTGATTTTCTTGAAGAGATCTCTGGTCTTTCCCATTCTGTTGTTTTCCTCTATATCTTTGCACTGATCACTGAGGAAGGCTTTCTTATCTCTTCTTGCTATTCTTTGGAACTCTGAGTTCATATGCTTATATCTTTCCTTTTCTCCTTTGCTTTTTTTTTTTAATTTTATTTTATTTTTAAACTTTACATAATTGTATTAGTTTTGCCATATATCAAAATGAATCCGCCACAAGTATACATGTGTTCCCCATCCTGAACCCTCCTCCCTCCTCCCTCCCCATACCATCCCTCTGGGTCATCCCAGTGCACTAGCC
>NW_011494683.1:96007-102122 GCF_000754665.1 Bison bison bison
TTTCATACATGATATTTTACATGTTTCAATGCCATTCTCCCAAATCTTCCCACCCTCTCCCACTCCCACAGAGTCCATAAGACTGTTCTATATATCAGTGTCTCTTTTGCTGTCTCGTACACCGGGTTACTGTTACCATCTTTCTAAATTCCATATATATGCATTAGTATACTGTATTGGTGTTTTTCCTTCTGGCTTACTTCACTCTGTATAATAGGCTCCAGTTTCATCCACCTCATTAGGACTGATTCAAATGTTTTCTTTTTAATGGTTGAGTAATACTCTATTGTGTATATGTACCACAGCTTTCTTATCCATTCATCTGCTGATGGACATCTAGGTTGCTTCCATGTCCTGGCTATTATAAACAGTGCTGCAATGAACATTGGGGTACACATGTCTCTTTCCCTTCTGGTTTCCTCAGTGTGTATGCCCAGCAGTGGGATTTCTGGATCATAAGGCAGCTCTATTTCCAGTTTTTTAAGGAATCTCCACACTGTTCTCCATAGTGGCTCACAGCTATTTGTAAGGCCTCCCCAGACAGCCATTGTGCTTTTTTGCATGTCTTTTTCTTGAGGGTGGTCTTGCTCTGTGTCTCCTGTGCAATGTCACGAACCTCTATCCATAGTCCATCAAGCACTCTATCTATCAGATCTAGGCCCTTAAATCTATTTCTCACTTCATAAGGGATTTGATTTAGGTCATACCTGAATGGTCTAGTGGTTTTCCCTACTTTCTTCAATTTAAGCCTGAATTTGGCAATAAGGAGTTCATGATCTGAGCCACAGTCAGCTCCTGGTCTTGTTTTTGCTGACTGTATAGAGCTTCTCCATCTTTGGCTGCAAAGAATATAATCAATCTGATTTCAGTGTTGACCATCTGGTGATGTCCATGTGTAGAGTCTTCTCTTGTGTTGTTGGAATAGGGTATTTGCTATGACCAATGCGTTCTCTTGGCAAAACTCTTTTAGCCTTTGCCCTGTTTAATTCTGTATTCCAAGGCCAAATTTGCCTGTTACCCCAAGTGTTTCTTGACTTCCTACTTTTGCATTCTGGTCCCCTATAATGAAAAGGACATCTTTTTTGGGTGTTAGTTCTAAAAGGTCTTGTAGGTCTTCATAGAACCGTTCAACTTCAGCCTCTTCAGCATTACTGGTTGGGGGCATAGACTTGGATTACTGTGATATTGAATGGTTTGCCTTGGAGACGAACAGAGATCATTCTGTCATTTTTGAGATTGCATCCAAGTACTGCATTTCAGACTCTTCTGTTGACCATGATGGCTACTCCATTTCTTCTGAGGGATTCCTGCCCACAGTAGTAGATATAATGGTCATCTGAGTTAAATTCACCCATTGCAGTCCAGTTCAGTCCGCTGATTCCTAGAATGTCTACATTCACTCTTGCCATCTCTTGTTTGACCACTTCCAATTTGCCTTGATTCATGGACCTGACATTCCAGGTTCCTATGCAATATTGCTCTTTACAGCATCGGACATTGCTTCTATCACCAGTCACATCCACAACTGGGTATTGTTTTTGCTTTGGCTCCATCCCTTCATTCTTTATGGAGTTATTTTTCCACTGATTTCCAGCAACATATTGGGCACCTACGGACCTGGGGAGTTCTTCTTTCAGTATCCTATCATTTTGTCTTTTCATACTGTTCATAGGGCTTTCAAGGCAAGAATACTGAAGTGGTTTGCCATTCCCTTCTCCAGTGGACCACATTCTGTCAGACCTCTCCACCATGACCTGCCCATCTTGGGTGGCCCCACACGGCATGGCTTAGTTTCATTGAGTTTGACAAGACTGTGGTCCATGTGGTTAGACTGACTAGTTTTCTGTGATTATGGTTTCAGTGTGTCTGCTCTCTGATGCCCTCTTGCAACACTTACTGTCTTGGGTTTCTCTTACCTTGGACATTGGGTATCTCTTCATGGCTGCTTCAGCAAAGCACAGCTGCTGTTCCTTACCTTGGACAAGGGGTATCTCCTCACGGCCACCCCTCCTGACCTTGGACCTGGGGTTGCTCCTCTCGGCTGCCGCCCCTGACCTCAGGCGTGGGGTAGCTCCAACTTTGCCTAATCATCAGTTATCAGATTAAATTTTAGGATGACCTTGCCTAACTCCCTGATTTGGTCCCATTCTCTTAATTTCTAGATCTTTCCCAAGTTTGTGACCATTATTAGCATTTATCATTATAAATGTTCTGTGTCTGACATCCATCTCAGTGGGCAGAATGTTGCCAATTTTGCTCACACGTGTCTATCCACTGACACGCACAATACTTAGCATAGCATAGTTATTAGCTAAACAGTTGTTGAGTAAATGAATGCTTTACCAAAGAAAGTCTTCCTTCTTTCATAGTTTAAACAAAAAGTGGTCCTGTCTCTCTATGTCAAAATTTCCCATGAGATATGAATGACTGTTTATCAAAGAATAAAGAAGAATTCTGCTAAAGGAAATAAAATCTGGGTCACTGTCCTCATTGCTATAAACTGAATTGAACAAGATACAAGCAACCAGAAAGATAACAAACAGAAATAGAAACAAACAAGAAGATATTTCAAATGAGGCCACTGAGCTCACGAAGCATGTTGTTCTAGATGAAAATGTCCACGTAGAGCTGTGATACAGTTAAGGAGATCAAGTCAAAGTGAAAAACAAATGACTTTATGTGGAATGTTTTGCTTTATGGATCATTTATCTATCCACAGTGACAAAACAAAGATAAAGCCAACATCTTCGAAAAGTTCATTGCTTCATCTACCATATTCTGAGCTGCTGCTGCTGCTGCTAAGTCACTTCAGTCGTGTCCGACTCTGTGCGACCCCATAGACGGCAGCCCACCAGGCTCTGCTGTCCCTGGGATTCTCCAGGCAACAACACTGGAATATTCTGAGCATGATGAATCAAAGACAATCTTTCGACAAAACAATCCTTTTTTTCATTCTTAATGGTATCAATCTGCGCTTCCCAGGTAGCAAAGAGGCAAAGAATCAGTCTGCCAATGCAGGAGATTCAGGAGAGGCAGATTCGGTCCCTGGGTTGGGAAGATCCCCTAGGGGAGGGCATAGTAACCCACACTAGTATTCTTGCCTGGAAAATTCCATGGACAGTGGAGCCTAGCAGGCTACAGTCCATAGGATCGCAAAGAGTTGTACACACCTGAGCAAATGAGCACACGCATCAAGCTGAAGGTTCTCATACACAGAAAAGCTGAAATGTTCACACATGATCTTCACACAATAGACCACTCGGGGACCTCCCTAGTGGTCCAGTGGTTAAGACTCTGCACTTCCACTGCAGGGGACGCAGGTTCAATCCCTGGTCAGGGAACTAAGATCCCGCTGGTGCTAAGTGCAGTTCAGAAAGATTAAAAAAAAAAAATCGGCCATTCAGATGAGAGCATTTCAAACTTTCACAAGCTATAGCTTGCTGGAAGAATTTCCCATCCTCTGTCATCACTCATGTTTTTCACCCACAAACATTGCTTTTCAGCATTATAGAGCTCTTACCCTTTTTTTTTTAGGAGGATCTGGTTTTTTTTTTTTCTTTAAAATTCACTTACTATTTACACAATGTCATTTGTGTGACGGTAAAATGCCTTAAAATATTATCTCTTCTCTCCTCCCTTCCTCCATCTTCCCATTCACCTCCCTTCATCCCTTTTAACCACCCACACATCAACCTGGGGCATCCTAACGCATTTAACGATCATTTTTCAAATTCATCCCTGTACAAATTGTTACTTCTATAAACACTTAACGAACCTAGCTGATGAAGGGAGGAAATGACCTGCTTTAAACCTAGGAAGGACCAATTATAACCATTTCATCTATATATAACCAAAATAGATTTCTCTTGCAATTGCTGAAGTGAGAACTAAAACTTCTTTGAGAATATGAACTTTCCGTTTCCTCTATGATTTCTCATAGCTTAAAGAAGCAAACTTTAAAAAAGTTATCCTTCCACGGTCAGTTGAGACCTAACTCCTTGGAATGAACGTATAATTTCTTAGAAGGTGATGAAAGAAACAGTAAAAAGAAAATGAATTTCAGCACTTGGTCATATAAAACATCTCTGGAAGCTCTCACTACATCTGCAAAGTTGATCTGGCCTAATGAGCAAGCAAACGTTTCCTTAAATAAAGGGAAATATATATTTTTTAAATTCAATATGCCATTTAAATTGAGTTACAAATACCTTACAGAAACAGCTGAGGGTTCCAAAACAATTTTTAAATGTGTTTCGGAATTATTGATAGAATGAGACCTTAAAAAATATGAAAGAGGACTTGTTGATAGAATACACATGTTACTATGGTGATATTTTTGGATCATACTGTTCGCCAGGAACATGGTGTAATTCTGGCTAATTTCAGTTCCAATTAAATGGTGTTGTGACAAAACAGAAATGTCTCTAGGTCACATCAGTGTGATTTGCACTGGGAAATTACATTATTTTTCATTAGAAACATCAGCTACAAGGCATGACTACACAGCTTCATAAATCTTTATGATTTAGAAATGGAAAAATGCGCTCTTGTAATGTAATCACTATTAACAAGTGTCCTACATTCTCAGGATAGTAGTTTGTAACTAGAAAACAACTTGAAGCTTCACCCTTCTAACTACTACTCCAACACCTCCCTATCAGAGTTCCAATTATTAGCTGCTGAGTCGTGCAGCCCTCCCAAAGAACCAGCGAGGGTGGATTCTGGATCACAGCTTTCTTGAAGTACAAGAAGGCAAGATTTCAGTGCAAATCTCTTAAGAAAATTTTCTCATAGGATAGAATCTAAGACTGTGCTTTATTTGATGTCTTTGTGTGGGTTTGCAAAAAAACACTGGGGAGATGAGTCTACTGCTTCTGTACAATGGAGTGATGAAAGCCACTGGTCCCACTATTTACTCCATAATATTTGGTGACTGGGTACCCAGGAGCTAATCCAAATGCACACTTACTTGATGTCAATGATGTTCAGAATGTTCAGGTGTTAAGAAGGAGGTATAACAAGATGTTGATTTTAATGGTATTTTTTGCTTCTCTTCTGAATATGGGCTTCTAGATAGCCCTTTATATTTCTCAAGGATAAACTAAACTGGTACTTCCCAATGCCCTGCAGATGGAAGACATAGAAAACAATCATATCTGTACAGCACATCTGGGCAGGTAGATGAAGCTGTTTGAGGCTGAGGTGATCTACTGACCTTTTGAAGACTCCAGGCACAACCACCTCCAGGAGATTGAGGTGATCAATATCCCAGACAGCCCATGAACTGTGACATCTGAGTGTGCTGTGGCTGAATAATGGAAAGTTCTGGCTCCCAATCTGTTTTCCCATCTTCTCCACAGATGCCTGCAGCTATTTCCTCTGAATCCAAATAAATCACCTGCGCTAATCTAAATTGCACAACCCATCCAAAATTTACAAACAGCTTATGCCACTCATTTGAGCATTACTTTACTAGCGTGTGAGATGAGTGCAAATTGGGCAGTAGTTTGACCATTCTTTGGCATTGCCTTTCTTTGGGACTGGAATGAAAACTGACCTTTTCCGTCCTGTGGCCACTGCTGAGTTTTCCAAATTTGCTGGCATATTGAGTGCAGCACTTTCACAGCATCATCTTTTAGGATTTGAAATAGCTCAACTGGAATTCCATCACCTCCACTAGCTTTGTTCATAGTGATGCTTCCTAAGGCCCACTTGAGTTCACACTCCAGGATCTCTGGCTCTAGGTGAGTGATCACACCATCGTGATTATCTTGGTCGTGATGATCTTTTTTGTACAGTTCTTCTGTGTATTCTTGCCACCTCTTCTTAATATCTTCTGCTTCTGTTAGGTCCATACCATTTCTGTCCTTTTTTGAGCCCATCTTTCCAAGAAATGTTCCCTTGGTATCTCTGATTTTCTTGAAGAGATCTCTAGTCTTTCCCATTCTGTTGTTTTCCTCTATTTCTTTGCACTGATCACTGAGGAAGGCTTTCTTTTCTTTTTTTTTTTTTAAAGGCTTGTGCTACCTGATTTCTTTCTCCAGAGTGCAGGGATTCTGGCTAAATGCTTTACTGTCTACTAAGGAAGTCACCATCCATAGATACATTACCTATT
>NW_011494683.1:102222-102889 GCF_000754665.1 Bison bison bison
AACGCATCCAGTATCGTGCATCGAACCTGGACTGGCATCCGTTTCATACACGATATTACACATGTTTCAATGCCATTCTCCCAAATCTTCCCACCCTCTCCCTCTCCCACAGAGTCCATAAGACTGTTCTATACATCTATACATTATCTCTTCTTGCTATTCTTTGGAACTCTGCATTCAGATGCTTATATCTTTCCTTTTCTCCTTTGCTTTTCACTTCTCTTCTATTCACAGCTATTTGTAAGGCCTCCCCAGACAGCCATTTTGCTTTTTTGCATTTCTTTTCCACTCCTTGGAAGGAAAGTTATGACCAACCTAGATAGCATATTCAAAAGCAGAGACATTACTTTGCCAACAAAGGTCTGTCTCGTCAAGGCTATTTTTTCCAGTAGTCATGTATGGATGTAAGAGTTGGACTGTGAAGAAAGCTGAGCACCAAAGAATTGATGCTTTTGAACTGTGGTGTTGGAGAAGACTCCTGAGAGTCCCTTGGACTGCAAGGAGATCCAACCAGTCCATCCTAAAGGAGATCAGTCCTAGGTGTTCTTTGGAAGGAATGATGCTAAAGCTGAAACTCCAGTACTTTGGCCATCTCATGTGAAGAGTTGACTCATTGGAAATGACCCTGATGCTGGGAGGGATTGGGGGCAGGAGGAGAAAGGGACGA
>NW_011494683.1:102989-106027 GCF_000754665.1 Bison bison bison
GGATTGGGGGCAGGAGGAGAAAGGGACGACAGAGGATGAGATGGCTGGATGGCATCACTGACTTGATGGATGTGAGTTTGAGTGAACTCTGGGAGTTGGTGATGGACAGGGAGGCCTGGCGTACTGCAATTCATGGGGTCGAAAAGAGTCGGACATGACTGAGTGACTGAACTGAACTAAACTATGTCACTCATTATCAAAAAATCAAGCAATCCAATCAAAAAAGATCTAAACAGCTTTTTCTCCAAAGAAGACCTGCTGCTGCTGCTAAGTTGCTTCAGTCGTGTCCAACTCTGTGCGACCCCATAGATGGCAGCCCACCAGGCTCCCCATCCCTGGGATTCTCCAGGCAAGAATACTGGAGTGGGTTGACATTTCCTTCTCCAATGCATGAAAGTGAAAAGTGAAAGTGAAGTCGTTCAGTCGTGTCCGACTTTCAGCGACCTCATGGACTACAGCCTACCAGGTTCCTCCATCCATGGGATTTTCCAGGCAAGAGTACTAGAATGGGGTGCCATTGCCTTCTCCGAAAGAAGACCTATGGATGGCCAAAAAAGCACACGAAAAGATGTTCAACATCACTAATTATTACAGAAATGCACATCAAAACAGCAATGAGGTATCACCTCACAGCAGTCAGGATGGCCATCACCAAAAAATCTACAAACAATAAATGCTCGAAAGGGTGTGGAGAATAAAGGACCATCCTGCTCTGTTGGTGGGAATGTAAATTTTTACAGTTTCTATGGAGAATGGTATGCTGTTGTGCTCTTTATGACTGTTGTGTGAATCTTTATGACTTCATGGACTGTAGCCCACCAGGTTCCTCTGTCCATGGGATTTTTCAGGCAAGAATACTGCAGTGGGTTTTCATTTCCTACACCAAGGGATCATTGTGACCCAAGGGAGTGAACCTGCATCCCCAGCATCCCCTTCATTGGCAGACGGATTCCTTACCACTCAGCCACCTGTGAAGCCCTCATGAAGAATGTTATAGAGGTTCCTTAAAAAACTAAAAATAGAGCTTTATATTTCTGAGTAGAGGGAAACCTATTACTGAACGTAATTCTCTCTTTATTCAGTAGTTAGTGGGGCCTCATATCTCCAAAGAATAAAGGGTATTCTATTCAACTTTATTGCCTATAATGTGTGCATGTCATGCTTTCTCTCCTTTTCACAAACAAACACACACTGGTATGGGTTCAGTTTCTGCACATGTGTAACCTATATATATATATTCACACTCATGCGTATATGTATACAATCCTTAATGGGAAAATATTCTCTAAACAAAATTTATGGAAACAAGAACTCTATAGGTTTCACAGTGGTGAGAGATTATAAATCATATTTATCTTATTTTAAATACTCTTTCTTTCCTTTAGCATTTTTGCTCCATAGATTCAAATGAGATTTAGTACTTTATGTTCTTGAGAATAGACAATTCCATGGGTTTCATCTCCTGAATAATCTTGAAACCAATCAGTAAAAATAATTTTATACCAAAGAGAAAAAACAGACTCTGTTTCCCAGAGTTTTATAGACAGCTTCATTTCTTTTTTCCCAAAGTACTTCTATCTATGACTGTCTTTATCTGGTAACTGGGAAGATTCCAATGCCATAGGACTAAGAAAATAAAATCAAAGAATATTAAAGCTGGAAAAAAATCTCAGAGATTAACTTGTTTAACCCAATAATTAAAAAATAAACTTTAGAAATTAACTTGTTTAACCTTATAATTTTGAAAAAGAGGTAACTAACATGGAGAGATTAAATGATTTTCCCTCTCAGCTAATCAGTAGCAGAACTAGGACAGAAATTTAGATATTCTGGCTTCCAACTTGGAGCTTTTGCTGGTGTACCTGCTATTTCTCATTACTTGAAAGTTAAAGGGTTCAATGAGATGAAAAGATAAGAAAATTAAAAATGTAGCTTTTCATTGTGTTTTTTCTGAATCTTCTTCTAGTAAGGAATATACTAGCAATATTTACATATTCATTTGTTTATCTGAGTAAATAAATGCTATTTTGGAGAATGTATTTATTGGAAAAATACACCAGGTAGCTAGTAAAGTAATGCTCAAAATTCTCCAAGCCAGGCTTTAGCAATACATGAACCGTGAACTTCCTGATGTTCAAGCTGGTTTTAGAAAAGGCAGAGGAACCAGAGATCAAATTGCCAACATCCGCTGGATCATGGAAAAAGCAAGAGAGTTCCAGAAAAACATCTATTTCTGCTTTATTGACTATGCCAAAGCCTTTGACTGTGTGGATCACAATAAACTGTGGAAAATTCAAAAATAGATGGGAATACCAGACCACCTGACCTGCCTTTTGAGAAACCTATATGCAGGTCAGGAAGCAACAGTTGGAACTGGACATGGAACAACAGACTGGTTCCAAATAGGAAAAGTAATACGTCAAGGCTGTATATTGTCACCCTGCTTATTTAACTTATATGCAGAGTACATCATGAGAAACACTGGGCTGGAAGAAGCACAAGCTGGAATCAAGACTGCCAGGAGAAATATCAATAACCTCAGATATACAGATGACACCACCCTTACGACAGAAAGTGAAGAGGAACTAAAAAGCCTCTTGATGAAAGTGAAAGAGGAGAGTGAAAAATTTGGCTTAAAGCTCAACATTCAGAAAACGAAGATCATAGCATCTGGTCCCATCCCTTCATGGGAAATAGATGGGGAAACAGTGGAAAGAAACAGTGTCAGACTTTATTTTTCTGGGCTCCAAAACCACTGCAGATGGTGATTGCAGCCATGAAATTAAAAGACTCTTACTCCTTGGAAGGAAAGTTATAACTAACCTAGATAGCATGTTCAAAAGCACAGACATTACTTTGCCAACAAAGGTCCATCTAGTCAAGGCTATGGTTTTTCCTGTGGTCATGTATGGATGTGAAAGTTGGACTGTGAAGAAAGCTGAGCACCAAAGAATTGATGCTTTTGAACTGTGGTGTTGGAGAAGACTCCTGAGAGTCCCTTGGACTGCAAGGAGATCAAACCAGTCAATCGTAAAGGA
>NW_011494683.1:106127-108313 GCF_000754665.1 Bison bison bison
AGAGGATGAGATGGCTGGATGGCATCACTGACTCGATGGATGTGAATTTGAGTGAACTCTGGGAGTTGGTGATGGACAGGGAGGCCTGGCGTGCTGTGATTCATGGGGTCACAAAGAGTCGGACATGACTGAGAGACTGAACTGAATTGAGTCAACTATCAAGAGTTTGTTGGTTTGGCTTGTGTATGAGGACTAGGCATATAATTTGTATTTAGAAAAAGACATAGAATTGTATCTAGAAAAAGGTTGTGAGAGTTCTAGTGACTTTTTAAAAAATTCTTATATAATATGGTCTAAGAGATGATGCTGTGAAAGTGCTACATGGAATATGAGAGCAAATTTGGCCACAGGACTGAGAGTGGCCACAGGACTGGAAAAGGTCAGTTTTCATTCCAATCCCAAAGAAAGGCAATGCCAAAGAAGGTTCAGACTACTGCACAATTGCACTCATCTCACATGCTAGCAATGTAATACTCAAAATTCTCCAAGCTAGGCTTCAACAGTACATGAACTGCGAATTTCCAGATGTTCAAATTGGATTTAGGAAAGGCAGAGGAACCAGATATCAAATTGGAATCAAGATTGCCAGGAGAAATATCAATAACCTCAGATATCAGATGATACAATGCTTATGGCAGAAAGCAAAGAGGAACTAAAGAGCCTCTTGATAAAAGTGAAAGAGGAGAGTGAAAAAGCTGGCTTAACACCCAACGTTAAAAAACCAAGACCATGGCATCTGGTCCCATCACTTTGTGCAAATAGATATGGAAACAATGGAAACAGTGAGACACTTTATTTTCTTGGGCTCCAAAATCACTGCAAATGGTGATGGTAGCCATGAAATTACAAGGTGCTTGTTCCTTAGAAGAAAAGCTATGACCAACCTAGACACCATATTAAAAAGCAAAGGTATTACTTTGCCAACAAAGGTCCATCTAGTCAAAGCTATGGTTTTTCCAGTAGCCATGTATGAATGGGAGAGTTGGACCATAAAGAAAGCTGAGCACCAAAGAATTGATGCTTTTGAACTGTGGTGTTGGAGAAGACTCCTGAGAGTCCCTTGGACTGCAAGGAGATCAAACCAGTCAATCGTAAAGGAAATCAGTTCTGAATATTCTTTGGAAAGACTGATGCTGAAGCTGAAGCTCCAATACTTTGGCCATCTGATGCAAAGAGCCAACTCATTGGAAAAGACCCTGTTGCTGGGAAAGATTGAAAGCAGGGGGAGAAGGGGACAACAGAGGATGAGGTGGTTGGATGGTATCACAAACTCGATGGACATGAGTTTGAGCAAGCTCTAGGAGGTGGTGATGGACAGGGAAGCCTTGCATGCTACAATCCATAGGGTCGCAAAGAATCGGACACAACGACCAACTGAACGAACTGAACTGAAGATCTTTCTGAATTCTTTCCTTCCACTGTATTTCTGGGTCAGTTAATTCTTAGGTCCTTAGGAGACACTTTTGCTGTATATATCTTTCATCTTATCTCCTGAAGGTGAGACCCCTTGTGGTCTCCACATGTTCTTCATCTACACTCTCAATTTAGGAGACTCCCTGTCTGAGGTGATACTTATGCACATAGGCATCAGTTTCTGCATGCCACTTCTTTCCTCTCCAACATTAGAGTTGCCAATGACCTCATTGTTTTTCAGGGCCAGCACCAATGCCTGGGTTTGGATTTTATTGTGGTTCATCAACTGGCTTCAATGCATGTACTCAAGTTTATCTTTCTCTCATCTTTCTTGAAATTGAACGTCCCCCTTCAGCTGGACCGATCCTTCCTCATCCCCCCACTGTAAGTTTGTTTATTTCTATTTCTTTATCTTTACACTTGAGTTTATCTCAGTGGAAAACCACCCCCCTCCCTGCATCTAAAGACAAATTTAAAACGTTTCCAGAACTCATAGTATCCATGAAACTTCTCCAGATGACTTTTAACTAAAAATGCCTGACAGCATTTATTCTCCCAATGAAGTTAAATCTATTCCATGCCACAGAGTAAATTTCTATTCATCATCTCAACTAGAAAGTTTCTATTGCTTCCCTTGCTTACAGTATACAGTTAATTGGTTGCCATTATAATAATGCTGCTGCTGCTGCTAAGTCGCTTCAGTCGTGTCCGACTCTGTGCGACCCCATAGACGGCAGCCCACCAGGCTCCCCAGCCCCTGGGATTCTCCAGGC
>NW_011494683.1:108413-160758 GCF_000754665.1 Bison bison bison
CCCAGCCCCTGGGATTCTCCAGGCAAGAACACTGGAGTGGGTTGACATTTCCTTCTCCAATGCATGAAAGTGAAAAAATAAAGTGAAGTCGCTCAGTCATGTCCCACTCTTAGCAACCCCATGGACTGCAGCCCACCAGGTCCCTCCGTCCATGGGATTTTCCAGGCAAGAGTACTGGAGTGGGTTGCCGTTGCCTTCTCTGATAATAATGCTAATTGGCATTAAATACTTAAATATATAAATTCATTTACATTACTCTTATATTCATTAATTTATTGATCCTCACAAAACCTCTATTTATATTAATATTTATAATAACATAGTGATTATTATTGCCCTTATAAATAAGGAAACTGAAACGCAGAGAAGTGGAACTTCCCTGGCAGTCCAGCAGTAAAGACCCTGCTTTCACTGCAGGGGGTGCAGGTTCAATCCCTAGTCAGGGAACTGAGATTCCACATGCTGCAAGACATAGCCAAAAGTAAAATAAATAAAACAAAAACAAAAGAAAATCAAAGAAGTCATATTAGCATTAATTGGAAATGTTGCTGTTTTGTTTTGCTGAGTATAACATTAAAAAAAAAGTCTACTATTACCTTCCATATTTTCTAAATGAAATAACATTTGCTGCCCGGGCATAAGATGTTTGAAATGAGGAAAAACTCATCTTTTTGTGATAACTCACTGTACTTTCTTACTTTGCCTCATTTTAGTGAAAGTTTCATTAAACTAGGGAAGAGTTTTAGCATTTTTCTGTACCTAACATTCTTTGATTTACGTAATTAAGGAGATAGATAATTTAAGCTTCTTTTTACTTTCTTTGCATCTGAGAGGTACATAGCTACACGAGAGTAGTTTTCCCTGACCATCCGTGTGAAATAGGTGGGAATTTTCACAGAGCCAATGTTTCATTCAGCCGTCACTTTGTAATAGCCGGAGGCTGACTCAGGCTCAACCAAAAGTATTTAAGGATTATTTAGCAAACTCACAATTCGCAAATTAATTTTCAAGAAACTATTTTTTGGGGGGGGAAATGGCTTTTCCTTTCTCAGCATTTTGTATGCATTTTTCTTTCTTAAACTACAATTTTTATTAACTTCCTCAAGCTACGAAAATAGGCACCATCTAGCACCACACAAAGAAACCAAACTAAGCAGACAAGAACTTGAGGGTTGTTGGCCTCACACTGGATTGAAACTTGAAGGCACTGACCCATGTGAGGCCCATCGTGCACTTGCCAGAGGCTTCCCGGGACTGCCATTGGTTTGATCCATGCTGGAAACAGCTAAACTGGTGCGGGAAACAGCTAAACTGGGAGATGGGAACTAGATGAGGAGCTGATTGTACCTTCCTCCAGTTTGTACGCTTGAGTAGTAAGTTAGAAGACAAGAGTAATAGTTTCCATTCCTGTAACTCTAAAGTTCTTTGAATTTTGTGATCACATTTTGCCAAATTGAACCATGTGTCTTCCTGTTCAGTTTCAGTCTGAAATCACCAACCTGCTTGTTCCTTTCCTTTGCTTCTCGGGCTTCTGCACCAGCCAGTTGGTGGCTGGGCTCAGTCTTGCCCTGGGGCTTGCCACTGAGTAGTGGGAATTGGGTGGGAGACCCTTTGATGGACTAAATCCGCAGTTACTTTGTATTTCTGTTTCTGTTTTGTCCACAGGAGGGTAGAGATGTTGATACAGTATGACTTTGCTCTGTGCTTCCAGTCAGATTCCAAACCAAACTGTGTTCACTGGGAAAGACGATGCTAACTGTCTGACTCCACAGTCAACCTAACCAGGAGGAACTTGGCGTGTGAGTGTGGCTGCCTACAGGATCACCGTTTTCCCCTATGACCTTGCTACACCCCTGCTTATAGTTTTCTCCCTCAAGTACAACAGCTGATCAATTTTATATATTATTAAAGATGGTGCTGGGTGTATTTCTTTGGCTGAAACTATTTGCCAAGTTTGGATTCTTTTGTAGTTCACCTTTGGTTTTGTATAAATATATACTTGTTCTCATGTAAGAGGATGAACTCCACGCTGCTGCTGCTGCTGCTAAGTCGCTTCAGTCGTGTCCGACTCTGTGAAACCCCAAAGACGGCATCTCACTGGGCTCCCCGGTCCCTGGGATTCTCCAGGCAAGAACACTGGAATGGGTTGCCATTTCCTTCTCCAACACATGAAAGTGAAAAGTGAAAGTGAAGTCGCTCAGTCTTGTCCGACTCTTAGCGACCCCTTGGACTGCAGCCTACCAGGCTCCTCCTTTCGTGGGATTTTTCAGGCAAGAGTACTGGAGTGGGATGCCATTGCCTTTTCCGGATGAACTCCATACCTAAGGCAAATATCAGGCTCAAAAAAAATACTCTCAGGAAAAGATTTTAGGTTTAATATTTAACTTAAATGTCCTCTGCCTGCTGCCCGGAACCTTTTTTAAAATTTATTTATTTATATTTCTTTCTTTTTTCAAGGATGAAGGATGCAGAGGAGAGTGGGTTGCTAAAAACAAGACAACAGAGTTGCTGGAAATAATTCCATGTAGCTTTTAAACGGTGACCATTCTATCCTCAGGTGTTTTAAAGCACAGCCCTTTTCCACCTTCCAGAACATCTGTGGTTAAGTTTAGAAGGACTTTGGAGATTTTGCACCCTTTTGAAACCCACAAGCTATGTGTTTTCTGAGGAGATACTGCTCCACAAATTGAGCTTCAAAGTGGGGCCCACCCAGGTAAGCAAATAGTTGTAAATGTAAGTAAACTGCAGTAAAAGAAAAGAAAAGAATTAAAATCCAGATTTCCCCAAAGAATTCTAGAACCCTTTGGTTAGTTTCTCATAATCTATGAGACCCTCAAATATCTTCCTGACTTTGCTTTTGAACACCAGCAGTTAAGGTTTGGTTTTCTAATAATGAGGTATTGAGTGTATTTGACTGCCCTCTCTTCCCAAATCTGGGATTTTTGTCCAGCAGATGTTTCCAGTTCTGTTACTGTTGTTGAGTTGTGTGTGGGGTATGATGATGTAGAAACCCAGAGAATAGTTTGAGACCAGGCCAAACATTGTTTCTTGTTGCTTAATACAGGCCAAATTTGAACTCATGCTTCCAAAGGTTCAAAAGCTAGCACATTCACTCTCCCTGGAAAATACACTCCAGAATAATAAATCATTCTTTAAAAAAAAATTCAATCACTTTTGTACATCATATCATTACTACATGCACCCACTCCCTTTCAAAAGTGGAAATATGCTTTATGTGTCAATTCCCCAAAACTCAGAAAGCAAGTCCCATTTGCAGACTGAAGGAAATATGTCCTAATGAGGCAATATCTTAAAAATACTGTCAGTGTGGACTCCGCAGTCAAGAGACCTGGTAACGCATCCAGTATCTACAGGGAAGATGAAAAAAGAGTTGAGCCAAATGGTATCATGTTTTTTCTGGGGTTTTCCTCTCTCCTGGTGTGGATGGGAGCTTGAGGTTTTATCACAAAGGGATGAAATGGCAAGAAATCATTTACTGGCCTGCTGTCATGGAGAAAAGGCATTCACATCTGTTTCTGGTATTCTGTTGAAGAATCTCTCCAGTTGATAATTTGGATTGGAAGCAAATTGGTTTGTTTTCCTAGGTCCTTTTCTTCCAAGCTCAGATAAAACGAACCTGTTCTGTGGGTCCAATGGTTTGTATTCTAAATTCTTGGTTTATGTAGCACAAAATCCCTCTATTATGTTGCTAACACATGATCCATCTTAAAGAGAACAAAACTGAATTTTAGCAGGATTTATATTATAGAAGCTCACATGACTGACAACACTTTATATGTGTGTATTCACAAGTGTGTATGTGAAATTAGAATTTGTATAGGTTTTAAATGTTATTCTATCTTTTAATTTATATTTGCTTCAAAATAGCTTGCACCTGTAATAGTAATTATGACTTCTTACTTTGAAGACTACCCCAACATTAACCAAGTAAGGGAAAAATAAGGATGTAGTCAAGTGATAAAAGGTGACAGTAAAGTCTCCTGTGATAAGGTAGTCGACATTTTCCTTGCTTGACTCCTAGTTGAAGAATACTATGGAATTTTTTTTTTTTTTTTTAATCAATCAGTAAGGGCGGAGAACACCATATGTAGACAAGTTTTTAAGTTGAAATCTTTAAGGTCATGGAAAGCAGAAGCCTTTCGTCATAGACCATAGAATACATGAAAAGAGGACAAGCACAGAAGTAAATAAAGAAAAAGTGAAAAAATGTGAATGCATAAACACAGAAAAACATATATACACATGCCAAATATGGCTGTGTTTTAGGTTTGTTGATAGGCTAAAATGACTGGAGCCAAGAAGCAAACTGGGAGGGTAACAGGAGTTACTAGGAAAAAAGAAACTTCTGTGTCACAGAAAGAGAGAGCACTATTTTAGATGAAAACTGTTTTAACAAATATCTAATCAGAAAAATTACTTGTCCTTGATTTTAATTTTTTTTTTTTTTGAATCCTGCTCTAATTTCCTCCTGAAAAAGAGTGTCGAATATTTTTCCAAATTTATTACCAAGTTAAGTGAAATTCTACAACATGGCTTTGGTTCTTTCAATTAGATTTTTAAAAAGAGATTCAAATTGGGTTAATGACCATTCTTTTGAAGTGATGGAACTTTTAAAAATCTTGTACAAAGATAATTTTTTAGGGAGTTATGAGACTGAAAAATGTGAAATTGTTTTAGAAAAGATGTTGTCTCTGTCTTTTGCCAAAGTCCAGCAATATAAACAAGTAGCAGATTTCCTGTAAAGTCTAATGAGACATAAACACAGATAGTAAAGGAGAAATGAACACCAGAACACAGTGTTTAAAAAAAAAATTATGAAACTTGTGGCATTCATAGATTTATTGAGACATATTGTTTGGAATTACTTGACTTTTCTAGTTAAAAAGAAATATAAAACCATCTCAGCCAGAAGTAACCTGGTTGACCGATGCCATTTTGAAGTTGGTTATGATCTTATCAGCAGAGTCTAGCCTTTGTCTGAGATCGTCCCATAACCTCTCTCTTTCCTATATTATTATACACATTTCAATGGGATACATTCTTTTTTCTATTCCAAGAACTCATCCTCCATGTGGAAATAAATAATCTTACTTTTAGATCTTTTAAACTTTAGAATCTAAGGAACTGAAAAGAATCAAAACCAGTTTTTTAAAAAGGAAATTATGTTTATGTAATCTTATGGCAAAACCCTACCTCAGGGCAAAACTTATCAATTCGACTTTTTGTAAACAAACAATCCAATAAAAGGAAAAATGTAAAAAACTAGCCTATGAAAAGTTAGTTCATAAATGGACCAAAGAGTTTTACACTGTAATTTGAAATCCAACATTTCTGGGTTGAAATAAAAGGAGTTGATGCTTTAAACAAATTTTATAATATTTCTGCATTTCTACTCTCTATCAGCTCATGTAAATTATTTTTATTATTTAATATGCTTTAAAAGTTGGTTATTGAGTCTGGAACCTTTACTTAACTAATTATTTTTCATCACTTGACATTTCAGAAAAAGAGGCCAATCATAGGCAACAAACTGATGTCCTAAATTTATTAGACAAAAAGGACAACTTCAAAATATGCCCTGGATTTAGTAAGATCATAGAATGCAAAGGTCAGAAGTAGTCACAGAAGCAGAGATGCTGCTCTGAAATGAACAGACTTCGCAATTGGACAAACTGCAGAAAGAAAATCCTAACTCTACCTCTCACTTGCTATGTACCCACCTTTTAGTTACTTCATTTTATTACTTTAAAAGTATACAAACATGATTAGAAATTGGTAAGTAGAATCAAAACATTAAAGATTTTTTTGTTAGAAACAGGAATGACTTTGGGCAGGAAGAAGATACTCTGAAGTCTCAAGTCATATGTTCATCTCTGTGTTGCATTGGTACTCAAATAGTAGGGATCTGAGGAGGAGGGGAATTAGGTAGAGAGAAGATCCTCCCTGTCTCCAGGGCTGATACCCAAGAGTTACATCTGGGCAGGCCCCACCTTCCTCAAGGTCAATCATAAAGTCCCTTCCAGAAAAAGGGATCCACTGTGAGAGCCACAATGTGAATGCTTTATCACCGAAAATAATCTTATAAACTTAAAAATGGATGATAAAATATGATAAAACTATATTAAAATGAAACTGTCCCCATAACCATCATTTTTGTTACTAGAAGTAACATTGCAATAATTACTAATAAAATAATTTCAAAAGGTCAGAAAGTCAGAGTGAGAGTAACTCAATGTTCCAGAAGATTGTATTCTTCCAAATTAGTTCTTCTGCTCTTAAGTATTATTTGAATGCTGAAATTCTTAAATTTATAAAATATTTATTAAAATTATTCTTATATTTGAAAAATATAAAATACTATAAAAATTAGAGAACGTTTAAAAAAGAACTTAAGAAAGACTAAGGAAGAGACCACTTGTGCTTTTTATTCTTGACTTTTTCTCCTGAGTGGTAACAATGAAATACAGTAAGTGGTATTTCCATCATTTTTTCAATTGCCATGATAGAGTACTTATTGATTTAAAAAAATTATTTGGAAACTTCAGAAATTTGTCTCAAAATGAGGCATTGAAGTGCATCTGCCGTGGAATAGGCCTATTTGCTTCAGCATTATTTTTCCTGGAGTAGAGCAGTCCCTGGCACATTGGGAAGAATAAAGGCTTTGGGGTCAAGCAGACCTAAGCTTGTGATCCACTGGCTTCCCTCCCTGGTTATGGGAATTTGGGCAATTTGTTTAACGTCAAATGCTGGCTTTGAACATCAGTATTTTTATCTGTAAAATGGGAATAAGTAGAATATTAGGGTATCATGAGAAGAGTTATCTTATATTCAGTACCTGGCTTTTGGTATATGCAGAGCTTTTTTAATTGTCTAAAAACTATCACCCACTCATTATTATCACCCACTCATGATTTTTTATGGAGTACATAGAGGCAGTCAACAAATATGTCAGTATTCTAACACACAAGGATGTTGTTTCAAAGTCAAACAGATGTCTCTAAACTAACAGGTTTATAATATAGGAGAATATTATTTTAAAGTAAAAAAAAATTCTCTCAAACTGGTGGAAAAGCTTTCTCTCATATACTAGATTTCTAATTGAACTGAACACAATGACTCACGTTCTTATAAATAGAGCATATTTTAGTAATGAAGACTTTCAAAACTGACTTAGGAAACTCCTGCACATTTAGAAGAGATAGACTTTTCCTTTCCTGAGTTCAATTGTTTCATATTTTTATTACCTGTCAAACCAAGGGTACATTTTAACCATAAAAAGCATAAAGCGCCAAATTTTTAAAATGCTGTAAAACTACCATGAATGTTGTTGATGTGTATAACCCGAGTCACTCAGTAAAGAAGAGTAAAGACAGGTTTTGCAATGTCGAAAAAGTGGTATTATCTGTCCACCATATTTGAAAAATGTTCCAGAATGTGAAATATTCATATACTATAACTATATAACTGAGGCATGAAACAATTTTTGAAAATGACTGCCCACAAAAATATACGTAAACTGGAATCCTTCCGGTTCTTCTGGTTGACAGATACATTTATTGGTTCACAGCGACTAAACAACAACAACCAATGTATATGTTCTCCCCCAGTGGAGAAACGTATTTTTCTTTTTCTAGAAATAATTTATTGGAGTATAGCTGCTGTACAACGTTGCTTTAGTTTCTACTAGACAGCAGAGTGAATCAGCCGTGTGTATACATACATCCCTTCTTGCCTGGGTTTCCTTCCCAGGTAGGTCACCACAGAGCACTGAGTTGAGTTCCCTGTGCTATACAGTAGCTTCTCATTAGTTATTTATTTTATAGCTAGTATCACTAGTATGTATCAGTTCAGTTCAGTTCAGTTGAGTTCAGTCGCTCAGTTGTGTCCGACTCTTTGTGACCCCATGAATCACAGCACGCCAGGCCTCCCTGTCCATCACCAACTCCCAGAGTTCACTCAGACTCACGTCCATCAGGTCGGTGATGCCATCCAGCCATCTCATCCTCTGTCGTCCCCTTTTCCTCCTGCCCCCAATCCCTCCCAGCAGCAGAGTCTTTTCCAATGAGTCAACTCTTCACATGAGGTGGCCAAAGTACTGGAGTTTCAGCTTTAGCATCAGTCCTTCCAAAGAAATCCCAGGGCTGATCTCCTTCAGAATGGACTGGTTGGATCTCCTTGCAGTCCAAGGGACTCTCAAGAGTCTTCTCCAACACCACAGTTCAAAAGCATCAATTCTTCGGCGCTCAGCTTTCTTCACAGTCCAACTCTCACATCATACGTGACCACTGGAAAAACCATAGCTTTGACTAGACGGACCTTTGTTGGCAAAGTAATGTCTCTGCTTTTGAACATGCTATCTACGTTGGTCATAACATTCCTTCCAAGGAGTAAGCATCTTTTAATTTCATGGCTGCAGTCACCATCTTCAGTGATTTTGGAGCCCAAAAAAATAAATTACATTAGTATGTAATACATATATATATGTGTGTATATATATATCAATCTCAGTCTCCCAATTCATCCCACCCCTCCATCCCCCACTTGGTGGCCATACATTTAGTCTCTGTCTCTATTTCTACTTTGCAAATAGGTTCATCTATATCATTTTTTTAGATTCCATATATATGCATTAATATACGATATCTGTCTTTCTCTTTCTGATTAACTTCACTCTGTGACAGTCTCTAGATCCACCCACATCTCTACAAATGGCACAATTTCATTCCTTTTCATGACTGAATAATATTCCATTGTATATATGTACCACCCTGGAGGAGGGCATGGCAACCCACTCCGGTACTCTTGCCTAGAGAATCCCCATGGACCGAGGAGCCTGGCAGGCTACAATCCATGGGGTTGCAGAGTCGGAGACGACTAAATGACCGAGGCCACACATGCACCGCATGTTTTTCACCCATCCTCTGTTGGTGGACATCTAGGTTGCTTCTGTGTTCTGTCTATTGTACACAGTGCTACAGTGAACACTGGGGTGCATATATCTTTTGGAATTATGGTCTTCTCCCAGTTTATGGCCAAGACTGGGGCTGCTGGGTCATATGGTAGTTCTAGTTTTAGTTTTTTGAGGAACCTCCATACTGTTCTCCATAGTGACTGTATTAATTTACATTCCCACCAACAGTGTAAGATGGTTCCCTTTTCTACCAGGAGAGAAACTTTCTCTGTAACTTTGTAAAGACAAGTGATGCTTTGGTGGTGGCAGCATCTCCATTGGTAGAGGTGCGTTTCTCTTTCGGTGACAGGCAGCACAGTAATTTTTCCTCCCTACTTACGGTAGAAGGAGGATCACGGGCAATGTCACTTTTCATAGTTCTTTTAACATCTTTGACTCATAAGTAAACTAGCCTGTGGTAGAGAAAAACCCCACCCTTCTCATTCCTCTGGTAAGATAATGATGGTAATAAAAATCACAATAATAATGAGGAGAGGAGAAGAAGAAAGGAGGAAAAAGTAGGAAGAGGACAGAGAGGAAGAGATGGCCAAGGGTCAGCCTGCCCACTCACTTTCAAGGGTCAACTTGACAATAAAATGTCAAAACATCTGCCACGTGAGAATTGTCTGGGACCTGTATTTTTGAAAGGCAGATTTCTGAGTTCCACCTTCAAATATTCTGAATCAGCCTGTCTGAAGTAAGGCCCAGGAATCTGCAGCTAAAGTCCAAGTCCCCAGGTCTCTCTGTGGCTTCCTTGCAAGGCTGGGTGTGGAATTATCCTGGCATTGCCTTGCTGCCCACTCTTGTGTCTTTATTCCCTTGTCACACAATGCTAATGTAGGAACAGTCTCAGGCTTCATTGAACAACTAGGGTCCACCAAGAGAAGCTAATACACAGCAGCTACAGACAAAACTTAACTGTTTAGAAGATGTGCAGTATCCCTTTCCCAAGAGAAAAGAGTGCTCATCAAAATTAACTCTCTCCAGGGTACCCTTGTAGACACAGCCTGGTTCCTAGCGCCTGTCCTTTTGCAGACTTCCTCCAAATGTTCCAGGACTCTTTAAAAAAAAATTTCTCATTTCATATTGGAGTAGAGCCGATTAACAATATTGTGATAGTTTCAGATAGACAGCAAAGGAACTTAGCCATGATACGAGCATCCGTTTCCCCCCAGACATCCCTCCCACCCAGGCTGCCACATAACATTAGCAGTGTTCCTTGTACTATACAATAGGAAATTGTTGGTTATACATTTTAAATATAGCAGTATATAATGTCGATCCCCAACTCTCCAACTATCCCTCCCCCTGAATCTTTCCCTCTGGCAACAATAAGTTCATTATCTAACTCTGTTAAGTCTGTTTCTTTTTTTGGGAAATACGTTCATTTGTATCATTTCTTTTTATATTTCTGCATATATGGGATGTCATGATATTTTTCCTTCTCTGTCTGACTTACTTCACTCAGGATGACAATCTCTAGGTCCATTTTTGTTGCTGCAAATGGCATTATTTCATTCTTTTTAATGGCTGAGTAATATTCCATTGTGTGTATGTGCTACATCTTATTTATCATTTCCTCTGTTCATGGACATTTAGGTTGCTTCCCTGCCCAGGACTCTTTTTTTTAGGGAACATCCACATCTCTCTCACAGTTGTGGCCTGATGACTCCTCTCCATTTATCTAGACTTCTGAAGACACAGTGTCCCCAGAAGAACATTTTTAGTTTCTGAAATAAGAGCACAGCAGGTAAGCCTCCTTGGGAGGATGTGGGTGGGAAGAATGATGGCTTTCTACGGTGAGATCGTGTAGTGTCAGCTTTGACATGTCAGATCTTGTTTTCTTAAAAATGTCCCTTAGCAGTTGTAGGTGCTGAAAGATGAGTTTGTCTAGTTATTCAGCAAATATGTACATTCCACAGACACCACACAGGCTCATGCACACACAGCTCACAAACACATGAATTCATACTGTTCGTTACAGTCCAACTCTAGATCCAAAGTAAGGAAAAAAAATTACGTAAGTAATATGATCTACACAAGATGGCCATCCACAATGCAAATGACATGTGGGGGACTTGCTGATAAGTAATACCTGTTCCCTCTTAGATTAGGCTGTATTAGCAGCCAGTCAGCATTGGGAGTATATAAGAAATGGTGCTCATTACTGACCCATCTGCTCACAGAGACTAACACAGAGACTCAGTGGAAAATTTAAAATTACCTCTCAGGGCACATTTCTGGGTTTGTTGTGAGTAGAAGAGATGCAGTGTGAAGATTTATGATCTATGGCTTCCCAGGTGGCTCAGCAGTAAGGAATCCACCTGCAAGGCAAGAGTAGCAGGAGATGCGGATTCAGTCCCTGCATCGGGAAGATCCCCTGGAGGAGGGCATGGCAACCCACTCCAGTATTCCTGCCTGGGAAATCCCATGGACAGAGGAGCCTGGCAGGCTACAGTCCATGGGGTCACAAAGAGTTGGACACCACTGAAGCGACTTAACATGATCTTCCCATAGAAAGCAGTCCCCCAGGGGTTGAAGTCTGGTTGGAGGTGTTTAGCTTATACTTTCAGTGCTAGTTATAAATACTTTGCATTTCTTTGGTGTTTGAAATTTTATTATTTTTGTTGGGTCTTCTCTGATGGTTCAGTGGCTAAGCCTTCATACTCCTGATGCAAGGGTTCTGAGTTCCATCCCTGGTCAGGAAACTAGCCCTCGCATGCCACAGCTAAAAGGCCTCTCATGCCGCAATGAAGACCCAGCACAGCCACATAAACCCACTCTAGTATTCTTGCCTGGAAAATCCCATGGACAGGGAAGCCTGGCGGGCTGTTACCTGACTGTTATTTTTCAATCAACATGGAATAAAATTGAACTCTGTTTTTGGTGTAGAGTTGTATGAATTTTTAACACATGTATAGATGTGTGTAATCAGCTGCATAATCAGGACAGATTAGTTCTGTCGCCCTTCAAATCTACCTCTTGCTAAGCCCTTATACTCACTCCTCCACCCAGCCCAACCCCAGGCACCACTGATCTGTCCTTTAGTTTTGTCTTTTCGAAAATGTCATACGAATGGAATGATGCAGTATGCGTTCTTTTGAGACTGACTCTTTCACTCAGCAGAATGCCTTTGGGATTCATCCAAGTTTTTGAAGGGATCAGTGGTTTGATTTTTTCTTTTTTTTTCCCTTTGCGGAATAGGATTCCATTATGGACATACCACTGTTCTTCTTTAAAATTGAAATACAGTTGATTTACAATGCTGTATTCATTTCTGCTGTGCAGTGAAGTGATTCAGCTATAGAAAAATATATACTTCCTTTTTTTTAAAAAAATTCTTTTTTGTTATGGTTTATCACAGAAGACACATACCACTGTTTTATCCATCTATCCATGAAAGATGTTTTGTTCATTTCCACATTTTATCAATAATTGTTATGAATAGAGTTACTATGAATATTTGCATATAGATTTTTGTTTGACAGCAAGTTTTCATTTCTTTTAGGGAAATACATCAAAATGGGCTTGCTAGGTCATTGTTGGAAGCATATGTTTAAATTTATAAGAAACCGCCAAACCATTTGCCAGAACGGCTATAGCATTTTGCATTTTTACCAGCAACATATGCGAGTTCCCTACTCCTCTTGTCACCTCTAAGTATTGTCAGTGATTTTTATTTTAGCCACTCTGATAAGGTATAGTGATATCTCATCATCATTCCAACTGGCATCTCCCTTGTGGCTGTACATACAGTTCTTTCCTTCTACAATATGTTTGAATATATCTGTCTTTGCAAATCTTGCATTGTCCATTTCAGGGATAGCCCTCAAGAATGAGCAAGGCACTGGGCATAGAAAGATGAATAGGACACAGTTCCTGCCCTCGGGGAAACTCACAATGTGGTGGTAGGTACACAGGCCGATCATGACTGCGTATAGATCATGTACCCAATGTAAATCAAAACAAAATTATTGAAAAATGACTACACGATTATAGAGTTTTTCTTGTAGAGTTAAAAGTACCGATCCTTCTCTCTGTGGTCCATTTGTTGTTGTTGTTAGTTGTTCAGTTGTGTCCAACTCTCTGCGACTCCAAGGACGGTAGCCCGCCAGGCTTCTCTGTCCATGGGGTTTCCCAGGCAAGTTACTGGAGTGGGTTACCATTTTAAAATTTCTAAATTCAAAGATTTTCTATATTAATGATGATGAGAATTTAAGCCCCTCTTTCCACAAAGAATAAATAGGACAAAAGTAATTGATGCCCATTCTACCCTCAGTTTAATTTTTCTTGTGCTTTCTTTGATGGCTTTTAATCAACATGCTCCTATGATTTGACCTTTTAATTCTTTCCTTTCTGATAGTTCAGCTTGCCATTTGGTGGTACCTTCATTTAACTTTTTTTTAATGTAGATCCTATGATAAGGCATTTATCCATCATGGTCAGTTACCACTCTGAGCGCTTACTGTTTAGAACACAACCCAGCAGCTTTATTTGTTGAATGTTTACGTGTAATAGCTGCTGAACTAAGCACTTCATATGTGACATTTGGCTGAAATCTCACAAAGGTTCTTCATCTATGACCAAAAAGGAAACTAAGGCTAAGAGAATTTAAATAACATATCTAAAGTTATAGAGACAATGGCAGAAAAAGATTTAAACCTGAATCTTTTTGACTCCAGAGCCTTGCATAGAGTGCATGTTTAATAACTATTTTGCTTCTTTTTACTTCTCAGGGCTTTTTATTTATTGTCTAAATTCCAATTTAGTTCAAAACTTCTTCATGTTACTATACTTTTCAATTGTGTGTGCTTTTTTTCTGGACAAATTTCATTCCAAGAAGTGCATGTCCCTGACAAAATTTCACTTTAAATACTTTTGTGAATAATCATGACTTCAAGTTATACCCTAGATTATCTTTCCAATACTTTAAGGGATAAGACAATTTTCTAGGCCCAAATTACACATTTATGAGAAGGATTATGGGTTGCTCTTAGGGCAAAATTTCTTGGTGAATATAATAGTCATATTTCTTTCAATACACTTTCATTTATATTCTCTTTTCTGTTATAACCAGAGAGATGAATAATTAGAGAGATTAGGCAACCTGTCCAGGAGCGGGGAGTAGTGACAGACCCAAGAAGGGACCTCAGGTCTTGCTGCACTTATCCTAGTCTCCAGTTCTTTCCAGTACATCCTCATCACTTTGCTCCCCAGGCTCGGGTTGGCAGGTTGACTTGTCTTCGAATCATCACAAAGCCCAGAGATAAAAACCTATTTTGAAATGAAAGAAACTACTTTACATATGCCAATAGACATTACCATCTTCTTCTGGATGAAAAAGAAACATGCTTCATCTATGTTCTGTGCTACCAGTAGCTGCAAAGAGCACCAAAATACAGGGTCAGCAAGTGTGTCCAATATATATCCTGCTATAAATATTCTAACTTAAAGGATATATTTGGTATGTTTGATATCAATGTTCTTAATGTTTCACAGACTCTTGCAGAGCTTATGTTACTCTGTATATTCCCTTCCACAGAAGACAGACATTCCTTAGGGGAAATTAGATGGGAGGGGCACTTTTCCATACTCTCTGGAAATAATAGGGACAATTGCCCGTGAAACACACTTTATCAAACAGTGCTGCTCTAAGGTGAAAGCACATTTTGCTTGCAATTAAACTTCAGGTTCAGTGCTTTTTACAAATAGATTCATAATGGAAAACAAATGTGTTTTAAATGGAAAACAAAGAATAAGTTACGAACTCTCCCCTAATTAAAGAATGCTTATCAAACATGGTGTTTTTCCACTGTAAATAAATCTAGACGGTACCTTACTGAGTTGTGTTTGTTTGCCCTATAGATCTTGGGTGAATATGTCTGTGACAGATAATGAAAAATTATCTGTATGACTAAAGCAAGAGATTTTTTTTATTGTAGTTATAATCATGATCTCTTCTTATTAAACATTCCTATGAACTTCAAACTCACAGTGAGTTTTGTTTCACTCCATCAGAGTCTTTCTATACATACATGGGATGGTCTTTGAAGTGAGTTGGAGCCCTCCATGTTGAAGCAAAATGAGGGTAACATGGAAGCGAGCCCTAGAGGCTACTTTAGAACCTGTGATGACCGCCATCACGGAACCAGATGATTCTAACCACCGTAGAGAGAGCCCTGCATGCACTGATGGTCTGCAGGTCTGATGTACAGTGTATTATAAAGACAACAGAATGGTCTTCTGCTGCAGATAAATACAATACAACAATCTAAATGTGGAAAGTAGGGGTTTTTTTGTTTCTCTTATCAGTCTAACATCACAGAAATCTTGACCTAGAAATAGAAATCAGAGGACCTTTATCCACATTTAACCTACCAAAGAAATGACACCCATTAGAAGAGTGGTTTAAAGTTATAAATGGTTGATCAGCCCTTCTATCCAATTCTGTATTAAATATTTGCTTAATTATACATTATCATAAATTCATTTGAGGAAATGTTATAGCCTCTGACTACTAGATTATCTTTACAATGCTTTTGTGCTCTGCTGCTGATCAATGGTTTGCTACGTGGACAGATGCTGCCTTGTTATAAAACAAGATTTCTTTCATCTTGGACAGTTCATTAATTTTTCAGAAACAATTTAGGGAGTATGTAATTTATTATGAGTACTGTGTTAGTCACTGGGGATTCAACAGGGAATTCAGTTCAGTTTAGTCACTCAGTCGTGTCTGACTATTTGTAGCCCCATGGACTGTAGCACGCCAGGCTTCCCTGTCCAACACCAACTCCCAGAGCTGGCTCAAACTCATGTCCATCAAGTTGGTGATGCCATCCAACCATCTCATCCTCTGTTGTCCCCTTCTCCTCCCACCTTTAATCTGTCTCAGCATCAGGGTCTTTTCAAATGAGTCAGCTCTTCACATCAAGTGGCCAAAGTATTGGAGTTTCAGCTTCAGCATCAGTATTGCCAATGAATATTCAGGACTAATTTCCTTTAGAATTGACTAGTTTGATCTGCTTGAAGTCCAAGTGACTCTCAAGAGGCTTCTCCAACACACTTCAAAAGCATCAGTTCTTCGGTGCTCAGCTTTCTTTATGATCCAACTCTCGTATCCATACATGACTACTGGAAAAACCGTAGCTTTGACTAGATGGACATTTGTTGACAAAGTAATGTCTCTGCTTTTTAATATGGTGTCTAGGTTGGTCATAGCTTTTCTTCCAAGGAGCAAGTGTCTTTTAATTTCATGGCTGCAGTCACCATCTGCAGTGATTTTGGAGCCCAAGAAAACAAAGCCTCTACTTCCATTGTTTCCCCATCTATTTGCCTTGAAGTGATGGGACCGGATGCCATGCTCTTTGTTTTTTGAATGTTGAGGTTTAAGCCAACTTTTTCACTCTTCTCTTTCACTTTCATCAATACGCTACTTAATTCCTCTTTACTTTCTGCCATAAAGGTAGTGTCATCTGCATATCTGAGGTTATTGATATTTCTCCCGGCAGTCTTGATTCCAGCTTGTGCTTCATCCAGCCTGGCATTTCTCATAATGTACTCTGTATATAAGTTAAATAAGCAGGGTGACAATACACAGCCTTGTCGTACTCCTTTCCCAATTTGGAACCATTCCATTGTTCCATGTCCAGTTTTAACTGATGCTTCTTGACCTGCATACAGATTTATCAGGAGACACATAAGGTGGTATGGTATTCCCATCTCTTGAAGAATTTGCAATAAGGAGCAAAGTAGAAATAATGCTTATACTCTATCGTCTTGAATGAAAAGTCAGCCTAGGTGGCAATAGCAGTAAAGAACGTGCCTGCCAGTGCAGGAGATGTAAGAGACACAGGTTCAATCCCTATGTTGGGAAGATCCCCTGGAGGAAGACATGGCAATCCAATCCAGTATTCTCACCTGGGAAATCCCATGGACAGAGGAGCCTGGAGGGCTACAGTCCATGGGGTCACAAAGAGTCAGACATGACTAAAGCGTCTTAGAACGTACTCACACATAGCTGGTTTACAGTGCTGTGCTAGCTTCAGGTATACAACAAAGTGATTTAGTTATACATAATACATACATCTCTTCTTTTACAGATTCTTTTCCCACGTAGGTTTTTATAGAGTGGTGATCAAGACCATCCCCAAGAAAAAGAAATGCAAAAAGGCAAAATGATTGTCTCAGGAGGCCTTACAAATAGCTGAGAAAAGAATAGAAGCTAAAGGCAAAGGAGAAAAGGAAAGATATATGCATTTAACAGAGTTCCAAAGAATAGCAAGGAGAGATAAGAAAGCCTTCCTCAGTGATCAATGCAAAGAAACAGAGGAAAACAATAGAATGGGAAAGACTAGCGATCTCTTGGGAGAAGGCAATGGCACCCCACTCCAGTACTCTTGCCTGGAAAATCCCATGGACAGAGGAGCCTGGTAGGCTGCAGTTCATGATTCGGACACGACTGAGCGACTTCACTTTCACTTTTCACTTTCATGCATTGGAGAAGGAAATGGCAACCCATTCCAGTGTTCTTGCCTGGAGAATCCCAGGGACAGGGGAGCCTGCTGGGCTACTGTCTATGGGGTCGCACAGAGTTGGACACAACTGAAGTGACTTAGCAGCAGCAGCAGCAGCGATCTCTTCAAGAAAATAAGAGATACCAAGGGTACGTTTGATGCAAAGATGGGCACAATAAAGGACAGAAATGGTATGGACCTAACAGAAGCAGAAGATATTAAGAAGAGGTAGCAAGAATACAAAGAAGAACTATACAAAAAAGATCTTCATGACCCAACTAGGGCCAAACATCCTGGAATGCAAAGTCAAGTGGGCCTTAGGAAACATCACTATGAACAAATCTAGTGAAGGTGATGGAATTCCAGTTGAGCTATTTTAAATTCTAAAAGATGATGCTGTTAAAGTAGTACACTTAATATGCCAGCAAATTTGGAAAACTCAGCAGTGACCACAGGACTGAAAAAGGTCAGCTTTCATTCCAATCCCAAAGAAAGGCAATGCCAAAGACTGTTTAGACTACTGCACAATTGCACTCATCTCACACGCTAGCAAAATAATGCTCAAAATTATCTAAGCCAGGCTTCAACAGTACATGAACCATGAACTTCCAGATGTTCAAGCTGGATTTAGAAAAGGCAGAGGAACCAGAGATCAAGTTGCCAACATCATTGGATCATCAAAAAAGCCAGAGAGTTCCAGAAAAGCATCTACTTCTGCTTTATTGACTACAACAAAGCCTTTGACTGTGTGGATCACAACAAACTGTGAAAGAGATGGGAATACCAGACCACCTTACCTGGCTCCTGAGAAATCTGAATGCAGGTCAGGAAGCAACAGTCAGAACTGGACATAGAAAAACAGACTGGTTCCAAACCAGGAAAGGAGTATGTCAAGGCTGTATATTGTCACCCTGCTTGTTTAACTTATATGCAGAGTACATCATGCAAAATGCCAGGCTGGATGAAGCACAAGCTGGAATCAAGATTGCTGGGAGAAATACTAATAACCTCAGATACACAGATGATACCAACTTTATGGCATAAAGTTAAGAACTAAAGTGCCTCTTGATGAAAGTCAAACAGGAGAGTGAAAAAGTTGGCTTAAAGCTCAACATTCAGAAGACTAAGATCATGGCATCTGTTCCCATCACTTCATGGCAAATAGATGAGTAAATGATGGAAACAGTGTCAGACTTTATTTTCTTGGGCTCCAAAATCACTGCAGATGGTGACTGCAGCCATGAAATTAAAAGACACTTGCTCCTTGGAAGAAAAGCTATGACAACCTGCTGCTGCTGCTGCTGCAAAGTCGCTTCAGTCGTGTCCGACTCTGTGCGACCCCATAGACGGCAGCCCACCAGGGCTCCCCCGTCCCAGGGATTCTCCAGGCAAGAACACTGGAGTGGGTTGCCATTTCCTTCTCCAATGCACGAAAGTGAAAAGTGAAAGTGAAGTCACTCAGTCGTGTCCGACTCTTAGCAACCCCGTGGACTGCTGCCCACCAGGCTCCTCCGTCCATGGGATTTTCCAGGCAAGAGTATTGGAGTGGGGTACCACTAATCTAGACAGCGTATTAAAAAGCAGAGACATTACTTTGGCAACAAAGGTCTGTCCAGTCAAAGCTATGGTTTTTCCAGTAGCCATGTATGGATGTGAGAGTTCGACTATAAAGAAAGCTGAACGCCAAAGAATTGATACTTTTGAACTGTGGTGTTGGAGAAGACTCTTGAGAGTCCCTTGGACTGCAAGGAGATCCAACCAGTCCAGCATATTCATTGGAAGTACTGATGCTGAAGCTGAAACTCCAATACTTTGGCCACCTGATCGAAGAACTGACTCATTTGAAAAGACCCTGATGCTGGGAAAGATTGAAGAGGGGAGGAGAAGGGGACGACAGAGGATGAGATGGCTGGATGGAATCACCGACTCAATGGACATGAGTTTTGAGTAAGCTCCGGGAGTTGGTGATGGACAGAAAAGCCTGGCGTGCGGTAATCCATGGGGTCGCAGAGCTGGACATGACTGAGAGACTGAACTGAACTGAAAGAATTGGTTTTAAATGTGAACATGTAAGATAAGATCGATTTGAGTCCCTCCCTAACAAATAAATACGAAAGACATAAATCTGCTTCTTTGGCCATGAACCCAAAACAAACTGCTATCTCATGAGCAGATTATAAGTTTGGTAGTATGATCACTTTATTTTCTGGAGAAAAGAATAGAATAATCTCTTTCTTAGGCTAATGCAATATGTTTTTAAATGTGCTATTTACAGCCTCTCTGGAACCCTTCCACTCTGATCTTTACAATACAAAATCTGTCTGAATCTCCGAGACTCAATCAAACATCACTCTTAAGGTGTAGAATAGGTAAGTCTAGTAGCAGAAACCTCAACTGAAATTTAACATATAACTGTTTCCTTATTTGGTATTCTGTTTCCTCATCCTCATCCTTATTCTTAATTATTCTGAAATCTCTCTGAGTTGAGGCCAAAATGGTTTTATTTTCTTGTTATTTAGCACTAATACTTAGCATATATCAGGGGCTTGATAATTATCTACTGAATAAGTGAGTAAATTTGGACAGGGAAACTGATGAAATATGTTTGTGTCTTTTCTAAGTTTAAAAGGTTTTGTAGCCCAGAAGCTACTAGAAAGTAACTGAGTACATGTGAAACACCAATTTGAATTTTAAATGACTCCAGTGAATGAGCTTCTATCACAATTTCCTGTGACACAGCAACTCATCTGACAAAAATCTTTTACTATTTTACTCAATGCCTTCCAGAAAATATAAGGAAGGCACCAGCTTGCTAGAATTTCATCAATGTTTGGTCAGACCAAAAATGTCTTTATTATTTTAAAAAGAAAATTACGGATCCAGGGATACAGTCACTTTTTCAAAGAGAACATATTGTTATATGGGGTAAAACTATGATGAGTTTATACTTGAAAAATATTAATTTTTTAAAAATACAACCAAAATTCTCTGTCACTTCAAAGGATATGTTATTTTTCTTTTTGGAAATGCTGTACTTATGAGAAACAACAAAGATCCAAAAGAATCTTTTTCTCATAATTTTGTTAGTATTTTCTTTTCCTTTCCCCAGGACAAATTTGAAGAGTTTTGAAATTAGATTATCACCTTTGAACTGAAGTCTCTTTTCAAAACGGAGTTTAAAAATTCCTCCTATTCTTTTAAAATACAACTATGCTTTTTAAAAAAGAAGCAAGGTCAAAAGATATCTACTCAGGTTTCTCTATTCTGGTAAGATGGGTCAGAAACAAGTGCAAATTAGTGAAACATGTAAGAGACGTCAGTTTAAAAGGTAGCAAAGTGTGTGAGCGCTAAGTCGCTTCAGTCGTGTCTGACTCTTTGCGACCCCATGGACTGCAGCCCATCAGGCTCCTCTGTCCATGGAATTCTCCAGGCAAGAATACTGGGACTGGGTTGCCATTGCCTTCTCCAGAGGATCTTCCCTACCCAGGGGAAGTAGGGATCAAAGCCGTGCCTCCTCCATCTCCTTCATTGGTGGGGGGCGGGGGGGAGGGCAGACTGAGCAGCAGTGATGCGTGTTGTTTCTGAGCCACAACTTTTCAGAAGGGAGGGCTTTCTCTCTTTGAGTTCTCCTCCTGCAGGTTGCAAGGCAGGTGGAAGTGTCAAGACTGTAAGAATGATGGACTGCCAAGATGGAAGAGGTTCTGGATTTATTACTTCATAGAAGCATCTTTGCATATTAAATGCATAAGAAATGAATTACCATGCAGTTTTAGCAGTTATATATTTTGAGTTTACTTATATAGAAGCTTAATCTCTCCCAACAAATGGATGTTGTTGTGCGTTTAGTCTCTAAGTCACGTCCAGTTCTTTGGTAACCTCATGGACTGTAACCTGTCAGGCTCCTCTATCCATGGGATTTACCAGGCAAGAATACTGAAGTGAGTTGCCATTTCCTTCTCCGGTGAATAGATAGGATTATACTAAAATATTAGACATGAAATAAAGATGTTGTTTCACTAAGAGAGAAAAATATTAGTGAATTTATGGAGGTATCACCAGAGACTAGCAATGGTCAAGAGTGGCTAGAGCATCAGTGCATGCTGGCATGGACAAGTTGACTGGGTTTAGAGGATGAAGCAGGGAGGACTGAGCAGATTCTGGAATATTGTATAAGTTAAGGTGCTTTGGTTGCAAGTGACAGAGAATTGAAACTGGATTTTTTTTTAAAGCAGTTTATTATCTAATAAAACAAGAAGTTCTGAGGAAGTACACCCTGGGCACATTGGCTAAGTCTTTGTAAACTGAAGTCTCTTATCTCTTTCCTTTTCCATGTGTTGACTTCACCCTTAGGCTTGAAACAAAAGGGCTGAAGCCTTTTCAGATGAAATATCCAGATCTAACAGCATCTTGGGGGGGAAACAGTTATTTTGTTACCTAAAGACATGTGTGGGGTCTGGCTGCTTGCCGCTCAAAAGCCAATAAACAGGCCAGGTTGGTGGAAAGAATAGTTTGCTTTATTTCTGAGGCCAGCATCCAGAGGGCGAGGGCGGATGTCTGCCCAAAGGCTGACTCCCCCTCATTACTGACAGTCTGTGAGGAAGAGCTTTTATAGACAGAGGAAGAGGGCTACACGCAGAAACGGTATAGTCAGCTCTGACAGTCATCTTCAGATTGGTCGTCAGTGGTCTGACCGGCATCATCTTGGTTGTTTTAGGTACAGTTAATCTTCAGTTCGAAGGTCGGTTTGTTTCCATTACTTTGAGGCGAATTCTTAGAATTGTGGCAGCTTGTTCATGCATTGGAGAAGGAAATGGTAACCCACTCCAGTGTTTTTGCCTGGAGAATCCCAGGGACAGGGGAGCCTGGTGGGCTGCCGTCTCTGGGGTCGCACAGAGTCGGACACGACTGAAGCGACTTAGCAGCAGCAGCAGCATATCATGGCTACAGTCTGGTCATCATGTAGTTAACTTCTCCATCTGGTGGGGGGTTTCAGTATCTGTAAGACAGGGCACAGGATATGGCTCAGAATATTATCTTTACTTCTTGAGAAAGAATTAAATGTCCCTGACTCTGTTTAATGACTACATTATTATTATTTGGTCTCCTTTGACTATTTCCCTCTGTTTCTGCATTTCTCACTTCTCTGATTAAACTTATTCTTTGACTAAAGCTTTCCACAGACAAAAGGCAGGGAGAGGACCTTGCGGGGTGGGCAGGTAAGGACCATAGGGTCCTGCTCTGTTGTCCATGACCACTTTTTAAAAGTGAGGGAAATTTTCCCAGTATTTTGTTTTTGTCTCCATGATAAGCAAAAATGTAAGCATATTTTGGAAATCTGGATACATATTCAGATTTTCACTTTTTAGATAATTATTTTATGTCCATAAACTCAGATTCTGAGTCTTTTTAATCTATTTCTGTTCTCAGGGTCTAATACTCCTCAGAGATCCCTGTGGAATGAGGCAAATTTTCATAATCCTCTGAAACAGTGATTCTCAACTGGGTTAGGGAACTTCGGAAAAGTCTGGAGACATTTGATGTTGTCTCAACTGGGAGAGTGCTGTCGGCTAGTGGGATGAGGCTGGGGACACTGCTAAACATCTTACAATGCACAGGAATCACCAAAAGAATGATCTGGCCCCAAATGTCCACGGAGCTGGAGTCGAGAAACCCTGCTTGAAGATTTTAATCAAGCCTGTTTTGGTAAGTACCCTTACCAAAGGACCATCCATTATAGATACTGCAATTATACAGACACCTCCTAGGACTTTAGGGATCCTTAAAGACAAGTTGGTTAATAATAGCAAAGACTCAGAGACTAGATCTTAACTATTTTGGGTAGATCTAGCTTTCATGTAACCTTCAAATAAGCTGTTCCAAGCTTTGAAGATCCAAGACACGGGACCTGGGAGGCTCCGCTCACGAGCTGGCAGCCCTGTTGGTGATATTGTATGCAGGCAATGCCAGCCAGATGATTTTACCCTAATCAAGATTTGTATGAACATGACATTTTGCTTATTCTGTTGCCTTTTTGTTCTTCTGATTCATAAACAGCAATAGCAGAGCCGAACAATGATCCCTTCTTGTTGCAGACACAGATGTGCAAAGTGCATGAAGGGTTTCAATGAGGCCAGCAATGCCAAAACAATTCAGATTATACCTCATCTGCTGCACTCCAGGGTTTCAGACTACAAAAGTGTGCAAACACTGTAACCCTCTATATTTATATTCAACTGGTCTTAGGAGTGGCCACACAGCATTCTCCGCAGGCATACACGTTCAACACATATTAAAATCATCAAAAATGCTCTCTATATGCTTAGATGAAAACTTTTTGATTCAACACCAGTGGATAATGTCCTATCAGAAACTATAAGTTCAAATATTTGACCCAAAAACTTCTTTTCTTATACTTCCAGTTCTCCCTTTTCTGAAACTAGTAAAAAGGGTAACACTTTCAACATTTAACTGAAGTCTGTGTGTATGTGTCTGACTCTTTGCAAACCCATGAACTATAGCCCACCAAGCTCCTCTGTCCATGGGATTCTCCAGGCAAGAATACTGGAGTGGGTTGCCATTTCCCCCTCCAGGGGATCTTCCCGACCCAAGGATCAAATCAGAATTTCCTGTGTCTCCTGCATTGCAGGCGGATTCTTTACTACTGAGCCTGATAGCTAAAAATATTCATTATAAAGGCTATACAGTGCAATATTTTGGCGATGCATTCCAACCTATTATATAAGATAAGGGTCAAACTTTCCACAAAGAGCCAGACAGTAAACATATGGTTTCGTGGGTCACATAGGCTCTTTTGAAACTACTCACCTGGGAACTATACTCAATATCCTGTACTAACCTATAATGGAAGAGAATGTAAGAATACATATGTAAAACTGAATCATTTTTATTGCACACCGGAAACTAACACAACATTGCAAATTAACTTTATTTTAATAACAATTAACTACTCAGCTCTGCTCTTGAAGCAAGAAAGCAGTCAGAAAATATGCCAACGAATGAATGAGATGGATTCATGCTTTATTTACGGACTCTGAAATTCGAATTTCATGTAACTTCCATGTGTCACAAAATATGATTCTTTTTTATTTACATTTTAACCATTTATAAATAGAAAAATCACTCTTACCTCATGGGCCACAAAAACAGACAATGGGCTGGATACCCCACAGGCCATAGTCTTCTGACCCTTGATCTAAGGAACATACCTGTTTATAAAGATAACATAAAATATAACACCAAGTAGAAGGATGATGGTTACAAGAAAGACAGGAGAGATACTTCAAATTTCCATCTTTAGCCTAAAATACATTTTGAATAAATCATTCTAATTTAATAGTCAAAATGATTTGATTTAAAAAATGATATTACAGTGAATCTGTGATAATAATATTGTACTCTTTTATTAAAAGGATAAATTTCTAAGAAGACTTAAATTCTTTGACAGTGCTCAATTTTTTGATGGAAATGATGATGGATGGCTCTGAACAGTAATCAGGGAAATTCTATCAGGAATATTCTTTACACATCTTAAAATGTTTACCTCATATTTTCTTTATGTGTCAGGTTATCAAGGATTTGGTTCATGGTACATCTATTGTAATTAAATAAGGTAGTAAAATTATTCCTAAATCCATTTTACTTAAGTGTCTGTGTTACTGATCATTAAGAATTAGAGGAAATTTGGTAAAGATATTCAAGGTACTTAAATCAGGTACGTACATCCTAAAATGTAAAACTATCTATGGGTTCAAGGAATGGACTCCGCGTAATGGACTATTCCCTTTCTTCTCTTTAAAAATATCCTAAATATGCATCTCAAAGATAACTGATTGGGTGAGTATTCCTTTGATCCACATAGACTTGCCCCAGTAGGAGCCATTAGAACAAATGGGATTACTCCTTCCCTCCATAGATCAACATCTAATGAATGCTCATCCTTCTTGTCTCCTCAGCTGAATCCTGAAAATAGCAGTTATCAGAAGCCAATACTATCTGAGTCTACTGTTTTCAGTACCTGCCATACCATGGACAGAGGTGCTTAGTGGGCTGTAGTCCTGAGGGTCGCAAAGAGCTGGACAGGACTGAATGACTAAGCACTCACTCACACCATCTGAAGTCATGTTGGTTTCTATCATATTTGCTGCTGCTTCTGCCTGAAAGCTCTTTGTCTCTTGTTATTCAAGAGTAACTGGAATATGGGGCTTCCCTGCTAGCCTAGACATCCCCTGGAGAAGGACGTGGCTACCCACTCCAGGATTCTTGGAGAATCCCATGGACAGAGGAGCCTGGCTGGCTACAGTCCATAGGGTCACAGAGTCGGACATGACTAAGGCAACTTAGCACATACGACTGGAATATAGTCTCCTTTAAGAAGCTTTTCAAGTACCTCATCCCTACATTCTTTCACTGAAGCCGTATCTGTTACAGTAATTTACTGTCACGCACTTACTGCTTTATGTATTCCAGCTCTCTATCTTTTTCTGTAAGCTCTCTGAGGACAGAAGTTTTCTAGCTTCAGCACGCAGCTTCACGCTAGATGTAGATGTAGAGTAGATATTAAATATTAAGTGATCACAAGGTTGGTCTTCTTGAACCTCTCATATCATTTTGGACTGTTTAAAAGGAAGTGGGTGTCTCTACTGAAGCTAATCATGTCTTGTAACTTGCTGTCAGAACTCTGCTGAGGGGCCAAAACCCCTTCACCCCTTCCCTGCTGGAGCCCAAGAAAAACGTGGAGCACACCCCTTTACTCCTAACCCACAAGCAGCTCCAGAATGTCTGTCCTGAAGAGGCTCAGAGAAGGAAATCTGACAAGAGGGTGGAAATGGGAAGAGGACCTAGAAAATGTGTCTCTAAGTGACAGTTGCTGAGCAGGAACAGTATTTTTCTCGGGTGTTTACTTGGAGTGGCTTTGGGGGTTTTCAGAGACAACAGGGAGTTGGGCTGAAGCTCCTTCAGCCAACTCTTAATTTAAAATGTTATGTTTTAGAGTGGCTCATTATACAATAAAAGGTAACTGACCCAAGTTGTAGATATTATCCACTGCGATCGCCTCTCCATCGCTGCTACGTCTACGAGCATAAGACTGTAGACTGTAAAACATAAATGGTTGTCCTCGATGGAAAGTGAAATCACAGAAGGAGATGAAAACGTAAGGGAAACTAAATTTATAGCATTGATATAGGTTTTTCCTTGCATTGAACGAGGAAGCCTGAAAGATTAACAATCATAAAGAAGCTACTTTCTCCCAATGAAATGTATACGCCTACATCTATACTACTGGTGGGTTTGAATTTCTCCAAAAATCCTTTGAGATTCCTCTATATAAAAGGGAAACCTTAATTCTTTATTCCTTGAATGTGGGTGGACTTTGACTTGCTTCTAACACACAGGATATCACAGAAGTTATATTATGCCACTTTGGGCTTCATCTATTAGCTCTGGGGCTTCCTTCTTGCCCTTTCTCTTGAATTCCTTGTTCTGGGCAAGCCAGTTAACATGTGATAACACTCAGGCAGCCCTGTAAAGAAGTCCATATGGAAAAAGAGTAAGAATTCCTCCCACAAGTACTTGAATAGCCATCTTAAAAGTGGATCCTTCAGCCTCAGTCAAGTCTTCAGACTGACTGCAGGCTTGGCCAGCAACTTAACTACAGCCGCATGAGAGACTGTAAGAACTACCCAGATTACTAACTCATTAAAACTCTGAAACAATGCTGTTGCTGTTTAGTCTCTCAGTCGTGTCTAACTCTTTGCAACCCCATGGACTGCAGCACGCCAGGCTCCGCTGTCCTTCAGTATCTCCCAGAGTTTGTGCAAACTCATGTCCTTTGAGTCAGTGATAATCTCTAACCATCTTAGCCTCTGTCACCCCCTTCTCCTGTTGCCTTCCATCTTTCCCAGCATCAGGGTCTTTCCAATGAGCCAGCTCTTCGCATCAGGTTGCCAAAGTATTGGAGCTTCAGCTTTAGCATTAGTCCTTCCAATGACTATTCAGAGTTGATTTCCCTTAGTATTGACTGCTTTGATCTCCTTGCAGTCCAAGGGACTCGTATTTAATTGCCTACATGATATTTCACTAGGATGTGTCTCTGGCAGAGTGCTTTCAAAGATGGCAGCAATAATTTCTCCCAAGATCCTTTGCCCTGTGACCATGACAGATAGATAAATGTGCTCAGTCATATCCAACTCTGCAACCCCATGAACTGTAGCCTGCCAGGCTCCTCTGTCGATGGAATTTTCCAGGCAAGAATACTGGAGTAGATTGCCATTTCCTACTTCAGGGGATCTTCCCAACTCAGGGATTGAATCTGTGTCTCTTGTATCTGCATTGGCAGTGGATTCTTTACCACTCCACCACCTGGGAAGCCCATGGTATATGTTAACAATGGAATATTACTCAGTCATAAAAAGAATGAAATGATGCCATTTGCAGCAACATGGATGCAACTAGAGACTATCATACTGAGTGAAATAAGTCAGAAAGGGAAAAACAAATACCACATGATATCATTTATATGTAGAATCTAAAATATGACACAAAACAGAAGCAGACTCACAGATGTAGAGAACAAGCTTGTGGTTGCCAAAAAAGAGGAGAAGGTGGGGGAAGGATGGAGTGGGAGTTTGGGATTAGTAGATGCAAACTATTATATATAGGAAGGATAAACAACAAGGGTTTACTGTGTAGCACAGGCAACTATATTCAATATCCTCTGATAAACCATAATGGAAAAGAATATGAAAAATAGGAAAAAGTATAACTGAATAATTTTACTGCACAGTAGAAATTAACACATTGTAAATCAATTATACTTCAATAAAAAATTTTAAAAATCGACACATACCAACAAAACTGTTATTTTGAGGGGGACAGGATGTACTAGCACAACTGCTGGCTTCAGAACTGTACAACTTGAGCCACACATCCGGGGACCAGAAGCCAGGAGCTGCCAATGTCACATCCAGGAACATAGCTGAGATAAATGCTGGCTTACCTGCCACTCTGAGTCTGCTAGACCCTTATGAGAAAAATGTGTGCCTCGCACCCAACTGTCTGTCACTTAACTCATATCTGAATTCAAGTCTTTCATGAGTATATATGGTTGGTGCAACCTATGTCGCATTCAGAATGCTAGTTCAAGGGAGTCTAAAATACAATTTTCAATTGTTGATCTCTGCAGTTAGAAGACCTACTAGAAGGAAGTTGGAATAGATGTAAAGTATGTCAAGCTGCCACATCTGTCCTTCTCCCCATGACATTTCTGCTACTCTGTCATGCCCCCTGTTAATTCTTTCATGAAATGTATCACAGTTTAAAATTACACATATGTATGTGTGTATAAAATTTTCCATTTCCTTGCACTTGTGAAAGAAACCTGCCCTTGAGTGCAGGAACATTGTTTTGTTCATGGAAGCACTTAGAATGGTGGTTGGCACATGGCAACTCCAACCAATAGTTTTAGAATGGGAAAGGAGTAAATACATAAATAACAAGTAAGCAGTCATTAAAAATAGCAGTCATTTTGTGATGCTGTCCCTCCGAGGGGTGTCCCTAGAGATGTCACTTCCCCTTTGATGTAGCTCTCCTGGCCTAAGGAGTAGCCCCAGCCTGCAAGCACTTCTTTCTTCTAGTCTCTTAATTTACAGCCCCACCAGTATCTCCATCCTTTCCCCTTTCAAGAAGTTTCCCTCAGTCCTTGGTGAAAGTCTTTTAGAGCCTGGTAGCGTCCCAGGCATTGGCTGAATATGGATTAATGTTGGCTTATATTCCATTTTAAGGTTATATGCGGGAGAAGAAGAAGGTGGGGAGGGATTGGCTCCAACTGATGAACAAAAATGAATATGGTGCTTGCATTTCTGCTTCAATCTATCTTTCCACCAATGAGATGTGTGGACATTCTGGATCCTTCTTGAGATGGATTGGTAATTGTATTTTTGGAACATAAACACTGCTTATCACCTAAGCTGACAACTCATTGAAGAAAGAATACTGCTCTATTTGAAGAACTCTGTCCCTTCCCAAGAGAATTCATAATTCCTAGTAATGGAACTAATAGATATTATGTCCTTTCCTCCTCTCAAAAACACTTCCCTGATAGCTCAGTTGGTAAAGAATCTGCTAGCTGGGGAGAGCAGAGGCTCCTCTCTAATTGGGGTGCTCAGACTTCTCATCGTGATGGCTTCTCGTTGTGGAGCACAGCTCTAGGACAAGCAGGCTTCAGTAACTGTGGCACGTGGGCTCAATAGTTGTGGCTCCTGGGCTCTAGAGCACAGGCTCAATAGCTGTGGCACATGGATTTAGCTGCTCTTTGGCATATGAAATCTTCCCAGATCAGGGATCGAACTTGTGTCTCCTGCCTTGTCAGGCAGATTCTTTACCACTGAGCCATCAGGTAAGCCCCTATTGAATTATTTTGATACATTTCAATAAATTTGTAGAGAGAGTAAAATTGTGGGGATGGAAGGAATGGGGTGCAGATCATTTCTTACCAGAACACCAATAAGGGAGGTCAGAGGGTAGTTTATTTGGAGTTTATCCTCTGTCATTGGTCCCTTAGTCACTGGGATTATGTTTATTCTACAATTTTTCTATAAAAGAAGCAATGCAAGAAGTAAAAGCTAATGACCAGCCTCCCACCTGCATTTAAGGTCTGTTGGACAAGTGAGTTAGGTACTTTGTATTCTCTTTTCTACCCTTAATCACAGATCCCATCTCATCTCAACATATTAGACAAAATATGTTCTCCCTTCCATTGAATCTCTGCTGCTGCTCCTAAGTCGCTTCAGTCGTGTCCAACTCTGTGCGACCCCAAAGATGACAACCCACCAGGCTCCCCCGTCCCTGGGATTCTCCAGGCAAGAACACTGGAGTGAGTTGCCATTTTCTTCTCCAATGCATGAAAGTGAAAAGTGAAAGTGAAGTCGCTCAGTCGTGTCCGACTCCTTAGTGCTTAACTAACATTAAACTTACCTCCATAATCCTTTAGAAGGAAATAGCAACCCACTCCTGTATTCTTGCCTGGAGAATTCCTTGGACAGAGGAGGCTGGTGGGCTATAGTCCATGTGGTTGCAAAGAGTCAGATACGACTGAGTAACTAACACTTACATTTTTCAACCTCCATAAACCTAATCAGTGAAGTGGTCCTACCCAAGGGCCATAGGAAAAGAAAAGGGAAACAGAAGTATAGTAACAAGGTAGACCACTCAGAAGAAATCAATGGGAATAAAGTTTTAAGAGGGAAGATGAAACTTTGGAAGCATAAGCATACAGTTGTTGCTTCAGACTCAGAAAAAAAACAAAAACCAAAAAACAGTTCTATATTTGTTTCTAAAAGCAAATACAGAATTTGGATTATGATCAATTCCAGTTTACAAACAGATTCGTAAGAAAATGAATCTATAATTGGGGATAGGAAAGAAGAACCAAGATGAGGAATTCACCTTTCTAATTGCAATATGATGCAGAGATGAGGGTGGTCATCTGTCCTTAAATACTGAATAAAAGAAGGTTATGTATGCATGCTCAGTCACTCAATTGTGTCGAACTCTTTGCCACTCCATAGATTGTAGCCCACCAGGCTCCTCTGTCCATGGGATTTTCCAAGCAAGAATACTAGAGTGGGTTGCCATTTCCTATTCCAGGGGATCTTCCCAACACAAGGATCAAACCCACATCTCCTTGCACTGACAGGCAGATTCTTTAAGACTGAGCCACCATTATGACTGATCTGTTAAAACAGGCACACCTTAAAGAAAGAAAGGGAAGTGAAAGTGAAAGTTGCTCAGTCATGTCCAACTCTTCGAGACCCCATGGACTATACAGTCCATGGCATTCTCTAGGCCAGAATGCTGGAGTGGGTAGCCTTTCCCTTCTCCAGGGCATCTTCCCAACCCAGGGATCAAACCCCGGTCTCCAGCTTTGAGGGCAGATTCTTTACCAGCTGAGCCACAAGGGAAGCTCAAAGAAAGAAAGGTTGTTTAGACTTTATATGCAAGCATGGGATGTTCATTAATCTTGGTAAAAGTAGTGCTGCTGCCCGAAGATATTAACCACGACTTCATGTGAAGATTGAGTGTGTGAAGAAGGCTCATTTCTGACGATGCCATCTTGGTGGACCCGTTCTAGGTCTCGCTGCACCCATTCTAGGTCTCACTGCTTGAAATATGACAAGCAAACCATCACTGCATCATGAGAGGCCAAGGCCTGCGGTGCTGTGCAGCTCCATCCTTCTAAAGCAGTCAGCACCAGGAATGAGAACGCCCAAGACTTAGGCTTTGGTCAGAGTGGGTAGATGTTAAAATAAATGTTGATCTTTGGGGTTAAAGAGAAACTCGGGAGCTTACTGTCCAAAACCAGGAAGAGTCCTTGAAGCTTTTAACCTTCTTTTCAGAGTCTAGAAGTCACACATAGGAGGCTTTAAGTTTATTCTAAACTCTGCAGTCTGTGATGGACAATAATGTGGTTTCTGTTTTTGCTTGCTAGATTGCCTGTCTGTGTTTATTTGTGGGTTGCAGCTAACTGATCACACACCATATCTGTTCCATTGTGGTAGACCAGTGCTATTTGCTTTGTTATTTTCCTGGAGGTTGTTTGCAAAGTGTTTCCAGACGTCAAACAAATGGGTTATCCCAAGCACTCTTGTTTTCTAAGCACTGAGTGCACCTTCTCTCTCAAATTGGGTTGAAACTAGAATCTGTTGATTTAGGTGGTTAAAAGTATATAAATGGAAGATGTGGATAGATGGATGTATGGATGGATAGTTTAGACAGATGGATAGACAAATGATAGATCCATAGATAAATAGGATAGGCTATATCAATGATCTAACTTTTTAAATAATTTGTTTATGAAGTCCTGAGAATTAATTCTGGAGTTGTATATTAGGAGAGCACGAGGGAAAAGGATAATAAGCACAAAGGAGCATAAAAGGGAGAGAGAGAGGCAGAGACCAAGAAACAGAGTGAAAGTCAGCTCAAGTGGGTGACCATAACCTCTGGCAAGACATCAGACAAACAAGTTCAACCCAAAGTCAATTTAACTTTATTGGACCACACTGTCTCAGGCAATTAGAAAAATATTTGTAAAACATCAGATGAGAAAAAGGAACGTGGAGCCCAATAATGCAAAACAATGTTTATAAGAGAGAAATCATGAAGTGGGAAGAGTAAACACAATTATTCTATCAGCACCTCCTGTTCTTCTAAAGATTACTTAACTTACATGGAGAGAATGCCTTCAAACAAACAGCCAAAATAGTTTCTCTCTAGCATACTCCTACCCCCAAAGGAGTGAGTTTTAAGACCTCTAACTCTCCCTAAGAAAACAACAAACCCTGAGGAATTTTCAATTTTGAGGAATTAGAAATAATTACAGACTAGATTCCATAAGCTTATGGATAATTTTTAAATCAACTAATAACCCCAAGCCAAAGATAAAAATAAAAATGGTCTTTATAGTTCTATTTTGCCCTTGCTTTTCACTTTAATGAAAAGGTAATTCACAACCCACACAAGTGATAGTCCCCAAGCTGAGACTGTAATTATAAGTTTATCTGGAGAAGAGATTGCACACAAACTCTTCATCCAAATGGGCTTTCAAGGGTCTTCATAGTTCAAGTCAACTGAACTCACCTCAGTGTGGTATTGCATAGTTCAGCTTGTTTTGCCAAGTCTTACAAATTGCAGTAACTGAGCTATCTCATGCAGGTGGAAAACATGAAATGTTGTATTTTTTGTCATCTTCCATCATACACAAAACACACACACACACTCTTCATGGTCTGCACTTCACTCATGTCTAATAAATGGCGGTCCTGCATATTGACTCCTCCAAATTCCTTTTTTCCAGCCAGGCCTGTTCTCTTTCCAGAACCATCCTTGGTATTACCTAATGTCCATGGGGTTGCAAAGAATCAGACACAAGTGAAGTGACTTCACACACACACGCACCCACACACACATGCGCACATTCTTATCTAATCCTTTCAAATCACTAAATTCTCTACCTACTACTGAAAAAAATTGATGGTATAGGTTCCTTCTCAGACAAAAATATACTATCTATGTAAAAAAAAAGTGAAATTTATGGTGTAGAAATCTTCCATTTCTGCCATGGACCTTCCAGCTAACAGCTCAGCCCTCAGGTCGGTTCTGCTTCTCTGGGAAAATAGTACGCATCAAAATCTCTATTTAAAAAATACTATTTAAAATATATTTTAAACTATTAAATAAACTATTAAAATATATTTTAAAAATACTATTATGAAATGCACACACAGATATATTTCATATAGTGTGACTCCTAGAGAAATATCAGGAAAAAAAGTATCCAGATTTCTAAGATTTCAAATACCAATTATATGCTTGAAGATTTCTAGTCTGAGGCTTTGTTTGTAACCATCATTTGCTTTTTAAAATCCAATGCGCCTTGTGACTTTTAGAAACTTATTTTAAAGGAAAGGGAACCATTCTCTATGTGTTTACTATGATTATGTATAACAAGCAGTAGAAAAATTTGGAGACTAATAGAAGGAATGGCTTCATGCCTATTGTGAGGGAATATTGGAAATACCAACTAGATGATAAGTCAACATCCACATATTCATACATTCATGTGTGTATCCGTGAGTTTGTGTGTGTAAGTCTGTTTTTTTCTGTACCATTCTGCTTTAAATAGCTTTAGAATTTGGAAGCTTCCATGGGCATCTGGTCACTTTTTACATACTATTATTGAATCGCTGTTCTTGGAAGAGACTGACGTGGCAACGCATTTCTGTTAATTTCCCCTGAAGAACGTCACAATGGGTAATGTTCTGTGGGTGGTCATGCAGTGAGACACTGGTGTCTGTCTACGACACATACTGTATATGAAAGAGGCGTAGATAAAGGTAACTTGAATTCCATCCTTCTCTGTTTATACGATGCTTATCACCATGCTATCTAGACACCCAACCGAGAAGCTTTTCAACAAGGAAAATTTCCTGCTCGGTTTCGTTGAAATCCATGGACGAGGCGTCTGGGCAGGCTCTGGAAGGGTTAATAGGCACACATGCTTCTGGGTAGTCAGAGAGGAAAATGGATTGACCCAAGTGGCAACAATTTCCCCATTTCCAAAAATGTAAGCAACTGCTTCAGTGGAATACCACTGGAAATGAATATTCTATATTATAAACATACTCTAAGTGCATTTGCAGGCATCTAGCTGTTTAAACTGTTTTTTACCTAAACCAGTGACTTTTGTAAAGATATAGCTATTCACAATCCTTGTTTATTTTGAATAGTAATAGCATGGAAAATTTCAAAGGAAAATATTTGGCTATGTTTTCTGTAGGAGAGAGCAAATTCTTTGAGTGTATGTGTTGTGTGTATGCATATGGGCACAGATAATATATATTACTTTTAAAAAGCATTAAAAGTATATATTCCTTTTTTGAATATTAGTGTAACTTTCAGTAACATTGGCCCCATGATATTTTCTTTTTTGTGTTCCATGATAGAATTGATACAATACAGCATGTGGTTGAGTAAGACCAAACATTAGTGAATTCAACTGAACTTTTTACAAAGTCAAATAATAACGAGTCTCTTAGAACATCTGTATTTTCTTTTGGAGAGTCTTCACTTCCTTCCTCTTTCTACCCTCTAACTTCCTTTGTTTTCTTTTAGTCTTGAACTGTAACTGGGACATTCTGGAACATAGATTTATTCTTCTTGACCTCAGCTGTGATTAATCCACCCGAGACAAAGATCAACTTCTGGCCAACACTTGTTCCCTCTTCCTTATATCAGTAATGCAGATTTACCTACTTGTTTGCAGTATCTGCTCTAAGTGTAGTTGAAAAGAAAATCCAGAGAGCAAAGATGCAAGAATTAACTGACTGATTTAACAAACACATGTTGGGTACCATTTATGGCCCTGGTTAGACAGTATTTTTAATGGGTGGATATTAATTTTAATGCATGTGAAACTCAGAAATGCAGATGAGGTTTAAGAGGATGATGAATGGCTTACAGTCCACATTTGTAGGTCCTGTTCTTATTCCTCCACCATATGGTAGAGAAGCAAAATTACAATTTTCTTTGGGTGGGAGGAGGTACTCAGGTAGATTAATCACACACACTGGCAGCTAGGATGAATGAAACCTTAGTTAACACTAAAAACGTCATTGGAACCATTAGTTCTGACCTCTTTATCAAAACTTTTACCCAGGCTGCTAAGAATTAACAAGATTGATGAATCTGAATTTCAGCTTTTGCCTTTTTCTACTGGTCATTTGTCAATCAGTAGCATTCATTGAGAATTCACTACATAGAGAATATTGTGCAGACTTGCAGCCTCCAAACTCTGTTAAGGAAAAACTACTTTAAGGAATATTAACAGGCTTCTGGAGACAAAGTTGCTACTTTTGCAATTAAGTTAGTTCAATGGTTAAGACACGGATTTCTTTTTACAATAAGCCTTCTCAGAGAATCTAATCTTCTAACACAAATCTAATATTTGTCAATACAAAAGAGGATTTAGTATTCAATGCTTCCCTTTGTTATCCAAGCACAAATTAATATTTCTTGGAAATAGCATTCTGTAGATTTCAAAAAAAAGGGGGGGCTGTGGTCACTCCTTTCATGGAGGGTGTTAATATCTCTGTTGTAAAAGTGATTACAGAACCAATGTTTTTAGGGTATAAAAGGTCAAAAATTGCTTAACCCAGTGGTACTCAAGCCAAAGTGAATATTAAGTTTTCCTTGGATACCATTAAAAAATAAAATTTTCAACATTTGACCCTCCCCCAAACTTATGTAGAATTTAGGGGGATAGAACCAAAACCCCCAAGGTTGTGGAAAACACTGTCCAAGCCAATCCAATCAATGCACAAGTGAGACTAACAGCCTTTCAAAGAATCTCCAAGCCTCATTGCCCAGGCATCACTGTTCAATAGCAAAAACCTACATCCCTGTCCATTCCCCAGTGTATTAGAGAGATGTCCTGAACTCACAGCCTAGCAATAGTAACAGCAACAGGGATGCAAATAGTTCCACAAAGGATGAGGTACACCTGTCTAGGACTCTCAGAATTTGTGCTAGAAAATACAGAGATAATGGAGTCACTACATCAAGGCCACTGATGCTGATGCATGGGAAAAATTCAGGAGACAAATTGGGACCATGATGGTTTTTGAAGTTAAAAAGAGGCAGAAGCTAGAAAGAAACAGCTGTGAAATAAGGGTGGGGGGGAAGTAAACAGAATATACGAGGACACTGAACCATCATAGAATTTCTAAAACTGTGGTTTGGAATTCGGGATTAACATATACACCTCCTCATACCTAAAACAGATAAATAAGAATTAGGTAGAAACTAACTTTTACCTATTGGAAAGACTTCACAGTGCAGCTAAGAAATAAATCGTCTTTGCAAATATAAAAGGGTAAAACAGTTTTAGAGAAAGACAGGGCGAGTACTTCAGGGAAGTGTATAGATGGAGTAAAAAAGGTCATGCACACAATGATACTTCGAAGGAGGGTGGGGAGAAATGAATGGCCAAATCAAGAGGCATTTGTTGATTGGTGCCCTGGCATAAAATCCATGACCTAGACTTTAAGTATGGGTCAAGAATTAAATAGGAAAAAGATCACCTTGTTAAAATGTCATTATTTTAAAGCTTTTTGTTGTTGTTCGCTCTTCAGTCACTAAGTTGTGTCCAACTGTTTGTGACCCTACAGACTGAAGCATGCCAGGCTTCTCCATCCTCCACTGTCTCCCAGAGTTGATTCAAACTCATATCTGTTGAGTTGGTGATGCTATCTAACTATCTCATCCTCTGCTGCTCCCTTCTCCTTTTGCCTTCAATCTTTCTCAGCATCAGGTCTCTTCCAATGAGTCAGCTCTTTGCAGCATGTGGCCAAAGTATTGGGGCTTCAGTAACAGTCCTTCCAATGAATATTCAAGGTCAATTTCCTGTTGGATTAACTGGTTTGATCTCCTTGCAGTCCAAGGAACTCTCAAAGCCTTCTCCAGCACCACGATTTGAAAACATCAGTTCTTCAGTGCTCAGCCTTCTTCATGGTCCAGCATTCACATCCATACATAACTACTGGGAAAAACATAGATAGCTTTCACTATACAGACCTGTATTAAAAAACAATGACCTTTAAGGTCAAAAAATGAAGATGATGGCATCCAGTCCCATCACTTCATGACAAATAGATGGGGAAACAATGGAAACAGTGACAGACTTTATTTTCTTGGGCTCCATAATCATGGCAGATGGTGACTGTAGCCATGAAATTAAAAGAAGCTTTCTCCTTGGTAAAAAAGCTATGACAAACCTACACAGCATATTAAAAAGTGGAGACATTACTTGGCCGACAAAAGTCCATCTAGCAAAGCTATGGTTTTTCCAGTAGTTATGTATGGATGTGAGAGTTGGACCATAAAGAAGGCTGAGCTTCAAAAAAATGATGCTTTTGAACTGTGGTGCTGGAGAAGACTCTGGAGAGTCCCTTGGACTGCAAGGAGATCAAACCAGTCAATCCTAAAGGAAATCAATCTGAATATTCCTTAGAGGGATTGATGCTGAAACTGAAGCTCCAATACTTTGGCCACCTGATGCGAAGAACTGACTCATTAGAAAAGACCCTGACGCTGGGAAAGATTGAAGGCAGGAGGAGAAGGGGACAACAGAGGATGAAATGATTGAATGGCCTCACCAACTCAATGGACATGGGTTTCAGCAAACTCAGGGAGATGGTGAAAGACAGGGAAGTCTGGCATGCTGCAGTCCATGGGTCACAAAGAGTCAGACACGACTGAGGTACAGAAAAACAACAACCTTTAAGATACAGTGTTGACCACTTTCTACCCTTTGACATTTAATCCTCCAGCACATAGGAAAAGCAGGGATGAACAAATATGCCCATATGCTGGGAAGAAATGGAAGCCAAGAGATGTAAAAGTTTTGCCCGAGACTGGTAAGAATTTAGGTTAAGACTTAAAACACAGACCTGAATTCGTAGGCTATAGTGTGTGTGTTATATTTTCATAGGCAAAATAAATGCAAAGCTAGCCTCAGAGGGAAAGAAATCAAGAGGCTTTGTTAATCCACTTTCTAGATCCTGAAGTTTCTGTTTTGCAAGAGTTAATTTTTTCTTATTAAAGTTGATACAATAAAATTATGCTGGAGCAGAAGTTTGGAAAACAGCCTGCAAGTTTATGGAAACCACACTATAGGAATTTAAAGAATTTGAGGTGCTGCAATGATTAGAAATTTGTGTGTTATAGCTGCTGCTAAGTCACTTCAGTCGTGCGACCCCATAGACGGCAGCTCACCAGGCTCCCCCATCCCTGGGATTCTCCAGGCAAGAACACTGGAGTGGGTTGCCATTGCCTTCTCCAAGGCATGAAAGTGAAAAGTGAAAGTGGAGTTGCTCAGTCGTGTCTGACTCTAGCAACCCCATGGACTTCAGCCTACCAGGCTCCTCCATTCATAGGATTTTCTAGGCAAAAGTACTGGAATGGGGTGCCATTGCCTTCTCCGGCACATTTATTCAAACTGGAAATGTTTATTGTTTAGTGAAAACTCAGTGCTTGAAACTGATAAATTAACTTAAACACCAGCATGAGGTGCTATTTTCAGCACATTCCTAAAAAAAACTTTCAAAGACTATATAATAAAATAGAAATATTTATAGGAAAAAATTAACTAAAGGATGTGTCAACCATTTTTTCAAATCAATCTCTCCTTTTCAAATGCTTCCTCCATGTGTCAAGGAAACTTATATGTTTAGTAGAATTCTGTATTTTTTTTTAAAGGACTTGGAATCTTTCTCATTGCATCTTAGAGCAGAAGAAACATAAATCTAGTGTGAAAACACCCAGGATGACAAAAAGTATTGTTAGGATAGGAACTTTTTAAGGATGGGAGTGATAATCACCCTCCCGGCTAAAGACATGGAGGATAAATACAGGAGGTGAACAGTCTGGCTTAAGCATCCATGATTATGTCTCACTTCAACCTTCATTATCTATTCTGACATTGTTGATGTTGTCTAAGCTTTTGTTTCTAAGTTTGTAACATGGAAAAAAAAGTGTCTAGAAGCATTTTTCAGATCATATATATATTCCTGCTAATTTTTATGTTATATGTCATTGAAAACACACAAGAACCAGAATCTTCTTCTCTTTTGAGTTAAGGGTACTTTATGCAGACATGTTTACTCTGAGTTGTAGGAACATGAGAAAATAAAGGAAAGAAAAGAGAACGTAAGTTCTCTGAGAGTCTAGGTCACATGAATTCGGATGATTCCAATCACTTTGCTATGCTTGAATTTATCTCTCTATACTAAAAAGCCATGTGCTTTTGGAAACCTCTATAATAATACGCCACATGTAATCACAATTACATAATTATACAATATAAAAACGATTACTTAAGTAACATTACCGGTTAACCCTGGTAATTACCTGTACATGTATGTGGGCAAAACAGTCGATTTGAGTGCGGAAGACAACTCTGCTTGAAATTGTTTTTATGATAAAATTGTGGCAGTTCCAAAAAAAAAAAAAACCACTAAAAAGGCACAGCTTTGATTGCTTGGCCTGTGAATAAACTTTCCAGAATGCTTCTCAGATTTGGCACAGCATAATGTTGCAAGCCAAAGAATCAAAGACAACTTGCTGAAGAAAATGTGTGTGAGGTTGGTAAATAATTCAGCCAGACATTTTAGGCTGATTTGAAACTTTAAACAGGAGATATTCTAATTGAGGGTAAAGTTGAAAAACTCAATTTGTGTACAAGTGAAATCATGCTTGCCCCATCTAATAATAGGGTGACATTAGCCAAATAAGGTCATCTAGAATCTGTGCCTCCCAGAAACTGGAACTGCAGTGGGAAGAGACACAGGGAGGACCAGAAACTCAGAGCTGTTTTCCGAGGAGGCAGCATGTCACCGTGAGCAGCTCCCTCCAAAAATATTTCAGTGTTAGGAGTTGTGCTCTAGGCTGTGTGAGCCATTGGGTCAACTTAGTTGAATGAGGCAGCTGTCTTTAGAGAAAAGAAAGAAATGTAAGCTCACCAGTTTAGGGAAGAATAAGTTAAATAATTTAATTGAATTGACCTTTGCTTAGTCAAAGAGGACCCCAAGCACTGGCTACGGAGACAGAGCCAGAGAGCAACCAAGGTGATGGTTTACTTGATGCTCGATCAATGGCTTACCCTCAGGGACATTGCCTAGAGGTCAAACCAAAGAATGATCCATCAACTGGAACAAAAAATAAAATGCTGATGGTAATTACACCATAACATGTTAAGAAAGGGCTCATTCGGTGGAAAGCTTTTTATTTTTTTCCTGCTTTATTTTGCTTTGCATAAATAGGCTTCATCTTAAAATCTTGTTCAAAATTTAATTCAATGTGCTTTTCTCTTTGCTCCTAAACTCACTGAAGAGATGGACTGCTCTACTGTCCATAAAAATCAATACACGGTATCAAAAATTTTATTTATTTAATAGAAATTGACCTTTTCCCCTTATATGTAACTTTGTCCTCTGATCTATCACTTACTACAAGGTTCTTAGAGTTTCTCAGTTAAAACATGCATAGTAAGCTATATTTATTTTAACAAGAATATTTCTTTGTAATGAGTGCTGGAAAAGTAAAGATAAGCCAAATATACTAAGCAGCAGATAAATCAAATTAAATTTAGCTGAAGAGAAGTTTAGAAAATTGACATTCACCCCCAAACCAGCCTTTGCATTACTAAAAAAGACACAAATGCAAACATCACGTAGAGTGAATTCCCAACACTGAGTGTCAGTTCTTTCCAGCTGTTTAGGTATGTGGCAAGGAAATGACCCATGGTCAAGAAAAATACACTCGTTGGTTCTGCAATGTGCACTAAATAATCTGAAGTAGGGGCAGCCACACAAGTTCTAACACTTGTGAGCTCACATAGGGATTCCTCGGAAAGGGGGTTAAGAAGGCACAGGGAGATAGACTGGTCTGTAGGGAAGAAAAAGAAAAATCAAAGAATGAGGTCTGAAATTCTCCAGATACCAGTATATGAACTCTGTATTTTTTTTTTAATCCAGAAACAAAAGACAAATAAAGTCATCTTAATCTTACTAATAAAAGCCTCGCAAAACTTGGCCATTAAAAACAGAGGTACATCCTAAAAAGACAAAGAAAATCAACAAAAAGCTTATCTGAGCTGTTAGGATTTAAGGGACATTCAGTATTCCTTTTGATATGGGAATATTATTTTCTTTACATTTAAAGAAAAATGAATACCAGGTTAAGAGGTACTCATTTGTAAGTAATTATATCCTTTGTTAGGTGGACAAATGATATAACTTTGATGGGGGGTCTAGTGTTCACTTTTTTAAAATTTTTTTATTAATTAATTAATTGATTGCTTTTTAAAATTTTTTGGCTGTCCTGCGTTTGTTGCTGTACGGCTTTTCTCTAGTTGTGGCAAGCGGGGCCTACTCTCTCTCTAGTTGCAGTACGTGGGCTTCTCATTGCAATGGCTTCTCTTTGTTTCAGAGCATGACCTCTAGGGCACACAGACTTCAGTAGCTGTGGCTCCTGGGCTCTAGAGCTCAGGCTTATTAGTTGTGGCTCAGGAGCTTAGTTACTCCTTGGCATGTGGGATATTCCTGGACCAGGGATCAAACCCATGTCTCTTGCACCAGCAGGCAAATTCTTTACCACTGAGCCACCAGGGAAGCATTCTAGTGTTCCCTTTTTCCAGTGCGGTAAGTCATTCAGCATTGATTGCAACATTTTGGGCCAAGTCTGATTTTATAAAAGTGATATTCAGTAAAATGATGGGAGGGCTTCCCAGGTGGCACAGTGTTAAAGGATTCATCTGCCAATGCGGGAGACACAGGAAACTTGGGTTCCATCTCTGGGTCAGGAAGTTCCCCTGGAGCAGGGAATGGCAACCCATTTTAGTATTCTCGCCTGGAAAATTCCATGGACAGAGGAGCCTGGCAGGCAACAGTCCATGGGGTTTCAAAGAGTCAGACATGACTGAGGGCCTGAACACACACACAAGATGATGGGAGAATGTAAGCTTATCTTAAAAGGGAAATCTGTGTTTAGTAGGAGTCCAGAGCAAAATCAAATTAGATTCACAAAATGCATTACACATTGATAAGTATAACTTGGTTGTTTAGTGCTTTATAGCTTTCAAAGTCTGTCCCATTGGTTATCCATTTTGATGCTCAAAAAAACTGTTGTATTGAAGAAAGTTATGGCAATGGACAGGGAGGCCTGGCGTGCTGCAATTCATGGGGTCGCAAAGAGTCAGACACGACTGAGCGACTGAACTGAACTGAACTGATTATCATCTCTACCTTGCATATGAATTAACAAGTTCAAAGAATCTCAGTGACTTTTCTCTCTTCTCTCAGATCCCTTCTTGGAGCCCAGGGGCCTATGGTTGAGTGTCTGGGGAGGGTGATCAGGAGCCTTGGACTCTCTGTGCCCCTTTTACCACTTTAGTCGTTTGGAGGTCACTATGGGTATATTTGTCACCTGCCTGTTTTGAATGCAGTCTTTGGCCCAAAGCTAAACAGGAAGTAGAATGAGGACCATGGATGTAGTCTGAACTTAGGCTGTATGGTGCTGTTTAGAACCTAGCCAGAGACACGTAGACACAGTTGAAGCCAGGGTAATCTGTCTGAAACACACAATGTGAAATAGAGAAAAATCGTGAGCAGGTTAGAATGGAAAGCATAAATTTAAACATTATGCTTTGTCCCACCTAACTTGCTTTCTACTAAGCTGATGGTTCTGTTGTACATAATATTTAATTTTTTGAAAACAATTTTTATGATTATCTTTTAATGGTTTAGACAATAGTCCAATTCCCCTGAAATGTAATCTCCCTATGGAAATGCTTGGTGAGTCCATCATCATATAATTGTTTAAGATGTTTGCCTGATAAATTCAAGGCAAGGTTTTCTGAAAAACCATGAAACTGTCTCATCTTAGAAAGGTTAAGAAGATGGTTCGGAAATCAGATCACCTTGTATTAGAACGCTGCTTGTGAAATGAGTTGTGTTTGGTAAATTATTCAATCTCCCTTTCTTTAGTGAGAAAACTAAAAAATGAAACTGAAAAAAATGGAAATGGTTAAAAAGGATGCCCATTTCATAGCAATTTTGTTAGGTTAAATGAAGTAATCCACATAAAGCATTTAATGGATGTTCATAATACAAGCTCTTATTTGGGAGGATTTTTTGAGACACAAGCAAAATTCTGTAAGTGACAGAACGTAGCCACATCCTAATCACTGCTCCCCATGAGCCCCAGCAAAACTTCCTTTACTTTCTCTCTCTAAAATTAAGTTGCCTATTCTGGACATTTCATGTAAATGTAACTATGCTGTATAAGGCCTTGTATGCCTGGCTTCTTTTATGTTGAATAACGTTTCCAACGTAATCCATATTGTAGCATGCATCAGTACTTCATCCTTCTTATGGGTGAATAATATTCCACTGTGTGGGTATACGGAGAAGGCAATGGCACCCCACTCCAGTGTTCTTGCCTGGAAAATCCCATGGGTGGAGGAGCCTGGTAGGCTGCAGTCCATGGGGTCACTGAGAGTCGGACACGACTGAGCGACTTCACTTTCACTTTCCACTTTCCTGCATTGGAGAAGGAAATGGCAACCCACTCCAGTGTTCTTGCCTGGAGAGTCCCAGGGACGGGGGAGCCTGGTGGGCTGCAGTCTATGGGGTCGCACAGAGTCGGACACGATGAAGTGACTCAGCAGCAGCAGTGTGGATATATCACCTTTTGTTTAATCATTCATCAGTCGGTGGACATGTGGACTGTTTTCACTCTTTGGCTATTATGAATAATGCAGCTATGAAAATTCATGTACAAGGTCTTGTGTAAGCATATAGTCTCGGTTCTCTTATGCATGTACCTATGTGTAGAATTGCTGAGTCATATCATAAATCAGGTTTTAGCTTTTTTCAGAAAATGCTACCTTATCTTCTAGAATGGTTGCGCCACTTTACATCTCCACCAGCAGTGGATAAGTGTTGCAATTTTTTGACCTGCTCACCAACACCTGCCATTGTCCCTTATGAAAAATTACAACCATCCCAGTAAGTGTGAAGTAGTCTGTCATTCTGGTTTTGACTTGCATTTCACTAATGGCGATGGTGTTGAGCATCTTATCATGTGCTTAGTGGTCATTTGTACACCTTTGGAGAAATGTCTATTCAAATCCTTTGCCCATCTAAGAAGATGCAAATGAGCCTTTCTATTATTGAGTTGTAAGGGTTATTTATATATTCTATATACTAGATCCTTATCAGACATATTGTTTAGAAATATTATATATATGTGTGCGTGTGTATGTCTCTCCCATGTGTTCTATTATTTGTTTAACTTTAGCTTTGGTTGCATGGGTCTTTGCTGTTGATTCCTGTAGTTGCAGTGAGCAGGGGCTGCTCTCTGCTGCAGTGCACAGGCTTCTCTGTGCGGTGGCTTCTCCTGGTGCAGAGCATGGGCTCTCGAGTATGGGCTTGGTAGTTGTGGTGGTCTTCATTGCTCTGTGGCAGCTGGACTCTTCCCGGACCAGGGATTGAACTGTGTTCCCTGCATTGACAGGTGGATTCTTAGCCACTGTACCACCAGGGAAGTCCTTGTTTGGAGATATTTCCTCACATTGTATGGGCCATCTTTTAATTTTCTTGATAATGTTCTTTGAAGGACACTTTTAATTTTGAAAAAGCCTAATTTACCTGTTTTTTAGGTGTCGTGTCTAAGAAATCAGTGCTGAATCCAAGATCACGAAGATTTACTCACGTATTTCCTCTAGAAGTGTTATGATTTTAACTATTACATCTAGGTGTTTGATCCATTTTGAGTTATTTTCTATATTTTGTGTGAGACTGGGGTCCAACTTCATTCTTTTGCATGTGGATATTTGGAGAAGACCCGGATACTGGGAAAGATTGAAGACAAAGAAGAAGGGGGCTTAGATGCCATCACCGGCTCAATGGACATGAATTTGAGCAAACTCGGAGGTAATGGTGGAAAGCGGAGCCTGGTGTGCTGCAGTCCATGGGGTTGCAAAGACTTGGACATGACTTGGTGACTGAACAACCACAAAATCAGTTGTTTATCTTCATTTACTGAAAAGACTATTCTTTCTCCATTAAATTGTCTTATCTCATCTAAAATTCGGAGAAGGCAATGGCACCCCACTCCAGTACTTTGCCTGGAAAATCCCATGGATGGAGGAGCCTGGTGGGCTGCAGTCCATGGGGTCGCTAAGAGTCGGACACGACTGAGCAACTTCACTTTCACTTTTCACTTTCATGCATTGGAGAAGGAAATGGCAACCCACTCCAGTATTCTTGCCTGGAGAATCCCAGGGACGGAGGAGCCTGGTAGGCTGCCGTCTATGGGGTCGCACAGAGTCAGACACGATGAAGCGACTTAGCAGCAGCAGCAGCAGCAGCAGCATCTAAAATTAATTAACTGTAAATATATGGGTTTATTTCTAAACTGAATTCACTTTGAGTTAATTTCTGTATATGGTGTGGGATAAGAATCTAAGTTCATCCTTTTACATATGACTATCCAATGCCCTAGTGCCGTTTGTTGAAAAGATTAATCCTTTCCCGTTGCTATTGCTTTGGCACTTTTGTTGAAAATCAACTGATTATAGATATAACAGTTTATTTCAAGAGTCTCAATTCTGTTCCATTGTCTGTCCTTACAAGTTTCCTAATCTTATTTTTGTCAGTAGGCATGCATGATAAGGGAACATATTCTACTTACATACAGAATCCCATGTCATTTTTTTCTTCCAAGAAAAATAAGGCAGAAGTTAAATTTTAAAAAAGGCAAGCGAGGTACCGATTAAACTAACTAATGGATCACAGGAAGAAGAGCCCTGTAAATCATGAGAACTAAATTTGAATTTGAACTGACAGAGTAAGAAGATAATGAAAATTCACAGCCGATAGCTTCCGATTTTTTGCCAAGTAAAGAAAGAAGATGGATAAGAAACACTGCAAAAAATAAGTTAGCAGGGCAGGGATTAGGGTAAGGGCTGTATCAGTACTGATAGTACTGTCATAAACAACATCCTTGAAGTTGATTTTCCTGCCACACAGTATCTGTTTATTATTCCTTTGGCAGTGGGCTAAATTAGAGAGCAGGGGAAAGGAAAGAATTGTTGACAAAATTCTACATGCAGTCAATGGTAACCAGTGTCCTGAGAAGGAGGACTCATGGAACATTAGCAACCTTTATGCAATGCCCATGTCGTGCTCAGGAAGGATTGCAAAGAAAACTCTTGACAGCCCAAATAGGAGCTGCATGTGCTCGCTTAGCTGATAGACAATAGAGGTTCCTCTGGGCTTCCCTGATAACTCAGCTGGTAAAGAATCCACCTGCAATGTAGGAGACTCTGGTTTGATTCCTGGGTTGGGAAGATCCCCTGGAGGAGGGCCTGGCAACCCACTCCAGTATTCTTGCCTGGAGAACCCTCATGGACAGAAGACCCTGGCAGGCTACAGTCCATGGGTAGCAAAGAGTCAGACAGGACTGAGCGATTAAGCACAGCACAGCACAGCACAGCAGTTCCTCTACCTGCCACAGACATTGCGTTCTCCTTCTGATCAGCCATATGGAATTCTGCCTATGGGATGGAGGAGACTTTTTAAAAAATCAAGCTAAAGGACATGCCACAGGAGCAATGCCTATATACTTCTCTCAAATCAGATCTGTTTGAATACAGGAAACGTTGGGAGCAACCACTATAGAAAAGATAAGGAACTAGACATAGTTTGTTTCAGTTCTGCCTGAATTTCTAGTCATTTTATTTAAGGTGTGTGCGTGCTCAGTCATTTCTAACTCTTTGCAACTTCGTGGACTGTAGCCCGCCCTGCAACTCCATGGAGTTTTTCCAGGCAAGAATACTGGAGTGAGTTCCTGTGCCCTCCTCCAGGGGATCTTCCCGACCCAGAGATCAAACCGACACCTCTTGTGTCTCTCGCATTGGCAGGTGGATTCTTTACCACTGTACCACCTGGGAAGCCCCATTTTATTTAATGCAGCTGCTACTGCTAAGTCGACTCTGTGCGACCCCATAGACGGCAGCCCACCAGGTTCCTCCATCCATGGCATTTTCCAGGCAACAGTGCTGGAGTGGGGTGCCATTGCCTTCTCCGATTTTATTTAATAGTGTGATGCAAACAGAGGATAAACATGGTAGAAGGTGTCATAGCACTGAAAGTACTAAGAAAGAAACATACTGGTTCAGTAACAAAAAACAGTGCGTAAACTAGAGAGTCGTGGTCTATGTTAAAGGACAAGATAATGACACTTGCTCCCATAAGGATCAAATCTCGAGTCATGTGACTATTTAATAAATATCTAGTTACCTTAAAAAAAAAGATCAAACAAAACAAACCTAAGCTACTAGAGGGAGAAGAATGAAGTGGCTAAGAACATGGATACCAGGACAAGACTCCCTGTGTATAATTTCCAGATCTGCGCCTTGCTATGCCTCTGTGAACTTGGGTGAGGGATTTAACTTCCCTCAGCCTCTGTAGCCTCTTCTATAAAAGGAGTGAACATTGTAAGCACTTCACAGAGTTGTAGTAAAAATTAAATGGGTCACTAGTAGGAAAGCACTTATAAATATTAAATTCTTATTAAGTGTTCTGTGGGTACTTGCTGTTAAACCTCTTATTTTGTTTTATTATAGATCCTTTTCAATTCCAACTAAAAAAATAAGGGGTCCTTCAAAGTGTTAAATATCAGTTCACCTCACTTTAAGCTTTTTTTATTTATTTAATTTTGGGCTGTGGTGGGTCTCTGTTGCTGAGCAGGGGCTTGTTCTGCTTGTGGCGAGCAGGGGCGAAGCCCTAGTGGCAGCTCATGGGTTTCCCATTGTGGCAGCTTCTCTTGATGCAGAGCATGGGCTCCAGAGCACAGGCTCAGTCATGGCTCACGAGCTTAGTTGTCCAGCGGCACGTGGAATTCTCCTGGACCAGGGATCAAACCTGTGTTCCCTGCATTGGCAGGCAGATTCTTAACCACTGGGCCACCAGGGAAGGCCACCTCACTTTTGTTAAATGGTTAGTGTATAAGGTTGTGTCAATATTATTTGGAAATAGGTAGGAAGAAACTGAAATTGATGTTTAATGAAATATTCAAAGTGCTAATTATATGTTGTTCCTGATTCACAGTGAAATCAGCACTTCTGAAAAGAACAATATAATGTAGATAAATACTTTCAAAATGAAAGATAGTCCTATCATTATGGCAATAGTAAATATATATTACTTTTGAAAATTTTGCATATAAATGGTATGTTTTGCAAAATAGTTTTTACTTAGATAAATGAAACAGAGAAAGTCAAGTGTACATTATTTTCATAATAGGTGTGCTCCTGAAAAGTTCAGTACAAGTCAGATATTTAAACACTTGATAGAGTATTAGTGATCCTTTTTGTGAAGTGACAAATCCTTTCTGCAATGTGAATTACCTTGTTAATTTAATTTGTGTGTGTATACACAAATAAACATATATTGGGCTTCCCAGGTGGCTCAGTGGTTAAGAATCCACCTGCCAATGCAGGAGATGCAGTCTCAATCCCTGGATCTGGAAGATCCTCTGGGAGAAAGAAATGGCAACCCACTCCAGTATTCTTGCCTGGGAAATCCCATGGACAGGGGAGCCTGGTGGGCTACAGTCCATGGGGTCACAAAAGAGTCAGACACAACTTAGGGACTAAAACAAATACACGCACACACACACACACACACTGGTTTAAATTTATAGTAAAATCAAGAAGTATGTGCATCAGTAGAGTAGTTTCTAGAAGCCTTAGCATCTTTAGGTGATCAGGAGATTCAGTATCCCTTTTCTTTGTGGTCATTAACTCCTTTGGACATGACACATGAGAAATGGATGCTCTCCTAGCCTCTGGCCAAGGTTAAGGTCAAGATCTGGCATGGGACTTCTTCACATGGCCTATGGAATGGCTTTTTACATACAAGAGATACAGGCTGCCAATAGCTCCCTCTTGAGTTGATCTATCTCATTCTAGTGATAATCATAACTTCAAGTGGGAACTTCACAAACTCTGTCTCAGACTTCTCTACACAGTTTAGACTTCCTGTTTTGCATTCTGCTTTTCCCCTCTCATTTCTGTTCTATCTCAATCTGCAGAATTCTGAGATTACACTTCCTAAGGTAATTGTAGCCTTCTGCTTTCCTTCTCCATTTCTCACCATTCCCCTATTTGTTTTTTCCATAAAATTAATTTCTATTCATCACCCTCCGCAACCTTCCTGCTCTGGTTTCCCCAGCCATCCTGTCAGAGTTTTATGGTTTGTTTGCACCTAGGGTCCGTAATGCTACACTTTTCTTTGTGGTTGCCAAGCAATGGCATGTCATTAACCCTCAGGGGAATTCCTAAATTCCCAAACACACTCATTCAAAAAGGTCACCCTTTAGACATCTGTCTTCCTTTCTGACCTGCTGCCGATAGGCAACAGCTGCTCGGCCATACTTAGCATGCATCGTGTCTATTGTCTTCCACAATTATTACACCCCGAGACAGTCCTGCTTCCTACAGGATGATATAATTGTTCTGAGATGCTAATCCTACCGCTGTTGGCTCTGTTGGTGGGGAGAGTGATTCTTCCCAAGAAGTGGTGGTTACTTTCTCTAGGAACACAGTTATCTAGAGAGACTGCTGCTGCTGCTGCTAAGTCGCTTCAGTCTGTGCGACCCCATGGACTGCGGTCCACCAGGCTCCTCCATCCATAGGATTTTCCAGGCAAGAGTACTAGAGTAGGGTGCCATTGCCTTCTCCAATCTAGAGAGACTACGTACCACCAAAAAGGAAATAAGTTATGCTATCTAGGCACCATCCTTGTCTACCTACAGTACTCATAACAAATCATAGCTGACATTGCACCCACTCTCCAATGCCAGGCCCAAGGGACTATCTGAAAACTCATGTTTGACATGTAGTGCCCACCTCAAGCTCCTTTCTTATCAATTATTGTCTTAGGGGAATAAGTGCATTAGTTTCTTAATTCTCCCTAAAACTTGGCCTCATGTTTACGTTTGCTCACAATCTGTTTGCCTGTGTAGCATCCCCTTCCTCAATTCTCCCCCACTGGCTTCAGTCTAGACAGTGTTTAAAATCAAGCTCAAGTTTCACCATCTTCCATGGAACCTGCCCCCCAAGTGATTTCATCCTATGAAATTCATCCCTCACAATTTTCTTTAGTACATTCTTTTTTTTTTTTCTAACCACTGATTTGACCATTATCATATTTCTCCCACAGAATTTCAATAGTTTATAGTTGAAAGGGACCTTAGATAATTTACCTGTTTGTTCTTTTATACAAATGATTAACTGAGGCCTAGAGTCTGAGTGGCTTTTACAATGACCCTCCCTGCCTCCCTCTGAACTCAAGAGGATCTGAGGCTCTGCTCTTCCACACCTGGGGTCTAGACATTGAAGAATATAACACCGGCCTGCAGTTTTGACATACAGAGAAAAGGGAGCCTATGTTTGAGTCTTGGATGGAGGAAGGCTCAGGGAGATACAAAGCTTTTAATTCCAAGGAAAAAGGACAAGATTAACAATTAGCCACCACATAAAAGGTCAACCACATTAAATAGTCACATTTGAGTGACTAGTTTTAGGAGTTAAGGCAGAGAATATCTACTATGATAATTAGAAACCTTTTTAAAATAATTGGAAAATGAGACTTTAGGGAATGGTCTAAGCCAATGTTCTTAGCCACAAGCAAAGATATATCAGTTCATACAGAAGATTGACATAATGGTAATATGTGTGTGTGTGTGTGTGTGTGTATGCGTGTGTTAGTTGCTCAATCATGTCCGACTCTTTACAACCCCATGCTCCTCTGTCCATAGAATTCTCCAGGCAAGAATACTGGAGTGGGTAGCCATTCCCTTCTCCAGGGGATCTTCCCAAATGAGAAGTCAAACCTGCCTCTCCTGCATTGCAGGCAGATTCTTTACCATCTGAACCACCACAGAAGCCCAAATATATATATATATACATGCGCATGAGTGCAAAGTCGCTTCAGTCGTGTCCAACTCTATGTGACCCTATGGGCTTCAGCCAGCCAGGCTCCTCTGTGCATGGGATTATCCAGGCAAGAAAACTGGAGTGGGTTGCCATTTCCTTCTTCAGGGGATCTTTCTGATCCAGGGACAGAACTCAGGGGTCTTACGTCTACCTGCATTGGCAGGCGGGTGGTTTATCACTAGCGCCACTTGGGAAGCCTATATACATATAAACATACATATATATATTCATATATGGATATGTATATGCTGCCTTTACATATATATTATTAATATATATATATATCAAACATATATATATAGTATGTTATATAAATATGTCTTTTCTTCTATTTGATTGTGACTTTTTAAAAAGGTTCTTTGATGTGGACCATTTTAAAAATCTTTCTTGGATTTGTTACAATATTGCTTTTGTTTAATGTTTTGTGTTTTTGGCCCCAGGGTATGTGCGATCTTAGCTCCCTAACCAGGGATGGACCCCCACATACCCTGCATTGAAAGGGCAGAGTCTTAACCACTGGACCTCCAGGGAAGTCCCTGACTGTGACTTTCTTGAGGGTTGGACTACCTGACATATTGCCATCTGCAGCACCTAGCCATGCCTCATTCACAGGGAGAATACAAGAAAAGTTGGTTGTCGACCATGGTAAGTTTCATCTGGTCCTCAGAAAACTTTCTCAGTTAAGAAACAAGTTTTAAAGTAACAAGATAAGGGCCTTAATGA
>NW_011494683.1:160858-182421 GCF_000754665.1 Bison bison bison
CCGAGTATCCTGGCTGTAGTGACAGTCTCACCCTACAGTTGCTATCTGAATGCCACACGCAAACCCCAAGTTTGCAGGCAAAATCCTCTGACTACAAGCTGCCACTCCACTGCTCTGAGACTCCAGAGGCAGTCAGCCCCAAGGGAGTCTGAACATCAAGGTCTCTCTGTGGCCTTTGGAAACTCCATCTGGCATGGTAGTCTTGAGGAAGGAAGTAGATGCCCTCCCAACCGCCAGCCATGGTGAAGCAGTTGGAGATTCATTCCCTGTGGACTGAAACTCCAAGATGAGAATAGCAGGACAATTAAGGAAGGGGTTGGGCCCTTCTCAGTCCACACATTTCTCATTCTCAAAATCAGGATACCTCCCCAACCACACATTGCACAGAAAGGCTCCTAGGAGGTCAAATGGGTGGTGTTGTCACGCGATGTTCTACCTATCGGCTTTTGCAGTAGAACCCATCTTGGCTGCACATGGCAGGATCCTGAGATATGGACTCTGAATCAAATATGGACTCTGAATCAGGCAAATCAAAATGAATGGCCAAAGGAAACCCTGAAGAAACGCCCCATAAAAGTAATTCAACTTTCACAAGGGCGAAACTTGCGAACTCTCCCTCTGAGTCTTCCCCTGTGTCTATCAACATGTACTGTGCTCTTTTCCTCCTAATAAATACTTAGTTGTTTTCACAACTTTGCATCTTTTCATGGGAATTCTTTTCTGCAAAGCTGAAGGGTGAGGTCCCTTGTTAGTGACCACTGGTCTAGTGGCTAGGATCTGGTGCTGTCGCGGCCACAACCCAGCCTCATTCTCTGGCTGGGCGGAGACCACCCCAGATCAGCCTTGCTGACAAGAGAATTGACATGATCTGCTTAAATGACTTTTGGGGTCAACCCATCTTGGCATTAACCTAACTAGTGCAAATAAGTTTAAAATGTTTAAGGGACATTTGCACTGACAATGCCAGAGCCATTCAGAGAGAACGATGCTGCCATGTTCAGAGCAGGGCTGCCCCAAGCCATGCTCCATGCCTGGATCACTCACTAGGTCACCCAGCACCCCTGATCTTTTCCTCCACGTCCTTGGTCCTTCTGGGCACACAGCCCTGACCCCGCGTATGCAGAGCCTGCCTCAGTGGTGGTTTTCAGCTCCAATTCATTTATTATCCTGCTAGACCCAGCCTCCTCCTCCTAGGCGCAAATCTAGTGACAGAAATTCTTTAAATTAAGAAGGAAACACAAACTATCTGCTGCTCAGGAAGAAACGGCAGGACCGGACCTACCCTGAGACTAGGTGAACTTTACTGGGAAGAGAATGGTGAAATTTTAGCCCTCACACCTCTTCCAGAAAATATGCATATGAAGACATTCCTGCCCCGAAATACCGAGGGCGTGGAAATGGATCGTTAGGGTAATTTGATAGGCATGAGAACGCACTTACACAGCCCCTCTGACCCCTGACTGCTCTGGTCCTCCTCAGACCCCAGGGAGTGGTGTGACTCAGGTCAACTGTCGCTTATCCACAGTGACTGGGGCAGCAGAAGCATGGCTAATGGATGTCTGTGGGGAATTCTCAAGCCTTGTCTTACTCATTAATTTCATCCTTCTTCCCCGCCAGAGCTTGCTAAGTGGCCAGGCTGAAGCCTCAGTCCCCAGCCCACCCTCAGGAAGGGTGCTAAGTGACCTGGGATAGAGGTCTTCACTAGGGTTCAAAGACTACAGTAAATTAACAGAAAGAAACATGGAAGTATTCCACAAAGTAAACAGATTCCCAGTGTCCTGGGAAAAGCAATGATAAAGGAAAGTAGAGGGAGCTGGGCCTGCCAGAAGCATCACTTCATATCATGGTTTAAGTACGCATCCTTATCTAGCCCTTAAGGCATTCTAAGGGCGGGTTGGGTCCAACCCTTTGCTTATGGGTAGAAGTATCCTTTCCCTGCTCCTAAGTCACAGTTAAATTCCTTCTTTAGCTAGAACTAGTGTGGATGGTGGGAAAGGAGTGAAAGTTATAGAAATTTAAGAGTCAGGAAGAAAAGCTGAGCATGATTAACAGTGTCTGAACTGAGACCCTTGGAAGAATGTCATCCCATTGGCTTTGGTGTTTGCCAGAGCTGATGTGAAGTGACTACCACCAGATTCTCCGGCCAACTGTTGGCATTGCTGCACAAAATGCTCAAAATCAAATCAGTTCTTGGCCTTCACGTTCAATTTATAGCAGGTGTGCATGTTCGGTTGCTTCAGTCGTGTATGACTTTTTGTGACTTTATGTACTGTAGCCCGCCGGGCTCCTCTGTCCATGGGATTCTCCAGGCAAAAAAAACTGGAGTGGGTTGCCATGCCCTCCTGCAGGGGATCTTCCTGACCCAGGGATCAAACCCACATCTCCTGCATCTCTTTCACTGTAGACATATTCCTTCCACTGAGCCACCAGGGAAGCCCTCCATTTACGAAGTTCTCAGCTGTTACCGTGATGTGTGGTCCTAAGATATTGCTGGTTTGAACATCCTCTCCCAACCCTCTTCACTGTAGATACTGTTCACGGACAAAAATATGCTTCCTAGGAATGGTTAGAAAGATTTTTGCTTCTCCCACAGTGGCTTCCTCCTACGTTGGTAGAAAAGCTGACTTAGTAGAGTAGCAAGTGATGTTATATTAGTCATGGCATCGTTTTTCAACTGATGGGGGAAAAAAAAAAAACTCTTTCCACCTGCAAAAATAAACTCGATATCATCTCCATACATTTTTATATCATGTCTTAGGAAAAAGAATCCACCCCCCAAACTCTTGACTGGATATCACTTTATCTGATGGTTGAAAAATGATGCTGTGACTAAAGGGCTATCATTTTTCCTCTCATAAGAGACTAAGATTTAAGGAGAAAGCAGATTGAAGGGGGAAAAAAATCAAAGTGCACTTCTCATGTATGTTTCCCAAATTAGTGACACTTTTATGTGAAATGCTGCAAATAATGATACTTAAAGTGCCTGTCAATCTTGATCACAGTTTCAAAAGTTCTGAAAAGAATTCCTCCCGAAATGAAATGGCTCCAAAATGTTTATGTCACCAATCTTTTCCATATTATGTAAGTGTGTGAGGACAGAAATGACATCTGTTCTTATATGCCATCTATTCTGTCAGCTACAAACTTATAATCATTTTAGTAACATTGACAAAGATCCTGAATTTCATTTGGTTGGTGTTAAGTATTTCTTATGGTTACAATGAGTGAATCTCAAGTGGTAATACTTCTCTTGTGTCTGTAAGTTGAGTCCATTTATTATAATATACTAGGAGAGAAGGAGATTAAAAGAAAGCCTTTGCTGGGATGTAAATTCTTTTTTAGTTGTAAATTAACCAGGGGCCAAGCTACATCTGAGGGCAAGTATTATCTACCAGACTCAGTGATAAAGAATCCACCTGCAGTGCAGGAGATGCAGGATATTTGGGTTCAATCCCTGGGTTGGAAAGATTCCCTGGAGGAAATGACAACCCACCCCAGTATTCTTGTCTGGAAAAAAATCCCATGGACAGGGGAGCCTGGCAGGCTATAGTCCATGGGGTTGCAAAGAGTCAGACTGAATGACTGAATGACTAAGCAGGAGCAGTTATTGCAGTGAGATGCAGGTTGGCTAGCTCACTCTGGAGAATTGAATAGATGTGACCAACTTAATTTTGGCAAACCTAAGAAAAACATTGGAAAAAAAAATGAAACACAATCTCAAAGTACTCATAGACACTTTTCATTGTTCATAGGCAGACAAAGGAGGGTAAAACAGCTTTGAAATTCCAAACCACCAGTATTCTTAAGTATGAAAACTGATTCACCATTGCAATAAAAAGAATAAAATATCTAGGAATAAACCTATCTTAAGGAGACAAAAGAACACAGAAAATTATAAGACACTGATGAAAGAAATCAAAGATGACACAAACAGATGGGTTTACCTTTAACATGGTTTATATGGTTTACCCACGTTCCTGGGTAGGAAGAATCAATACTGTGAAAACGACTATACTACCAAATGCAATAACAGATTCAATGCAATCCCTATCAAATTACCAACAGCAGTTTTCACAGAACTAGAACAAAAAATTTCACAGTTCATATGGAAACAGAAAAGACCCCGAATAGCCAAAGCAGTCTTGAGAAAGAAGAATGGAGCAGGAGGAATCAACCTTCCTGACTTCAGATTATACTACAAAGCTACAGTCTTCAAGATAGTATGATATTGGCACAAAAACAGAAATATAGACCAATGGAACAAGATAGAAAGCCCAGAAATAAACCCATGCACCTATGGGTACCTTATTTTTGACAAAGGAGGCAAGAATATACAATGGGGCACCTCTTCAAGGTGCTGAGGAAACTGGACAGCTACATATAAAAGAATGAAATTAGAACACTTCCTAACACCATACACAAAGAGAAACTCAAAATGGATTAAAGACCTAAATGTAAGACCAGAAACTATAAAACTCCTAGAGGGAAACATAGGCAGAACACTCAATGACATAAATCAAAGCAAGATCCTCTATGACCCACCTCCTAGAGTCCCATGGAAATAAAAACAAAAGTAAAAAGTGGGACCTCATTAAACTTTAAAGGTTTTGCACAGCAAAGGAAACTATAAGCAAGGTGAAAAGACAACCCTCAGAATGGGAGAAAATAGCAAACAAAACAACTGACAAAGGATTAATTTCCAAAATATACAAGCAGCTCATACAACTCAATACCAGAAAAACAAACAACTCAATCAAAAAGTAGGGAAAAGACCTAGACAGGCAATTCTCCAAAGACATACAGATGAAAAGATGCTCAACATCGCTCATTATTAGAGAAATGCAAATCAGATCTACAATGAGATATCACCTCACACCAGTCAGAATGGCCGTCATCAAAAAGTCAAACAATAAATACAAACAATAAATCCTGGAGAGGGTGTGGAGAAAAGGGAACGCTCTTACATTCTTGGTGGGAGTGTAAATTGATACAGCCACTGTAGAAGATGGTATGGAAATTCTTTAAAAATTAGGAATAAAACCACTATATGACCCAGCAATCCCACTCCTAGGCATATACCCTGAGGAAACCAAAATTGAAAGAGACACATATATCGCATTGTTCATGGAAGCATTATTTACAATAGCTAGAACATGGAAGCAACCTAGATGTCCATCGATAGATGAATGGATAAAGAAGTTGTGGTACATAAACACAATGGAATATTACTCAGCCATAAAAAGGAATGCGTTTGAGTCAGTTCTAATGAGGAAGATGAACCTAGAGCTTATTATACAGAGTGAAGTAAGTCAGAAAGAGAAAGATAAATATCATATTCTAACACATATATACAGAATCCAGAAAAATGATTCTGAAGAATTTATTTACAGGTCAGCAGTGAAGAAACAGACATAGAGAATAGACTTATGGACACGGGGAGAGGGGAGGAAAGGATGAGATGCATGGAGAGAGTAACATGGAAACTTACATTACCATATGTAAAATAGATGGCCAGTGGGAATTTGCTGTATGTCTCAGGAAACTCAAACGGGGGCTCTGTATCAACCTAGAGGGGTAGGATGGGGAGGGAGATGGGAGGGCAGTTCAAAAGGGAGGGAATATATGTATACCTATGGCTGATTCATGTTGAGGTTTGAAAGAAAACAACAAAATTCTGTAAAGCAATTATCCTTCAATTAAAAAATAAATACATTTTTTAAAAAAGAAGAAAAACTGAATCAGAAAACAATAGGCTATGCTATTTTAGGCAACCTGTGGTCCCTCAGATTAAAAGTTCACAACCAAGCCACCAGGATTTTACCAAGTTCACAACAAATTTTCAGGGCTGATTTCTTTTGAAAATACACAAAAGCCTTTCATTTAGACATTTTATATCATTGATTCAGTAAAGTGAAAATGAAAGTAAAGTCACTCAGTCCTGTCCGACTCTTTGCGACCCCGTGGACTGTAGTTTATCAGGCTCCTCTGTCCATGGGATTTTCCAGGCAAGAGTGCTGGAGTGGATTGCCATTTCCTTCTCCAGAGGATCTTCCTGACCCAGGAATCGAATCTGGGTCTCCTGCATTGCAGGCAGACTCAGTAAAGAACAAGTTAAAATTTGTAATTCCATAGCAAACCAAGTCTAGATTTAAACCAGTTCATAGGTCTTTTCATAGAATAATTTGGGGGAAATAGATCAGTGTTTCTTTGTTTTTTTTTTTTTTTTAAATGTCTATTATTGATTTCTTTACTGGAGGTTTCTCCTAAATGACTCTGTCTTTGAATAAATTCCTTTTATCGTATATATGCTGCCATTTTCCTGGCTGTTAGACGATTTCTTATCTTCTTTTACAATCAAAGCTGTGTGAATCAATTCAGTTCAAGACAGATGAAAGAGTTAAAAAGAATAATTTCATTATGAGTGACAAATAATAGATTTAAACCCAATTCTGTCCTTGGTCTCCCACATTGCAGGCAGATTCTTTACTGTCTGAACCACCAGGGAAGCCCAATTCTGTCCTCAAACACAGATAACTGAGTTTCCTATTTGGGGCAGTGCTAACAAAAGTCTGAACGAGTGGCTCTGTGAGATCACAGGAGAAAGTCAAAGTTTTATTACAATGATTCATGCTTCTTCTAGTCTGTAAGAAAAGTTAGAGAAAAATCTAGATCACTTTAGTAAAAATAGGAAGTAATTCTCTGAGTATAAATATTTTTATATATTCAAAGTGCTTTCTTTCAAATAGACCTAATTGTTTCAGATCTTAGCATGTCTTTTAATTCCCATTATATCCATCCATTCATGCAAAATATTTGCTGGTTGAATCAAAATTTCCACCATTTGTGGAAATCCCTCCAGAAAAGCATTCTGCTTCTAATCCTTTTTCTTCATTCTACACAACCTTTGCAAACTGTTACTTGTTATTAATAATTCCCTGCATTGCTTTTTTTTTTTCTCTTTAAAAATCTATTTTAAAAATAATTATATTTTTATTTGTTTGGCTGCACCGGGGATCTAGTTTCCTTACCAGAGATCAAACCCTGTGCCCCTGCCCTGGGAGCTTGGAGTCTTACCCACTGGACCACCAGGGGAGAATCCCTAGTGTCTTAAAACTCGGGCAGAGCCATTGGGTTCTCTCCTTCCCATGAGTAAGACAGCTGATTCTGGAGCAGAGTCTTTGTGCAAAGTCTGTGCTGCTGTCTCCTTTCCCACCATGGCTCCCGTCTAGTCTCCCTTATGCCTAGTCTTTTCTAAATCCCTTGTCACTATTAAAACTCACCTGCCCTGGATCTTCCTCTCTCAGGGTCTTACAGAATTAATGTTTTAGCTCTCATATTACAGCACTAATACTTTTTGGAAATATGTGGATTTTGTCAGAATGCTCTAGAGCTTAGACAACAGTGTATGCCTTTGGGATTTTCCTTTCCCTGGGCTTTTTAGAGTAGGCATCTTCTTCCATCACAAACTTCCCTTTTTTAAAACCAACAATAAATTAATAGATTCAATTTTATTACAACAAAATATTACAGATGTGAGAGCTGTTTGTTGCATACTTACAGTGAATTTGCCAACCTATAGCCTCATCCACTTGCAGATTTCCTTGTTTAACCTTTGGAGGTAAATCTATTTCTTTCACTTGGGGAAAGGTCTCAAGTGATTCCTCCTTCTGCCCACCACTCCTCTAAGAACTAACAATCATAAGTATGTTAAAAAATGAGATTAAAATATGGGCTATGGCAAGTAAGTTATTCAAGGTGAATAGTTTTCTACTGAAAAAAAAAAGGGATTAAAATATTAACCATAGTTTAGACTACATGACCTTTTAAGATTCTTTACAATTCTGAGTATCTGTGATTCTAAAGTATTCTTTTTTTTTCACAAACATAAATCCTAAGCCAATCACCAGATATCATAGATAATAAAATCACAAGGCTTTAGGACAGCTAATTATACATTTAACACCATCTTCTCATTTTGCAGAAAAAGTAATTGAATACTTAAAGTCTTCTCACTAGTAATTCAGCCCAGATATATTTCTGCCATTTTACACATTCCATCCTGCCCCTAGAAATGTTTACAGAAGCATTTGAGAAGTTAAACATTTGACATCTATTTTTTAAATGGTTACTATCAAATTTTTAGCATGCACACTTGACATAAGTTTATTACATCTGCATTCCATTCTGATTTTCTGAGATCCATCTTTCTTGTTCTGAAATATGTTTCTTAGTGTTTGTTTGTTGTTGCCTTAGTGAGAAGCTGTCTAGGAGTGATAAATATTCTTATTGCTTATCTAAAAATGCCTTTATTTCACCCTCATCATGGAGTCATAATTTTTTGAAGTTAAACCCTTAATTGGAAATTATTTTCTCTCAGAAGATATGATTACATTGTACTCTTTAATATGAAGTCTGCTATCAACCAAAAGGATAATTCCTTTGCAGGTAATTTACCTTTTCTCTTTGATTTCTTTTCCAACTCTGTATCATGCTTATCCCAACCCACTCCAGTATTCTTGCCTAGAGAATCCCATGAACAGAGGAACTTGATGGGCTGCTCCCAGGGACGGGGGAGCCTGGTGGGCTGCCATCTGTGGGGTCGCACAGAGTCGGACACGACTGAAGCGACTTAGCAGCAGCAGCATGCTTATCCATTATCTTTTTGAATATTGTTTTCTCCAGTTCTCTATATTCTCAAGAGCTAGAGGTAATCGAAAATCTGAAAATAAAACAATAAGTAAAATAATTTTAACGATGATCAAGGTAAAAAAATAAATTAAAAATTTTCTTAAACATATATTGGATTTTGTAATTCTTTTCTTTATATTTATTAGCTTCTCATATTGTCTTTTTGTTTCCTTGGGCTATTAGTCTGTGTAATTTCCTATGAGCTATCTCCTAGTTTATTAATTCTCTTTTTGGCTATGTTTCATTTGCTTTATTTATCTGATAAATTTTTAACTTTAATGACTATGTACTTTTTAAAAAAAATTTCAAATGCTCCATTTGTAATTATTTTAAACCTGCCTACTCATTTTTAATAAAGTCTTGTTATTTTATCATGAGTTCTATTTATATTTTACTTTGATTGTCATTAAACTATTATTTTATCATTCTTTTCAGATTATTCTATTACCTCTAGTTCTTGGGGAACTGACTTCTTGTCTATTGAATATGCTTATTATCCCTCAGTAATTAATGTCTTTCTTCAGTTTTAAACACATTTGTAATGAGCTCTCTCTCTCTGTTTTTCTCTTCCATAAATCTGTAAGAAATCCTACACTTTGGGTGGAATGAATAAACCTAGAGATTGGTTTCAAGTTTTCTTTTACCTGAAACCTGATGATTTCATATTTTATCTTAATTTCTTGTATGTTGGATTTTATGTTATTTCTTTTAAAACATATCTATATTAATTTATTATCTAAAGTGCTCACAATTAAAGCAGAATCATCCCAAACCCCAAAGCTTTGCTGAGTGCTGCATTTGATTTCCTACAGGTACTGTTTTTTTTGTTTTTTGTTTTCTTATGCATTATCCCACATAGTTGACTTTATTCCTGGGAAGTGAAAAAACTTTGTATTTCCCTTTTCACAGTCTGATCTATTTTAATTTGTACAGAATACTTAACTCTAGCTCCCTACTTTTCTTAAACTTAAAATTCCATCTCCCTTTCCCTGAAGTTTGTTAAAAACAAACAAAAAAATAGTATTCAATGTCTAGGGCTCATATCTGTGGCTGAAACCTTCATTTGAAATGTATTATTTATTCTGGCAACTGGAGAACAATTTTTTAATTTCAATTTTATTTACTTTTATGTTCTGTTAATTTCTTACAGGATTATTTTTATAGGTTTGTGCACTAAAGTGGTTATCTACATTAGTGTCAAATATCCTAAAGCATTTATAAAGGATTTTCTACTTGTCTGGACCATACTTTCTCTCATTCCACTTTAATTGTGATTCTTAGATAATGTGCTAATGTTCAATTTCCTACAATCTAAGATAATAGAGAAATTAACAACTGATTCAATCATCTCTGCAGTTTTTTTTTTTTTTTAACATCAATTCTTAACACCAATAACATAGTCTAGGAAACAGCACATTCTGTGTTTATCTGTAGTCCATTTATCCATAGAGGATCAAAAACTTTGTAAAGTCTTTGAGTCAAACCTTGACAGTCAAATAGATGCTCTTGCCAGGAAGAAAGGAGTATTCTTGGCATATGGAGGAAGATGAGTAAGGGCCTGAACACGCAGAAAGAAGGAACATAGGAAGATCAGAGAACTACAAGTAGTTCTGTAGACAAAAGCATAAGGTAAGTTTGAGGATAGAAAGAGGTGGAAGCATTGAGAATTGAAATGCATTCATTCACGATGAAAGGAGTTCTGAGAAATGTTGCCCCAGCTTAGTTAACATCATATAAATCTTCCAGAAAGAGCTAGTGTGTTCGATCTGGAATTATTGGTAAGTAAACCTGGATCAGTAAATTTGTAGTGCTGCAGTGCTATATTCTGTCTTGCCTGGTCTCCACTCTGTCAGACTCCCAGACTCCCACAGATTGCTCTGAGGTGGACAGCTGTGTAATTTTCTTAAAGTTGCTTCACATGCTCGGTATTATGTCTGTCTCACAAAGGCACAGAGAGTGCTTTTCACTTCCTTCTCATCAGAGGCAATCAGAAGAATGTCATCACTGTACTGGGCCCACGTGGATGGCAAAGGTGGTCAAGATCCCTGTAGATATATTATGATAGAGTTGATATAGCCTTGAGAGGTGACAATGGGAAGGCATGCTGTTAGTCATGCCATTAAAAAACAACAACAACAAAAACTGCTTCTTGAGGTTCTTGCATACCCGTATGGAAGAAAAAGGTGTTTTCTATGAAATAGCTTCACAGCAGTTTCCAGAGACTGTACTGATTTGCTCCAGTAAAGACAGTAGCTCAGCAGCATAACTGCATCTGAGTTTACTACCTAAATAGGTTTACAATAATCCACAGACATTATCCAAGCTTCATCTGTCCTCTTCCTAAAAGGGATACGCAAGCAAAAGGGTTATTATGGACATCGCCACACTGCATCTTTGGAGTCTTAGATGGTGATACTAATCTTTACTCACCCCCAAGGGATGTGATATCATTTCTTATTTACTATCCTGGTAGGGAGGGGAAGTTCAAGGGTTCATTTGGTCCTTTGTAGGTCAGAGAGCTAATAGGGAAATTCTGTTCCAATTACAAATCCAGAAACTGGTGAAATAACCACAAAGTGGTTTTGAGGACCTACTGAGACTAATATGATTCACATCTGGTCTAAAACTTCATTTAGTTACTTGACCACCATAAACCCCCATTGAAACTAATGGACCAGAATACTGTATGGGGCTTTAAGAAAATTATCATTATTTCAGAGTTGGTATATAGTAATCAAAAAGATAAATAAAAATAGGAAAACAGGTTTATATATACATATTTTCTTTTATAGTCATTCTAGTAAACAGCTTCTAGTGGGCTGGAGAAGGGCATGGCAACCCACTATAGAATTCTCGCCTAGAGAATTCCATGGACAGAGGAGCCTAACAGGCTACAGTCCATGGGGTTGCAAAGAGTTGGACATGACTGAGTGACTAATATACACATAGTAATCAATAAGATACATAAAGACATGAGAATAGATTTAAGTATACCTATTTGCTTTTATTGGAGAAGAAAATGGCAATCCACTCCAGCACTCTTGCCTGGAAAATCCCATGGACAGAGGAGCCTGATAGGCTGCAGTCCATGGGGTCACAAAGAGTCAGACACGACTGAGCGACTTCATTTTTTCTAGTAAACAGCTGCAGTTTCCTTGGAAGAGGATGATAGCATACAGTTGTGGCAATGTTGAAGATTCCTTCTTCAAGAGTAAGGATCTTCCCCATCAAAAAGAAAGCTGTGTGTCCTTCAGCTGGCTTAAGTCTAGAAAGTGGGTAAGAGACCACAGCTCTCCATTGCAGCAACTCAAGTCAGATTTTAAAGGCTAAATCTGGAGCCTCTTCCTTGGTATATACATGAAGAAAGATTTTAGAAAGCTACTCATCCATGTCATTCCCAGGGGAATGATGACAGGTAAGTTCCTCCCAAATATGCCTGTAGGTCAAAAGATTTGATTATACTTTATCCCTGCTGCCCTTCATTGTCCTCGACTTATAAGAGCTCATGACTTTGCCTACCCTGGGATTGAAATCAGGGTGCCATTCTCAATGGCAGCATCCCCCACCATCACATTTACCCAACAAAGGACTGACCCCAGAGATATTGTCAAAGGTGCAGATGTCCTCCTCACTTTCTCCAAGTTTTAGGGAAAGAGGCAGCCTGTGGGCCTTCTCTTAGGATGGAAATGAGGAGTGGGAGTACAGATGGCACATAATGAATCCACTCAAAAATTTTTATCTTCCTAAGCCTTTGAATTCTTATCTCAATGTTATGCCAGGGAAGTTCTGGCATGGGCCACTTTTGAGTCTATTGTTTTGTCAACTTGCCAGATAAATGGCTAAAGTCATTTCCATATGCATTAGTGTAACAGGCAGGCTTCAGTAAGAGAAACAGAACCAGTACAGATGATATAGACTATGAGATTTATTATAGAACCTTGACCTCATGCACTTGTGGGAGCTAATTAAACAGTTTATATGTGAATGAAGCTTCTGCATCTGGTGCTGGGCCTGAGGTCAGTAGGGCAGGAAGTAGAAAGCAAAGGTTAATGCTGAAGCAAGGAAGTATAGAAAAAATTGGAAGCTGTAAGAATGAGCTAAAACTCGTGTTGGTTGTCACTGTAGGCATAAAAATGGCACCATAAAATGTGCACATCCTAACACCCAGAACCTGTAACTATGTGACATTACAAAAGAGAATTGAGTTTGTGGATGGAATTCATGTTAGTAGTCAAGCTGATATGAAGATAGGGAGGTGGAATGGAAGAAAGGCAGGAGGGACAAGGAGTGAGAGCAACTTGACCCACCACGTTTAGCCTTAAAGATGGAGGGTAGTGGGTGAGGAAAGAGTTGAAGAATGAGGAAAGCTTTTGGAAGCTAGGAATGGCCCTCAACTGGCAGTTGCAAAAAAATGATGACTTCCTTGTTACAATAGCCAGGAATGAACTATGCCAACAGCCTGAATGAGTAAGGAAATGGAATCTCTTGAGAGCCTTCAGAAAGGACTGTGATCCAGCCAATGCTACGTCAGATATCTGACCTTACAGAACTGTAAGACTGCACATCTGTGTCATTTTAAGTTACTTGTGTATGGCAATTTGTGAATGCAATAATACAAAAATAATACAACCTCTCATCACTTCCAAGCTTCCAATTGTGATCATGTGGTCTGCATAAAAAGTGGACACCCTTTGTAACAGCACCTGGCCCAGAATTTAGAGGAGCCAAGGGAAAAGAAGAAAGCAGAGGAGCTGTGGCCAAACTGCTGTCCCCAATGCCAGCAAAAGGACCCAACAGATCAGGGACAGTATGAAGGGGCTTCCATAACACCCAGGGGTCTGTACAAGCTTCCCAGCACAAAGAAAACATGGCCGCTACTCCACATCCGCTTTGCAAAGCTCAGGTAACACGTCTCTTGTGGCCCACACTAACCTAGATCTATTTATGGAAATGAATTCTGATAAATGTTGCTCTAGCTTAGTTAATTGGAGAAGGCGATGGCACCCCACTCCAGTACTCTTGCCTGGAAAGTCCCATGGATGGAGGAACCTGGTAGGCTGCAGTCCATGGGGTCGCGAAGAGTCGGACACGACTGAGAGACTTCATTTTCACTTTTCACTTTCATGCATTGGAGAAGGAAATGGCAACCCACTCCAGTGTTCTTGCCTGGAGAATCCTGGGGACAGGGGAACCTGGTGGGCTGCCGTCTATGGTGTCGCACAGAGTCGGACACTACTGAAGCGACTTAGCAGCAGCAGCAGCAGCTTAGTTAATACAGTATATAATTCTTCCAAAAAGTGCTAGTGCGTTTAATCTGGAATCATTTGTAGGTAAATCTGTATCAGTAAATGTGGCCTGAGGTAGTGCTATATTCTGTCCTGCTTGGTCTAGCACCTTGAGAATTTATCCCCATAAATACAGTCAACCTTCGCTATTTGTTGAGGATTAGTTCTAGGAGCCCCCAGATACCAAAATCCGTGGGTGCTCAAGTCCTTTATGTAAAATGACAGTGTTTGCACATAACCTACACACATTCTTCTGTGTAATTTAAATCATCTCTAGATTACTTATGATACCCAAACAATATAAATTTTATATAAATAGTTGTTAGCATGTAGCACATTCAAGTTTTGTTTTTGGAACTTTCTGGAATATTTTTTCAAATATTTTCAATCCGCGGATGATAGAAAACTTGGATGAAAATCCTGCAGATATGAAGGGCAGACTATATTCCCTCGGTTTATACCAATATAAATCTTCCAGTTCTCTTGGAATATAAGCTGTTTCCTCTTAGGTCAAAATGTGTAATTTCTTTCCGGGAGCACAGTGAGATCTGACTGTAAACGTGAGCATAGAGGCCAAAGGATGTTTGGATGGGTCTTAAGGAGATTAAACTTCTCCTTGTATGACAAATGAAGTCTTTACAGTCACTTCAAACAGAGAGAAGGATATTATCCTCAGACATGGGAGACAAGCTGTTCCCACTGACAAGAAAGACGATGTGACTCAGGGACCCCAGTTTCTCAGCTTCGTCTGACTCCAATCAGTAGTTCTTATTCCCAGTTTCAGGGTCCCACTTCTGCTGAACCAATACCTTAACTTTCTCATGGTGCATTGGGAAAAGCTGTGGATTCAACTGACATTGTAATTCTGTAATGCACACAATTAAATATTGGACCTACTTTTCCAAATAGGTTGGTGAAGTTGCTATTAAAAAAAGAGAAAGAGAGATTTGCAATAAAATAGAGCTTTTATGATTTCAGAAACTCTTTTATTTTTAAATTTTGAGGTGAGTGCTTAAAGACCTGAGCTCTTTTTATGAGTACTTCTCTGTAATCAGAAGACCCATTGTAAGCCAAAGACCTTAGAATCATCATTAATTGCCATAATGGTCAAGTAAAGTAGTCATTTTCCCCCTAAAGACTTACTTGAGAAGGAATATTATTATAACTAACCACAGGTCAATTAATTTGATTAATTACGATGCCACTGCATATAATGAATTCATATCATCTCATTTCACATTGGCAAGGGCTCAAGACTTCATTCAAGTCTCAAAACACAGCCAGACCATTTAGCAAATCCCAACTTCAAGGGCCTGTTTCCAGAGTCTATTTCTCCTAGTAATTGTTATACCAGCCAGGGTGCAGTAAAGAGACAAAAATCACATCAATTATTTGAACAGAGAATTTAACATTAAGAGTCTGTAACTAGGTAGAAAGATATTAAGTGAGTCATTGACTAGGTAGGAAGAGCACCCTAAGGTAACTAAATAGCCAAAAGAAACTCTTAAGAATCATGGAAATAGCACCAAAAAGAAGCAGCTGCTATCTTTCGGGCTGAGAAATGAATATGGTTCTGAAAAATGTTGGAAAAACTTTCACCTGTGGCTGTGGAAAGGCCCTGCTCGACATGGGGTGAAGATGTCTTGGTGCAGAAACGTGCACAGAAATCAAAAGCATATAGGCTGGACTTTCCTGGTGGTCCAGTGGTTAAGAATCCAGTTTCCAATGCAGGGAACTTGGGTTCAAGCCCTGGCCCAGGAAGATCCCACATACCACCTAGCAGCTAAGCCTATGACCGCAACTGCTGAGTGCATGCTCTAGAGCCTGGGCTCCCCAAGAGAAGCCACCACAGTGAGAAGAGCCCCCCAACACAGTTAGAGAGCAGCCCCCACTCACCGCCACTAGAGAAAGCCAGAGCACAGCAACAAAGACCCAGAACAGCCAAAAACAAATAAATAAGTAAATAAATTTTGGAAAAGCATACGGATACAAACTTGCAGCTGTAAGATGAATAAGTTAGAAGCTAATGTAAAATAAGGGGATTATAGTTGATAACACTGTGTTATGTAAAAGAAATTTTCTAAGACAGTAGAACTTAAATGCTCTTGCAAAATATATTTTAATATGTGAGGTGATGGATGTGTTAATTAGCCAGATGGGGGAAACCCCTTCATAATATAAATGTATATCAAATCGCCGTGATACACACTTCAAATATCTTAAATTTTGCGGGTCAATTATATCTCAATAAAGTATGTGTGTGCTAAGGTGCTTCAGTTGTGTCCGACTCTTTGAGACCCTACTTTGGCCCACCAGCCTCCTCTGTCCATGGGATTCTTCAGGCAAGAATACTGGAGTGGGTTGCTGTTTCCTCCTGCAGGGGATCTTCCTGACCCTAGGACTGAATCTGCATCTCCTGGGTCTCCTGTATTGACAGGTGGGTTCTTTACCACTAGCACAATCTGGGAAGCCCCACTTGGGATGCCCCACCTCAGTAAAGCCCTCTCCCCAAGTTACTCAGGAGTCCCACCAGAAATAAATAGAAAAGGGCAGCTCCCTTCTTTATGTTTCTAACTCCCCTTCTTGCAGAGCTTAGCAAGTCCCTGTCAAAATTTGAATTTACAAATTTCATCTTCAGCATCACAGAGCAGAATCTAGAAAGGTGGATTTGAAGCTGAAAATACAATTTTGTGAAAACTGGCATATTCAGTAAACACTTTTTCTTTTCTTTTGTAATAAGCCTTTTTAGCACCAATATGCTAATGCATGCTTGATGTACAATTAGATACTAAATTTCCATTTCTCAAGAGAGTTGATGGTGAATATGGAAACTGCACAAAATAATTTTGACTTCACAGAGGCTTTAGAGATATCACTAATCACATAAAAACTGGAGAAAACAAATGCTCTGAAGATAGCAGCACCTATTTAATTGGTTACTTTTAGAAAATGGTGTCAAAATATATCAGCTTCACAGGGGCATCTGCAGAAAGTTTGTTTACAGGTTACTCCTGTAACCTGTAACTTTTCATTGAGATCATGACTTTTCATTGAGATGAAATAACTTTCCTTCCAAACTGATTTCCAATATACCCATGGAAAATGAAGTGATAATTGTAATATGTTCATTTTATTGCCAAAAAAAAAAAAATCTGTAAACATTTAAAGGATGCCATTTAGTAAAAGTTTAATCTCAAGCTTCATGTACGAAATTTAAGAATTTATGACTGGATCTTTTCATCAAATTCATATAATAAAGTAATGCTTTAAGAAGGTTAATCTTTGAAGATGAACCTATTGTAGCTTCAGTTAAAAAGCTCCATTTAAAAGTTAAATTATGTGTTTTGCAGTATTTCTATTGGTGCAAATTTGGCAGAGCATAGCACATCATGGGACTTCCCAGGTGGGGCCTGCCAATGCAGGAGACGTAATAGATATGGGTTTGAACCCTAGGTTGGGAAGATACCTGGAAGAGGGCATGGCAACCCACTCCAGTATTCTTGCTTAGAGAATCCCATGGACAAAGGAGAATCCCATGGGTGGCTATGGTCCATAGGGTCACAAAGAGTTGGACACAACTGAAGAGATTTAGCATGCACACACATGTACAGCACGTCATGGATAGAATAATGGCTTTCAGTTCAGTTCAGTTCAGTTCAGTCACTCAGCTGTGTCCAACTCTTTACGACACCATGGACTGCAGCATGCCAGGCCTCCCTGCCCATCACCAACTCCAGGAGTTTACCCAAACTCATGTCCATTGAGTCGGTGATCTTATCTCATCCTCTGTCATCCCCTTCTCCTCCTGCCTTCAATCTTTCCCAGCATTAAGGTCTTTACTAATGAGTCACCTTTTCCTATCAGGTGGCCAAAGTATTGGAGTTTCAGCTTCACCATAAGTCTGTCCAATGAACAATCAGGACTGATCTCCTTTAGAATGGACTGGTTGGATCTCCTTGCAGTCCATGGGACTCTCAATAGTCTTCTCTAACACCACAGTTCAAAAGCGTCAATTCTTCAGTGCTCAGCTTTCTTTATAGTCCAACTTTCACATCCATATATGATTATTGGAAAAACCATAACCTTGACTAGATGGACCTTTGTTGACAAAGTAATGTCTCTGCTTTTTAATATGCTGTCTAGGTGGGTCATAACTTTCCTTCCAAGCAGTATCTTTTAATTTCATGGCTGCAATCACCATCTGCAGTGATTTTGGAGCCCAAAAGTATAGTCAGCCACTGTTTCCACTGTTTCTCCATCTATTTGACATAAAGTGATGGGACCAGATGCCAGGATCTTAGTTTTCTGAATGTTGAGCTTTAAGCCAACTTTTTCACTCTCCTCTTTCACTTTCATCAAGAGGCTTTTTAGTTCTTTGCTTTCTGCCATAAGGGTGGTGTCATCTGCATATCTGAGGTTATTGATATTTTCTGGCAATCTTGATTCCAGCTTGTGCTTCTTCCAGTCCAGCATTTCTCATGATGTACTCTGCATATAAGTTCAATAAGCAGGATGACAATATACAGCCTTGATGTACTCCTTTTCCTATGTGAAACCAGTCTGTTGTTCTATGTACAGTTCTAACTGTTGCTTCCTGACCTGCATACAGATTTCTCAAGAGGCAGGTCAGGTGGTCTGGTATGCCCATTTCTTTCAGAATTTTCCACAGTTTATTGTGATCCACACAGTCAAAGGCTTTGGCATAGTCAATAAAGCAGAAATAGATGTTTTTCTGGAACTCCCTTGCTTTCTCAATGATCCAGCAGATGTTGGCAATTTGATCTCTGGTTCCTCTGCCTTTTCTAAAACCAGCTTGAACATCAGGAAGTTCATGGTTCACGTATTGCTGAAGCCTGGCTTGGAGAATTTTGAGCATTACTTTACTAGCATGTGAGATGAGTGCAATTGTGTGGTAGTTTGAGCATTCTTTGGCATTGTCTTTCTTTGGGATTGGAATGAAAACTGACCTTTTCCAGTCCTGTGGCCACTGCTGAGTTTTGCAAATTTACTGGTATATTGAGTGCAGCACTTTCACAGCATCATCTTCTAGGATTTGAAATAGCTCAACTGGAATTCCATCACCTCCACTAGCTTTGTTCATAGTGATGCTTCCTAAGGCCCACTTGACTTCACATTCCAGGATCTCTGGCTCTAGGTGAGTGATCACACCATTGTGATTATCTGGGTTGTGAAGATCTTTTTTGTACAGTTCTTCTGTGTATTCTTGCCACCTCTTCTTAATATCTTCTGCTTCTGTTAGGTCCCTACCATTTCTGTCCTTTTTTGGGCCCATCTTTGCATGAAATGTTCCCTTGGTATCTCTCATTTTCTTGAAGAGATCTCTAGTTTTTCCCATTCTATTGTTTTCCTCTATTTCTTTGCACTGATGTCTGTGGAAGGCTTTCTTATCTCTCCTTGCTGTTTTTTAAACTCTGCATTCAGATGGGTATATTTTTCCTTTTCTCCTTTGCTTTTTGCTTCTCTTCTTGTCTCAGCTATTTGTAAGGCCTCCTCAGACAGTCATTTTGCTTTTTTGCCTTTCTTTTTCTTGGGGATGGTCTTGATCCCTGTCTCCTGTACAGTGTCATGAACCTCCATCCATAGTTCATCAGGCACTCTCTCTATCAGACCTAGTCCCTTAAATCTGTTTCTCACTTCCACTGTATAATCATAAAGAATTTGATTTAGGTCATACCTGGATGGTCTAATGGTTTTCCCTACTTTCTTCAATTTAAGTCTGAATTTGGCAATAAGGAATTCATGATCAGAGCCACAGCCAGCTCCCGGTCTTGTTTTTGCTGACTGTATAGAGCTTCTCCATCTTTGGCTGCAAAGAATATAATCAATCTGACTTTGGTATTGACCATCTGGTGATGTCCATGTGTAGAGTATTCTCTTGTGTTGTTAGAAGAGGGTTTTTGCTATACTAAAAAACTAAACTTATAGAGAAAAATACTCATAGAATTGAATTTGGTAGGCAAATAAGTTGTAATAACTTCATCCAATGAAATACAATAGCCTGTCATTTGAAGTAGAAACCGTATGTCAAAATTTATAAACATTAAAGTAACTGTACTATAAAATTTTTTTGACGAAGCTTATCTTAATGTATAAAATGCATTTGCAAAGCTGTATATGCTTTCTCTCTTGCTGTATAGTTTCAATCAGATTTTAGAAATATTTCAGCTTTTAAGAAAACTACTTTTCAAATTAACCTCCTAGTCCTATATTGGCATTGTATGCTTTCTTTAATAAATCTCATTTTTTAGAAATGGTGGGAAATCTTTTATCAAAATATCCAGTGATTTGGAAGCAAGAAAACTTCAGATTTTGCAATAACTACAAAGGGAAATTTATCCCTACAAAAGCTGGGAGATGAACAAATTAAATAATGAGAACTCAAACAGTGTACAAGATTTAATTTTAAAATTCTGTAAACGCCTTTGGAATGACTTGCAGAAAAAATCTTTTGATCAAATTTCATTTTTGTAATTGGATTATATTTTTTCCTGGAATGGAAGGAAATTGAAAGGACCTCATTTTGCTTCAAAAAGATGATTTTGCAGCATCTATTTGGCAAAACACTAAAAAGAATGGTGAATAGAAAATTTATTTTCTGAGCTTTGCCTTTATGAGATATTTGCAGAAAAGAGACACTCTGAGGCCAAAAAACAGTATCTATAAAAATATTTGAGCTGATAGAGCTACATATTTCATAAAAATTAGAATTGAGACTATCCTCTACCTAGTAGAATTTTCTCTATACTTACTCAGTAACTCAGTACCTCTTAATATTTTCTCAATTAAAATACTATTTAAAGAGAAGTCTAAAGTGAAAACTAAATATGTATACTTTTCAAATATATTCGTATAAAATGTAACTGAAGACTGCAGACAATCTTTGAAACTAAGACCTTACTGAAATAATAAGACATTCTCCAGAAACATATTAATCAGTACATTTTTTTATTTTGATTTAATCTATAAGGACACATTTTATTTTTTACTAATAATTTTATTTTTGCAAGTAATTTTTGCAAAGAATTATTTTATTCATTGACTAATATAAAAAAGTCAATTGGTTGTTCAATGAATAAATATCTCAAAAATATATTTCTAATTAATCTTAATGTCCCTTTCACACTCAAAAGTATCTTGACCTAGTGTCTTATTCTGCTCTGGCTGCTGTAACAAAATGCCACAGCCTGGGTGGTTTATACAACAGACATTTCTGGAGCAGAGAAATTTGAGATTAAGTTGAGGTTCTGGGTTCTGGTGAGAGTTCTCTCTCTGGCTTTCGAAAGCCATGGATCTCCATACCTGGGGAGAGAGAACACACTCTCTGGTCTCTTCTTATATGACCACTAATCCTTCATGAGGGTCCCACCCTTGTAACCTCATCTAAATACATTAATAGTTCAGTTCAGTCACTCAGTCGTGTCCAACTCTTTGCAACCCCGTGAATTGCAGCACCCCAGGCCTCCCTGTCCATCATCAACTCACAGAGTTCACACAAACTCATGTCCGTCTAGTCGGTGATGCCATCCAGCCATCTCATCCTCTGTCGTCCCCTTCTCCTCCTGCCCCCAA
>NW_011494683.1:182595-193397 GCF_000754665.1 Bison bison bison
AGGGTGGTCATAACTTTCCTTCCAAGGAGTAAGCATCTTTTCATTTCATGGCTGCAATCACCATCTGCAGTGATTTTGGAGCCCCAAAATATAAAGTCTGACACTTTTCCACTGTTTCCCCATTTATTTCCCATGAAGTGATAGGACCAGATGCTATGATCTTCATTTTCTGAATGTTGAGCTTTAAGCCAAATTTTTCACTCTCCTCTTTCACTTTCATCAAGAGGCTTTTTAGTTCCTCTTCACTTTCTGCCATAAGGGTGGTGTCATCTGCATATCTGAGGTTATTAATATTTCTCCTGACAATCTTGATTCCAGCTTGTACTTCTTCCAGCCCAGCGTTTCTCATGATGTACTCTGCATATAAGTTAAATAAGCAAGGTGACAATATACAGCCTTGACGTACTCCTTTTCCTATTTGGAACCAGTCTGTGGTCCATGTCCAGGTCTAACTGTTGCTTCTTCACCTGCATATAGGTTTCAGTTCAGTTCAAGAGGCAGGTCAAGTGGTCTGGTATTCCCATCTCTTTCAGAATTTTCCACAGTTTATTGTGATCCACACAGTTAAAGGCTTTGATATAGTCAATAAACCAGAAATAGATGTTTTTCTGGAACTCCCTTGCTTTTTTGATGATTCAACAGATGTTGGCAGTTTGATCTCTGGTTCCTCTGCCTTTTCTAAAGCCAGCTTGAACATCTGCAAGTTCACAGTTCATATATTGCTGAAGCCTGGCTTGGGGAATTTTGAACATTACTAGCGTGTGAGATGAGTACAACTGTGCGGTAGTTTGAGCATTCTTTGGCATTGTCTTTCTTTGGGATTAGAATGAAAACTGATCTTTTCCAGTCCAGTGGCCACTGCTGAGTTTTCCAAATTTGCTGGCATATTGAGGGCAGCACTTTCACAGCATCATCTTCTAGGATTTGAAATAGCTCAACTGGAATTCCATCATCTCCACTAGCTTTGTTCGTAGTGATGCTTTCTAAGGCCCACTTGACTTCACATTCGTGGCTCTAGGTGAGTGATCACACCATCGTGATTATCTGGGTCATGAAAATAATTTTTGTGCAGTTCTTCTGTGTATTCTTGCCACCTCTTCTTAATATCTTCTGCCCTCCCAAAGGCTCTATCTTAAAATACCATAACATTGTGGATTAGGACTTCAACACATGAATTTTCTGAGGGGACACAATTCAGCCCATAGCATGTGGATGATAAATCTAGGGGCACAATCCTTATGATTCTTGTTATCATGAAATGAAAAACATCTGGTCCATTGCCCTTGACTTCCAGATACACAGTCCTTGCTTGTTTTTGGTTGTGTACATCTAGCTCCACTGAATCCAAATCAGAATGAATATATTTTCCTGGTTTGTCCAAGAACAGGTCGTTTTCTATCCTCTTCTCTCTGCCTGGGAACAATCTCTTCTCTTCTCCCTCTCTTGGCCACTGCTGGGTTCCCTCTGGGAATCTAGTTCCCACTGGGAATCTTTCTAGGGGGTTTGAGATGCTGTGAAGCTGCCTTCAAGCATTTTGCTTAGAAAGCTCATTCTACCATTGCTGCTGTACAGCTCAGAAACCATGATGAATGTTGGGTACTTCTAGAAGGCTTGCAACCTCCTTGGGAAGTGAGCCAATGGTTCTCTGTGGACTGGAACACCCTCAAAATAATTTGAAGTTTTTATTATTTCTCCCCACTCCTAGCACTTGCTGAGGAGATGAGCACTGGGCTTCTGTTCAAGAATTCATCACCATTAAGGTGACTTAGTCACATCCCCTCTTATTTCTCCCTCCCAGAAAGCTAATTGTATCTCTTTTTGCTAAAGAACTGGCTCTTAAATCATTCCACATTATTTACATAGACACCGTTTAAAATTTGGCTCTCCTACTTAAAAAAAAAAAATGCTTTTGAAACCCTCTATCAAATAACTTCACACTTGCAATCAAATGCCTTGGGTTTCAAGATTATTGTGGCTAACATGAGTTTAAAAACAACAATAAAAATTTAAACGACTTCATTGTTTACTGTCTCTACCCTTGTCCTGAATAATGAAAACTAGCAGCTCCATAGGGGAGGCAAGAAAAAGAACACTGGAAAGACAGACCTTAATTATTACTTGAAAATGTCCTGCCAAAAATGTTGGAATTTTAAAACTGAACAAAATCCTTATAAATTATTCATCAAGTCCACACTGTTGCTTTATGGACGTCCTGTGTAAAGTGAGACCCAGACAGAATCAACGATTTTCTCTTAAGACTACATAGACTCTGAACAGCAGAGGGAAGGGTGCACTTACCTCCATCAAATATAGACCTCTTTCCACCGATTTACACCATTTCCTTCTCAATATAGTTCAGCTCTTCTGAATCTCTCAAAAGGTGGCATCAAGAAAGCAGACATGGCGCTTCAAGTGCATTTAGAATGTGGGAGAACTCTGGTCTTCCCTGGTGGCTTCCTGGTGGAAGGGCTTCCCTGGTGGCTCCGACGGTAAAGAATCTGCCTGTAATGAAGGAGACTTGAGTTTGATTCCTGTGTGGGGAAGATCCCCTGGAGTAGGAAATGGCAACCCACTCCAGTGTTCTTGCCCGGAGAATCCCATGGACAGAGGAACCTGGCAGGCTACAGTCCATAGGGTCACAAAGAGTTGGACAGGACTGAGTAACTAACACACACACACAGAATTCTGTCGTCTGCTGACTTCTAGATGCCAAGACTCTCCTTTTGCATTTTCATAGAGTCTCATCTGATTGTTCCTTGGTTGTAAGCACATGTATTTATGCTAGCTACACTGTCAAGCCAGGTCTCTTTCTGTATCATATGTTTAATTTGGGAAATTGAAGTCAAACTCCAAGACATCAGAGTGTCATGAAATAAAGTTGCTTTAATGTTCACATTGCTAAGAGAAAACAAAAATTATTTACCCTGTAAAAATGAAACCCTTTCCAAATGAGTGTATAATCTAAACCTTAATTGCTTATTAAAAAACATTTTGAACCAAGTTTCTTCCAAAGGCTTTCAGTTTCAAGTAGAACTTTCCAGGTTAGGTTGCTTTCTGAACCACATTCTTTCCAGTTCTAGGGTTCCAGTATTTTAAACTTTCCTATGAGACACCTCTTAATTTTCACAAAACTGAACCATATCATGATTTGGTGTGGGGAGGGGATAGTTTTAAATCTGTCATATAATAAGGCCAAGGCTATACCTATACACAGCCTTCCCTGGTAGCCAGATGGTAAAGAATCTCCCTGCAATGCCAGAGACCTGGGTTCAATCCCTGGATTGGGAAGATCCTCTGGAGAAGAGAATGGCTACTTACTCCACTATTCTTGCCTGAAGAATTCATATTCTTGCCTGGAGGGAGGAACCTGGCAGGCTACAGTCCATAGGGTCACAAAGAGTTGGACACGACTGGGAGACTAACATGCACTTTTTTTTTTTCATGCCTATACATGGGCAAGATTTAATGGTCTTTGAAAGAATGAACTTGTTTTGCATGAGACTTGATCATCAACTACAGAATTTTGAGAGGGATTATGATCCCAGGTGGCTCAGACGATAAAGAGTCCACCTACAAGGCAGGAGACCCAGCTTCGATCCCTGAGTTGGGAAGATCCCCTGGAGAAGGAAATGGCAACCCACTCCAGTATTCTTGCCTGGAAAATCCCAGAGATGGAGGAGCCTGGAGGGCTGCAGTCCATGGGGTCGCCAAGAATCAGACACAACTGAGTAACTTTCACACATGATCTCTGAATGTTACCATCTCCTTTCTCCTCTATTTGTGGTCCATAATAGCAATAAACAAGTAACAAAATTCTCAGCTTAAGAAATGTAGATTATGATCTAAATAGGAGAGTTGTCTTATTTATTCCAGATAAATCATGTCATTTTGATTTTCTGCTCTGAGAATTCATTGGAACTTTCTAAAACAATAAGGTCTTAAGATGTATTTAATGCACACAAAGCAGATTCCTCCATTTTCACAAACTTTTCATCTGTAAGAGAAAAAATAAATAAATCTGTTACAATTTTAGAGCCTAGGCATAGCTATTTAAAAAAAATTTGGAAATACAAATGAGCAATACTAGAAAATTTCATGCAAATGCAAAATAACTTATGTAATTATTTCCTGCAAAGATTCATCTTTGAAATACGGTATTTATAAGGGTGCTTTGCTTTCAAAAACAACAATACATTGTATATAAATCAGAGAGCATGCATAGCAGCTCTGTTTAGAAAATAGCAAAGTAGCATGGAAAAGGCCTCTGTTTAGTTAGCCCACCCACCAACTAGGGGAAAAGCTAAAATAAAAAAAGGAGAATGGACTACGCGGAATTGTTACCACTGTGTCAAACCTGGGATTTTATTTTCTAAACAGTGCTTGCCAAGGGGAGTTTTAGAGTCATTACTCAATACAGTTATTCAGTTAGGGACCTCATTTGAAAATTCGATCCCACATAACTTTCCTTGTTTTGTGTTTTGTTTTGTTTATAAGATGTGGTTCTTCCTCCACCCCACCCCCCACATAATGGGACAAACCAGACAGAGAAACAGTAACAAAAATCATCCTTGACTTTTGCACTCCATTTTCTAACTATTACCTTTTTTTGTTTGATCCTGACTACAATCTTCCATGAAGGAGAAGATAAATGAGGAAACTCTGGCCTCCAAATATCAATGCCAAGAGCAAGCTCCCACAGCTTATTTGTGACAGAGTCTGGGTGATAATAGTGGTAAAGAACCCACCTGCCAGTGCAGGAGACCTGGGAGATGCTGGTTCGATCTCTGGGTCAGGAAGGTTCCCTGGAGTAGGAAATGGCAACCCACTCCAGTATTCTTTCCTGGAAAATCCCATGGACAGAGGAGCCTGGTCCATGGGGTTGCAAAGAGTTGGACATGACTGAGCATCCACACAGCTGGATGATGAGCTACATTTTCTGCCTCTTGGGTTACCACTTTTTCTATCAGATGGCACTAGATATATAAGGTTTTCACTTGCTGTTAATGCAGTGGAAATTGTACATATTCAATTAAATGACCTTGTGAAGTATATCCATTGCCTCTTGGAAGTTGGGATGCAGAGACGATCCCTCCCCTTGATCTAGAGTCTCCTAGATTTCTGTCTCCCTGCCAGATAGCATGTGGGTGTCCTCAAACAAAATGCTTGTAAAACCAAACTTATTGTTCCCCCCCTGGCAGCCTACTTCCGGTGGCTCGTGCATGTGGGCCTGGCAGGTCAAGTCTGCCCGTGCCCAGCAGAGAGCCTCTTGCAGAGGGCTCAGTGCAGCCCATGTTGCTGACCAACCAACAGAGCTCTGCTAACTGCCTGCCAGCCACCAGCACACACCCAGCTTGTCCTCTGCTCTACTTCACCTGTGTGCTGTCCCCCTCAATTTACTTTAAATTCCAGCCCTTAAATGTTTCTTTTAAAAAAATTTTTAAATCAAAAATGTTTTAAACTTTTTAATTGAATATAGTTTGTTTACAACCTTGTGCTAATTTCAGGTGTACAGAAAATATATATGTGTGCATGCTCAGTGCTCTGGTTGTGACTGCTCTTTGGGACCTCATGGACTGTAGCCCTGCCAGGCTCCTCTGTTCATGGGATTCTCCAGGCAAGAATACTGGAGTGGGTTGCCATTCCCCCACACCACCTTCCAGGGGATCTTCCTGACCCAGGGATCAAACCCATGTCTTCTGCATTGCAGGTGGATTTCTTACCCACTGAGCCACCTGGGAACCCTACAAATAAAATGTGATTTTTTTCCACCCCATAGTTCAAACCTCCACTTTTCCTTGCCCAGACTCTACTCCTGAGGAGCATTTAAGTATTAATACAACACGCCACTGCATTTCATGGCATGGAGATGAACACAGGTTTCGGTGATTACAGGAAATAATCTCATCTTCCTCAGAGCTAATAATGCTCATAGTCTGAAATTTAGAGGAAGTAGGAAACATTTCCTTACCCTTCCCATGGGATCTCTTTTTGGCCCACATGAAAGCTTCTCCCTACTGATACCTAGAAGTGTCCCCCACTTAGCCTCCGTCCTTCCTTCCTTTCCCTCCCTTGTCACTCTAGCCTTCCATCCTCACCCCACGCCTTACTTTGCTGGAAAAAGCCAGAAGCCAGAGAGTCATTTTTATGCTCATGGCCAAAGCCAATGAAATGTTTTTGCTCTGTACTCTTACCGTTTTATGAACGAAGCTCCTACACGTGTTTCCTTTGCTCTTAGTATTCACCACAGAGGGCACAGCTTGGTTCTGCATCATTATGCTAAAATGATGTTTATCCAACCCAAACCTTCTCTCTCAAATCCAGACTCATCTATTCCAATTTATCCTCAACATCACCACCTGAACACTGTATCAGTTGGGATTCAACCGGAGAAACAGAACCAGAAGAAGTCAGATATTAAGAGGCCTATTACAAAGAATTGGCTTAAGGGCTTTCCTGGTGCTCAGTCCAGTGGTTAAGGCTCTGTGCTGCCATGCAAGGTTTGATCCTTGGTTGGGGAACTAAGATCCTATTTGCTATGTGGTGTGGCCAAAAGATTAACATAAAATAAATATGAGGAAGAAAGCTTTAAAAGAAAAAAACTATTAGAATTGGTTTACAGGATTGTGGGGACTGGCTAGGGAAGTCTTTAAAACACAGAATGGACTACTGGGAATGGCAGGCTGGAACTCTCTTCCATGGGCTGAAGCTGAAGGACCAATTTCTTCATAAAGGAGATTTCAGCTCTGTTCTTCTTTTTAAAATAATTTTTTATTTCTTTTATTTACTTATGGCTACACTGGGTCTTCATTGTTTTGCATGGGCTTTCTCTAGTTGCAGGAAGCGAGGGCCATTCTTCATGGTGCTGCACGGGCCTTCTCTTGTTAAGGAGAACCGGCTCTAGGCGTGTGGGCCTGGGCGTCAGCAGTAGCAGCACGTGAGCGCGGTCTTGTCGTTGCGGCTAGAGGACTCTAAAGCGCATGCTTAGTGGTTGTGGCGCGCGGGCTTAGTTGCTCTGTGGCATGCAGGATCTCCCTGGACCAGGGATCAAACCCATGTCCCCTGCATGGGAAGGTAGATTCTTATCCCCTCGGCCACCAGAGAAGTCCTTGACTCTGTTCTTAAGGACTTCCAACTGATGGAATTCAGGCCCACCTAGAACAACCATAGGTTTGACTCACATCTACAAAATACCTTCACAACTACCCTTAGACACATGTTTGCTAGAATAACTGGGAGCTACAGCCTAGCCAAGTTTATACCAAGAGACCATCACAAGCATCTAATCAGAATTAGCATGTCTGTACTGAACTCCAGCTCTGCCTTCCCCCTGCTGCTCTCTACAAACTAGCTGCCCCTGCCATGGCAACTCCATCCTTCAGTTGTTCAGGACACATACTCCATGCGGTAGGTTAAATATTGGCATCCCAACTATGCCCATGTACTCATCCCCAGAACCTTTTATGGCAAAAGGGACTTTGTAGATGTGACTAAATTAAGAATCTTGAGATGGGGAGATTATTCTGGGTTTCCAGGGTGACCAATGCAATTACAACAGTCCTTATAACAGAGACCCAGGGGAGTCAGAGGAGGAGCAAAGGAGGAGGAGAAGGAGGCAACATGCTACGTGCTTATGAGCAAGCATCAAAGTGACAGCCTTTAAAGAAAGAGAGAGGGCTACAGGCAGGCTTTAGAAGCTGAAAAAGTCAAGGGACAGATTCTCCCCTCAGCCTCCAGAAGAACCAGCCTTAGCAACACCTTGTGCATGCTAAGTCACTTCAGTCGTGTCCAACTCTTCGACCTCATGGACTGTAGCCTGCTAGGCTCCTCTGTCCATGGGGATTCTCCAGGCAAGAACGCTGAAGTGGGTTGTGGTGCCCTCCTTCAGGGGATCTTCCTGATGCATTTATCCAACCTGCATCTCCTGTGTCTCCTGCATTGAAGATGGATTCTTTATTGCTGAGCCACTGGTAAAGCACCCAGCAACATCTTAACTTTAGCCCAATAAACTGATTTCAGACTTCTGACCTCCAGGATTATCAGATAAGTTTATGTTGTTTGAAGTTTGTGGTGCTTTGAAGAAGCATTAATAAAGAACTAAGGCACTGGGACTTCCCTGGTTGTTCAGTGGTTAGGGCCAATGCAGGGGGCACAGGATCCCACATGCTGCTTGGCAAAAGAAAAAATGTAATAAAGAAACAAAACCCAAAAAACTCCATACTTGTGGTGATAGTTACACAATTTTGTAAATATACAAAGATATCACTGAATTGTATAAGTGAAGCAAGTGGATTGTGTGGTATAAAAATCATAACTCAATAAAATATTTTTTGATTATGAAAAAAAGAACTAATGTACCCACGTCCAATCTGAGGTGACATCTTGTTAGCTTTAGTTTCAATATGTCCAGAATGGAACCACTTTTCAACACTTCCCCAGCTACCACCCATTTCTAGCCTTCATCGTCTCTGTTCTGCGTAATGTCAAAAGACTGTGAACCATTCTGGTCTGCTGCTCTCCATTCTCCAGCCCCTGCCTCAGCCCCTAGACAGCGGCTGCTGGCTTACAAAGCACCTTCACGAGAATCAGAAAAAGGTGGCCCTTTCTTCAGGCAGATGCAATCTCATGCCAGGGTTGATGGTGCAGCCCACAGAGTTGAGGCTGAATGTCCTCACACAGAACACAACCTCAGCAATTATACACAGCAGCCTTGCCTACACCTTTTCAACTGCAGTCCACATCGCCCTATCAAAGCAAAGTCGGCTCCTGCCACCACTCTGCTCAAAACCCTCACAAGTCTCTCCCCTGACTCAGTCCTCCCAAGGGGCTATAAGCCTTCTGTCATCCGGCCAGGTACCTCTCAGATCTCTTGTCTTACCAGCCACCTTCTCACTCACTGTTTTTCCCCCAAAACAGCTTTCTTATTATTCGTCAAATATCCCAGACGCATTTTCACCTCGGGAGCTTTACTCTTACCACTTTACTCTTGAGTTTGTTTCCTCAAGCTGCAAAGGTTCGTCTCCAATATCCAAGTGTCTGGCTCTCTCATCTCCCTCAAGTGTCTGGCTAAATGTCCCTTTCTTAGTGACATCCACCCTGACTATCCTGTTCAAATGTGTAACCCACACCTGAACCCCTCCCTTCCTAACCCCTGTGTACTGGCTTATTTTTCTCTTTGGCACTTATCACTTTTTAACATTCTATGTATAATGACTTCATTATTGTATTTACTCCAAGGGTCTAAGGGGGTAGAGTTTTTGTCTGATGTGTTCACTCCTGTATCCTTAAATAATACCTGGTATCAAGTGGGCACACGATGAAGATTTGAATGAATGAATAAAAGCATCCTTTCTTTTTTAGTTCAGGCTCTCCCAGAAGCAGATTCTAACCAACAATGCAGAGACAAGTAGTTAATTTGGAAAGAGATCCCAGTACACACAGTGCTAGCTGCATGGGGAAGTAAGACAGAGGAAGGAAAGCAGCCAGTGAGGGGTATGTTTTCTTTCTTATTTCTTTTTTTTCGTGTATGTCTTTGGGTTCCTCCACTCCTAGATGCAGCATGTGAGGTCTTCATCGCATCATGCTGTGCACGGACTTTCTGGTTGTGGTTCATGGGCTCAGTAGTTGTGGCACATGACTTAGTTATGCCAAAGCATGTGGGATCTTACTTCCCCAACCAGGGATTGAACCCATGTCCCATTTTCATGCAAGGCAGATTCTTAACCACTGGACCATCAGGGAACTCCTAAGGGTATGTTTTCAAACCCTCTAGTTATACTGCAGATAACTGGAATTTTAGCTCCTTGGGGACACCTGGGACTTGGTGAAGACCATATACTTCTGTAAGGGAAGAAAGATTTTTTTTTTTCCTCTACCTTTTTCCATTCTGTAGTTGGGCCTGAGAACTAAACTGACCAATGACAGATGAACAGGAGAAAAGCATCCAAGTTTCCTTTAAGGTTACTATTTTAACATGGCACAAGAGCCTTCAAAGAAGTCAGTAGGCCTAAATACTTGTGCTACTATTCTCACAAAGAATGATCAATATCGGAGATGTGATGAGACAAAGGCAAAGGGTGTTGGGCTGGGGGCGGGGGAACTGTGGGGAAATGACTAGGAAATATACAGGAAAACTAATGAAAGGCAAGGGTTGCTTAGTAGGTTTGTTTGCTCTGTTTCATCCTGGCATTGACTCCCTGTTTCTGGTGATAAGAATGTTCTCTTCTTCCTGTTTCAAGGAGTGCACATTTCCCCTGGGAAATTTATGTCCTGCTTTTAGGTAGAAAGGGAAGGTCAGAGAACACATCGTATATCTATTCTTTTGAACATCGCCCCTTCTGCTCAAAATCATCAATATGTCAGAGTGGCATACTATTTGGGGTGTCATGTTCACCTCAAAGTGATCCCACCTAGGAGGCCGGGGAGCTGGTGTCTTTATCCACCAAGTTTTAGAAGGGGCATTAATTCTCTGTCACTTCCCTTCTGCCACATGTATGGGGCAAAATAGATTCCATCCTCAGAAATCCTCAAAGAGATCATTGCTGAAGTCAGACTTGTTGGCATGAAAACAGTGAGGCCTGAAGGCACATGAATGGGCTTCAGTAGCATCTGCTTAGCTTCTCCTCTAAGAGAGAAGATGAACCTTTCTCAGTCAAACAACTAAAGCTACAAATATGGTAACAATGTAACCCAAGCTACAAGTATGGTAACTTATTATAACACTCTCTTCAGTTCTTGTTGCAGGACCCATCTTATCTGTCATCCCTGGTTGAGGCATGGAGATGGGGCAGGGAAGGTTGGCAGGG
>NW_011494683.1:193627-241727 GCF_000754665.1 Bison bison bison
AGCAGACCCAGGGATCTGGGAGCACCCAAGAAGAGGGAGTCATGGGTTGAGTGGATGAGTGAGTGGGTGCTCTGAGTAAATGCCTAAGATGAGAACCATTCTCTTTGAATGCTCTCATGTCTTTCTGAAGCGTGATGCATTGATAGATCAGGTGGTTTAAGGGACCTGGGGAAGGTTCTGTAAATCAGACATCCCAAAGACAGGCCTGCTGCATCATGAAGTCTTTTTGATATTTCAATCCATTAGAGAGTCAAGTATATCTAGAAGCTACAAAGAGAAGACTTCCCTAGTGACTATCACAATGTAGATTCCACCTAAACAGGTCAGCAAAGAGTTGTGGGTACCTCAGGGTACACCCTTTTTCCTGACCCACCAAGAAGCGTCTCTTTACTGTGTAAAGTGAGGGTCAGAGCATCACTCTGCCCGATCCTACTAGACTGTCTTGAGGTCTGATGCTGCTGCTGCTGCTGCTGCTAAGCCTGTCCTCATCTTTCTTAGGTGCCTGGCTGAAAGCATGAACCAGTTTGGATGATAATGATGATAGTCAATGCTGTGGTGATAGAATAAAGAGAAAAGAAGCAAAAAAGAAGCAAGTGAGTAATGAAAAGCAGATCTTTTGGGTCCCTCAATAAGACGTCTACTGGGATAGTGAGAGTTAGAGTGAGGAAGCCGAAGGCAGAAATAATGAAGTCCAGGATAAGGGGTGTCACGAGGCTTTCCTTCTTGCTCCAGATAAGTTAAAACAGCTTCCAATGGTACAACACATCACTTTGAATTCTCATCAGAGTAGGGAAACCACTGTTTCAGGATTAGCATTCCAAAGGGAGCCTGAGCCACTGTAGCCTCAAAACCATGACCACTTTTAAAGTCCAAAGATGATTCTAGCAGCTGTTCTCCCCAAATGGTTTCAGCACAATGAGGTTATAATGTGGAAAAGCTAGAACTGAAAAACTGAATATATATTCTCTTTAGAATAAAAGGAAATGACTACAAGCCCAGTCATAAATGTGGCAGCTTACTAGAAAGGCAGGTTTAAAGAATAAGGAAACTCATGTTCGAGATGAAATTGAAAACAGGTGCCAGGCCTCTTTCACGGAGTCAGAGAATGTCAGAACTAGAGGAGACCCAGGGGTAACTCCTTCATTTCCCATATTTGATGGATCGGGAAGCCCAGATCACCAGGAATGGAGGAACTTGCTCAGTGCCACTCACAGTGAACGTCAGATTTATCTCTCAGTTCAAACCTTAGTCTGCTTCTCAGGCATTTTAATTCCTCTGGCACAAAATTAATGAACAAAACCTCTGCTTTTTTTTTAAATAAAATCTATTGTGATTTTGAATCCTAAATAATCACACTGATTTGAACTCCTTGTTTCCACATGCAGCAAGAGGGAAGGTGAGATAATGTCTAAGACCCATGCTCTTTCTATGTTCTGTGATGACCTAGAGGGCTGGGCTAGGGAGGCAGGCTCAAGAAAGAGGGGATACATGTATACATATAGCTGATTCATTTTGTTGTACAGCAGAAACTAATACAGCATTATACAGCAATGACAACCACTCCCACATTCTTGCCAGGAAAATTCCATGGACAGAGGAACCTGGCGGGCCACAGTCCATGCGGTCGCAAAATGTCGGCTACGACTCAGCACATACTCCAATAATGGGCTTCCCAAGTGGCGCTAGTGGGAAAGAACCCACCTGCCCATGCAGGTATGTGAAAGAGATGCAGCCTCCATCCCTGAGTAGGGAAGACCGCCTGGAGGGAGGCACGGCAACTCACTCTAATATTCTTGCCTGGAGAATCCCATGGACAGAGGAGCCTGGAGAATCCCATGGACAGAGGAGCCTGATGGGCTGCAGTCCGTAAGGTCGCACAGAATCAGATACAACCGAAGCTACTTAGCATGCACACAGGCGCTCCAATAATAAAATTTAAAAAAAACTATGCTCTTGAGCTGACAGCAACTCATTCATTCATTCAGTCAGTCCATCAGTTGGTCATTTAATCAACAGATATTATTTGAGTATCTGCTCTGTTCCAAACATTTTCCGGAAACAGTAAGGCTCCTCTCGTTTGTTTTCTCTCTTTCTAGGACAGAGCCAGTTCCTCTCCAGGCAGTTGCCCATATGGTGATCGTTTTTCACTGTGTAACTTACAAGGTAGAAATGACTTCATTTCCACTCCCTGGCTCAGGCCTGGCTCCCTCATTTTGTGCCCTGGTTCCCTGAAGAATTAAAATCAAACTATGTGATTCTCACTAGACCAACTTTTGGAGAAGGCAATGGCAACCCACTCCAGTACTCTTGCCTGGAAAATCCCATGGGCAGAGGAGCCTGGTAGGCTGCAGTCCATGGGGTCGCACAGAGTCGGACACAACTGAAGCGACTTAGCAGCAGCAGCAGACCAACTTTTCGTTGGTTCAAAGGACTGTCCTTGTCCTGGGCTCATATGAAGCACTGATGCCCCTGTTTTTACCCATAGGAAATACCTGACTAAGTTTTCAGCTGATTATGGACATACTAACTCCATTTTCCTGTTCTGAGTCACCAAACTCTATCAGCATATTTAGTGGGGTTATTTTCCCACTTGAGATTCTGTCCTGATTTACTTCCTAACTTTACCAAGAAGTCTTTACCATTAAGGTTTGGTTCTAGTAGACATCTAATTCTACTGTAGAATATCATCTTATTTCCACTGCAATAAAAATAATAAATAGAACACAGCAACAATGACTAGCAGTAATTTGACAACCCCTATATGTTAGACACAGTGTTAACACATTATTATTACTCTTATCATCATTATTATTTTTATTAATCCATTCAATCTTCACAACTCTTGAAGCAGACATTACTGTTATCTTCATTTTGCAAATAAGGAATTTGCTGCCCATAAAGTAACAGTATCTGTTTACTATATCAGTTTTTTACCTTGGAGAAGGCAATGGCACCCCACTCCAGTACTCTTGCCTGGAAAATCCCATGGACAGAGGAGCCTGGTGGGCTGCAGTCCATGGGGTCACACAGGGTCAGACACGACTGAAGCGACTTAGCAGCAGCAGCAGCAGCAGCATCTAACAGTTCAAACCAACAAAATTCAGACCAAATTTAATGATCTTTTCCTACCAATCACCAGAAAGTCTTCTCCTTCACATGTGTAATTTCATATTAAAAACAGATGGCATCTTTTTCTTTTAGGTCTCATTATTGTCTATTGAGCTTCCAAAGGCTCAAGTTTGTATACTTACACTGTAGGAAATCCACTTTCTCGCTGTATCTACAATCAGGAATATTTAGGATACATTTAACTTTGAAATTTAATGAGCAAAGTAGAATATGAAAACCATTTTTCTAATATTGAAATTTGCCATTAAAAGTCCATCTTAAGCCAGTTTTTCCAGATTATTATATTATGAGCATGTCAATTATCAATGAATCCTAGAAAAATGACTGACCTGTTGGGTCCAGGGCATTCTAATCTCCCCCCCCCCACACACACCCAGATATAGTCAGTCCACATGAAATCTTCAGGGACTTACAAATGGGCCACTGTAATAGATATCTTTTCTGGGTGAGAAAAGAAATCACATATTTAAAATTAAACTGGAAGTCAGATTCTCATCTACCTGATTTCGGAAACTTTTTCTCTGTGCATTCTGCCTTTCCCAGTTTTGAAACTAATGACTTTCATACCTTAAGCTGCTGTTCCAAACGCCAAATGGGAATCAGAGGAGACAGCCAAGGAGGAAGAATGGGGAGCAAGTTGCTTGAGCATATCCCTAACTTAGATTTTGTGTTAAGGATGGTGGAGCTCATCAGTGTCATGGGGAATCTGGGTGGGAGGGGACTTGGGGGAGAAGGGACACGTGTAAATATATGGCTGAGGTGCTCTACTGTGTACCTGAAATTATCACAACACTGGTAATTGGCTATACTCCAATATAAAATCACAAGTTAAAAACAAGGACGGAGGAGCTCAAGAATGCTTTTTTCCAGAATGCTGTTCTGGAAGATAATGCATCTGGCATATTTAGTGAGAGTGAATGAATGAATGAATATCAGTAATGAAGCATTCTTTTGCCTGGAGTCTTTTCATGCATCAATTATTATGATTCAATGTGGAGATAGGTTAGCATTTTGAAGATTCCACATATAAGTGATAATAAGTGACAGCATAAGATATTTGTCTTTCTCTGGACTTCATTTTAGCAAACAATACAAAAGGAACCTGAACTTCAGAAGTTTCTGAAAATGCCACATTTCAAGTTGTTATTATTGTTTAGTCACTAAGTTATGTCCAAGTTTTTGTGACCCTATGGACTGTAGCTCACCAGGCTCTTCTGTCCATGGGATTTCCCAGGCAAGAATACCAGAGTGGATTGCCATTTCCTTCTCCCGGGTACCTTCCCAACCCAGGGATCCAACCACATTGCCTGCTTGTCAGGCGGATTCTTTAGCACTGAGCCACCTGGGAAACCTCTGAGTAATTCAATACATATTTTTGAATCCATTATATTAATGAGTAAATAAATAAATTAAACATATGCAGTTCCTTGTTCTTGAATATAACTGATATAAACTTCTTGTGTTCTATCACTCTATCCTCAATATACACATTACAAACTCACTTTCTTGGGGCTGGTGCACTGGGATGACCCAGAGGGATGGTATGGGGAGGGAGGTGGGAGGGGGGTTCAGGATGGGGAACACGTGTACACCCATGGCGGATTCATGTTGATGTATGGCAAACCCAATACAATATTGTGAAGTAATTAGCCTCTGATTAAAATAGATACATTTATATTAAAAATATATATTAGAACAAGAAAAAATAAATAAAAATAAAAGTGAAAGTTGTACAATCCAAAATAAATAAATAAAAGGCATCTTTTAAAGCAAATAACTCAAAATAATGAATCCCAACATTTTCCTTACATTTCATTGCATCTATTCTTAAGAACTCTTCATACGAAAGGCTTCTAGTCTACCAAATTTTAGTTGTTAAAGGACAAGGCATTAATTTCATCAGTTTAAGGAGCTGGACAACTGTGAGTCAGGATCAATGCTTGCATGATTGAGAGCTTCCAAGTTTGGTATGAGTGCTTTGTAGAGCCTAGAGATGTATTAATAAACTAATGATGAAACAGAACATTTCTTTTTAAAGTACTTGTGTATTTATTTGGCTGCGTCGGGTCTTAACTATGGCGTGTGGGTTCTTCGATCTTCATTGCAGCCTGTAGGATCTTTTAGTTGCAGCATACAAACTCTTGGTCACGGCACGTGGGATCTAGTTTCCTGCCCAGAGATCGAACACAGACTCCCTGCGTTGGGAGCGAGGAGTCTTAGCCACTGGACCACCAGGGAAGTACCCAGAACATTTAAATGATTGCCAACAACGCAATTCAATATGTTCCCCTGAGTATGGGATGAGGGCTTCGTTGTCCTCAGTCAGGACAACCTCCTTAATTGCCTCAGTTTCCTGGGATGCACACACCACCAGGGCTGACACCCTTTTAGACCTGGCTATGAGCAGTACATGAAGAAATTAACTAACTCATTCAAATGACACAAAATGATAAAGCTTAAGTTAGCCCTTCTAAGGCTATGAATTAGCTTGGCACTAACACAGGGACCAGAGCTGTGGGTCTGTGCTCTGAAAACCAGCATTAAATCACTACCTTTATGACTCTTTGTAACCCAGAACTCAGAAGATCTGGGACCAGAACTTGCTTTTTTTCCTTGACGTGGTTCCTTTTCTAAAAAGCATGGAGAAAGGGGCTGGGCAATGTGCATGAATACATTATTTTACTACTACTTACTTTCTTCTTACTTCTTTCACTAGAAACAAGGACACTTTCTTTTTTAACTAGAACTGAACTTCCTCCTTCTCTTCCTTGTGGTGTGGCAAGGAACACGCAGAGATGCTCCTTATGAAGGCAGGCGCACGAAGAGGTGGGGGCTGGGGATGCGTGTTTCTCTTAAAAGTCCATAGAAAGCTGTTCCTTACACATAGAGCAGTTGCTCTTACGAAGGACAAAAACACATTGCTCCTTTCTTTAGATCTGAATGGAGTTAGTTAAGCTTTCAGCCTAAATGTGAACAAGGCAAAAGAAAGAAGGGCATATCCTGGTTAAGCAACTCTAAGTGAAATAGATGGAGGACAGTGACATCAGTTACAAAATGTTTAGGACTCATTTATGAGAGGGTGTGGTTTTCATTAAGTTCAGGATTGTCATCAAAAAGGAACTTCGCCAAAGGAATAATATTACAGCAAAGTGAATGTGCAATTTCTCGACATCTGGGAAAATCATAGCAACATCCTCACTTCCTTTCAATGCCCAGAAAAAAGTATTCAAACTATTAGCATTCATCAGTCATTTCCAACAGTGTAATTTCTCTAGTGCCTTATGTGTCTGTCCTGAAAGATGAAAAGAGAGGGCCAAGACCCTAAATATCAACTCTTTAAGCTAAACTAACATAACATTGTGAATCACTATACTCCAATAAAAAATAACGTTTTTTAAAAAACCTCCTGAAGTTCAGATTTCTTTTGTATCATTTGCAAAGATAAGCCACTGTAAAATACAACCGCCATCAGTAACACTTGCCCTAAAGAACCTACTGACATTCTAACTTACGTGTGAAACTTCCCAAGAGATAAGATGAACCAACAGGGAAATATATATTATGATGGTTCCGAGCCCTAATGATGGAGTCAGATAGAGTTGGCTTCCCGTGCTACTCTGCCACTTACTAATTAATGTTAGAGGACCCTGAGTCATGTGACTTGTTGGAGTCTAGATGCTTTTATCTAATAAAAAGACTAACAGAGCACCTCTCTATCTTTAGTTTGTTGTAAGGATTCAGTTGGAGTGTTGGAGCAGACTGGCTAGCATATGGTAAACACTCAATAAATCCTCACTCAATTATTAGTGGGCTTCCCAGGTGGCACTAGTGGTGAAAAACCCACCCGCCAATGCAGGAGACAGAAGTTCGATCCCTGGGTTGGGAAGATCTCCTGGAGGACGGCATGGCAACCCACTCTAGTATTCTTGCCTGGAGAATTCCCATGGACAAAGGAGCCTGACGAGCCACAGTCCATAGGGTCACAAAGACTCAGACGTGACTGAAGCGATTTAACACACACATACAATTATTAGTAATATTTATTTGGCCAAAAGGTTCGTTTGGGTTTTTCCATTAGATGGTATAGAAAAACCTGAACAAACTCTTTGGCCAACACAGTAACATGTTTTTCAATCTCCCACGCAGTGATTGAGGTTAGTAAAGAAGAAAAAGATTCTTAAGAAAATAATAGATAGAAGCTGAAAATCTCTTCGGAGGCACTCCTACGGCATACTGATGGTTTTCAAATAAAAATTGCTGCCTGTTGATGCCATGGTGTCATCATGACGTGAGATGATCATTGGGGAAAAAAAGAAAAAAGTCAGAAGAATTAAATCTTCATCTACAACGGGGAAAATATGCCCGGAGGGAGCTTAACAAGATAATAAAGACAAGACACAGGGTAAAAAGATGCAGAAGTCTGAAATTCATGTCTGAGAGAGACCTGTCACATGGAACAGTGACAAATATTGGTTCATGGCAAGAGCAGGAGTCCAAAAAATAATAAACCTTCCAGCCATGACTGATGACAGTGTTACACCAGAAAGCTTGTAAGACAACAAATGAGTACATAGCCGTAAATCACTTCACATCAACGCAAGTCCCAATAACTCATGGAAGTCTTTCAGAAGTGTACTACTGTAGCAATTTAGTTCTAAGGATTTCTGGAAGACTTGAAGCAGAGGGTATGCAAGAATGCGAACACCCTGTTCAAAGAATTGAACGTATCATGTATCAAATTGTAGCACCCTCAATTTTCTGTCACGTCATTATATTCTAAATTAATGTTCACGTTGAAATTGATATCTTGATTCCTCAAAGCATACCAAGTGTTTCAGAATTCAAATACACAAATAAAAATTACCCAGTCTAGAACAAGTTCAAAACAAATGTATTTTCCTCCAGAAACTAAGGATAAGATAGCATTCAAGTTGATCACATCCTCACTAATTTGATCAGTGTGTGAGGTTAAATAAATGATCTGGCTTCTCACTTGCCTTTTTTGGCCATAATCTAGCTATGCATTGGAAAAATATAACCAGGTGAGGAAAAAAGAAGGGTGACGGGTCCATTCAAGGTGGAACTGGGGCCAGTTGGGTATAAGCTGAAGAGAGGAGATAATGGAATCAAGAATCCTGAGTTCTACTCTACTCCATCTTCTGTGATAATCTATATGAGAAAAGAAGCTGAAAAAGTATGGACATATGAATATGCCTGCAATGCAGGAGACACAGGTTCAATCACTGGGTCGGGGAGATCCCCTGAAGGAGGAAATGGCAACCCACTCCAGTACTGTTGCCTGGAAAATTTCATGAACACGGGAGTCTGGCAGGCTACAGTCCATGAAGTCACAAGGAGTCCCACATGGCTGAGCACGCACACGTGCACACTCACATATGTATAACTGAATAAATTTGCTGTACACCTGAAACTAACACAACAGTGTAAATCAACTGTAATCCAGTAAAATTTTTGAAAAGTTTTTTTTTTTTTTAAATAAGGAAAAAAAAAAAAAAGAATCCTAAGTTCTAACGTCAGATGTCACATTAACTTTCATGGTTTCTAAAGTCACTGTGCCTCTTAGAACCAAGACTTTTTGATACACCAAACCAGGAGGTCAGACTAATAATTTCTCAGGTTCCTGCCAACTCTACCATCCTGTGATTTCAGCTGTTCCCCTTGTCGTCCATATCATTCTTTTTGCTGCATCTTTCATCACCATCTTCAGGTCTGTGTGGACACAGGCTACAGATAAGGATTGGGTTGAGAAAGGGACATGAAGCATTTGGAAGAATGGAGAACAAAGCCACAGGCTATATTGCAAAGGAAAAGCCACTTTGTTAAATATTCACCCCTTAGAAGTTGCACTGATTCTTTTGTCATATATGCAATTCTTTGATATCCAGTAACGTGCTAAATTGGAGAAGGAAATGGCAACCCACTCCAGTGTTCTTGCCTGGAGAATCCCAGGGACAGCGGAGCCTGGTGGGCTGCCGTCTGTGGGGTCTCACAGAGTCGGACACGACTGAAACGACTTAGTAGTAGTAACGTGATAAATAGCTGCCGATACAAGTGCATGAAACGCTAACAGACCCTTGCATACTCCCATATCTGATGACTTTCACAGTAGATATAACTAAGGTGGTCAAAATTCCTGACTTCGTGTATTTGTAACATGCCACAGGTTTCATGGGCTTCCCAGGTGGCGCTGATGGTAAAGAACCACCTGCCAGTGCCGGAGATGTAAGAGATGCTGGTTTGATCCCTGGGTTGGGAAGATTCCCTGGAGGAGGGTGTGGCAACACACTCCAGTACTCTTGCCTGGAGAATCCCCACGGACAGAGGAGCCTGGTGGGATACAGTCCATAGGGTTGCAAAGAGTTGGACATGATTTAAGCAACTTAGCACACAAGAACACACAGGCCTTCATACATTCTCCTAAATTGTATTCCTGCTGAAAGTGAAATATTACTTGTGTGGCGCTTCAGATCACAAATTAATTACTCTTAATTATACCATCACTCATTTAATCCCACTCCGACATATTTTGTCTTGGCTGGATCAGTTACTGTGTGTAATTTTACAAATTATTTTTATTCAAAAACAGGGCATAAGGTGAATAGATTTGCATCATGGTTCCAACTCAGGAGTGGATTGACATTCTGCTACAATATATCTTTACTATTTGCGGGCTGAGACTGGTCACTTTCTTAAGCTTCTCCATATTTTCTCAGCATCCACTTACAGGACAAACTCTTGGTTTTCTCTTCTGGGCCTTTTATTTTCATAAAGAAAATAAGTTCTTACTATCTATTAATAAAGACACTTTTTAAACCTAACTGGGATATATTCAAGGTCCTAAGTCATCCAACTTTGTGGGCTCACTTTTTCTATAATGTTAAAATAACCTCAGCCCTTATCACACATTACATGTAATTACTACAGGAAGTCCAGCACCCTTCTTAATGAAGTAGAAAACAATATGATTATAAATCTTTATTTGTGTTACATATACAGATATGATCCATGATACTTGCTCACTCACAAACTGAGTGACCTACAGCTGACACAAATCTCACAGGTTCTGCAGTTTCATTCATAGTAAGTTTTTCAATTTTTTTTTTGACTCACCAAACACATGTATTTTAGCTTGCATTTCATTTAAACTCAATCCTCATAACCTTATGAGGTAGGTGTTATTATGACCCCAAGATGGGGGTCCAGAAAGGTTCAATAACTAATTCAAGGTCACTTGTCACTGGTAACAGAGCCAAGACTTGACTTCAGCTCTACCCACAAAGCCTCCTTGAAATATACTCTTTAGCAAAATTAGAGATGGCTACATGGCAGGCACCTCGTGATTCACTTTCAAATCACTGATATCGCAAAATTACATTCACACACGCCTCAACATGCTGGTCACGACTCCATGTCAGAAATGATGCTACAGGTGGTGATAAGGATGCAGCTGGACCCGGAAACAATTATATATGAAAAAGACACCTGTAACTGTAAATCCAAAGAATATCTGTGTCTATTAAGTAAGTGCAGAAGTTATTTATATTTATTTCTTTATAGACTAAACTATGACTGGATTTGCCTGCAAATTATGAATATTAAAACTGGCTTTTAAGTTTTTGCTTTCCACTGTTTTTTTGACTATCATAAAGATCATCACACTGAAAAACTATTTAATCTTCGGCCTCTACCTACCTGTCACCTGTTAATACCTTTCATTTGACTGCGGGTCCAGTATTCTTGCCTGGAGAATTCCAGGGACAGAGGAGCCTGGCGGGCTATAGCCCATAGCATCGCTGAGCGACTGACACTTACTTGAATAAAATGTCCACTGTCTCATGCTATCTTCGACTTTGGTACAGACATAAACACCATTATTTACACTGTGAATTTAAAGCAAGTTTCTGATTTTGGTGTCAGGTCATTTCGATTAAAAAAATATATATTTTTTCTTTGTAGGAAAAAAAAAGATTTTTAAAAATTTAAAGATTATGAGGTTAAAATGTCTTCAAATACAAAAAAGCATTTCCAGCTTAATCCATTGCTCTTCTCCCCTTTCATGCTGGGCCTGGAAAGCAGGGTGAGGTAAAGTGTATTCGGGTCTCAACCTCTCAAGCATTTGAGTCCAATTAACAGGTGGATAAGAAATTTATTTTTCTTAATTGAGTTATATGTCTGGGATTTATTTAGTGGTTTTGAGGGAGACTAGAAAACAGGATTGCAAATAGGGTGGGAAAATAAGCCAGAAAAACCAAGATAATTTCCAGTTGAATTATGACCTCAAATGGATTCCGGAGAATGGAATTTCCATAATTCACAATCCTATTATGGGCTATTTCTGGAGCCTTGGGGGCTGAGGGTAATATCCTCTGTAGAGTTCTAAACATATTTCCTGCCCTGTTAGTTTTTGCTCTGCATCCCCCATTTCACTAATTAATTGTATTTTATATGCTAACAACTTCCTAAAAGGAATTGAGGTGGCTTGTTACAAATGCCAGAGAAATAGAATCATTAACTGAGGGGGAACAACAGGGAAAAAGAGCTATATTATTAAAGGAAGAAATAGTGGGACCAGGATACCAGTCTGAGAATAATGATGACAATTGAGCAGAAATACATGTAAGTTTCCACATTCCCTGCAGTCACTGAAAACATGTTTACACCATGTGGTGAAGATCCCTAAGAGTAAAACATCTAAACAAGCTCCAGAAGAGCAATTGCCAAGAGAAAATACAGTCAGATCATAGAAAATTTGATGGAGGTGACAAGACATAGTTGTCACTCAAAACAGAGGACAAACATCCTATTAAAAGGAAAATGAAAGGGTCCTAATAATAGAGAAGTTAACACAACTGGAAATGTTTGTTCCCTATGAATAAGCCCTTCCTTCAGAGCTTTCAGGATGCAATATTAATTCCAGACAGGGGCAGGAAATAACCAAATGTCACCCAAATGATCTGGAAGTTAACGTAACCTCCTAGCCTATGATTTACTTTCAAGAAAACAAGTTAGATTCAGCCTGGAAAATTCACTTCCAAAAATGGGAGAGGGAATGAAAAAAGAATATATATGCCCAAGCAGCTTAACTGCCTAGGTCCTACAGAGAGAGTCAGGGTCAATTACAGATGGAAGGAGCAAGAACTGAACATTTGCTTTGGAATCGGTGCTGCCGCCAAGTTCATGGTGGGGGAGCCGGACCACAGAGGCTCCCCGGTGCGGTGCTGGCCGGTTTGGAGCGGCTTTCCCTTGACTTTCGTGGGTCCCGCCCTCGCCAGCACATCTGGCAGGCACCGTCTGGCACTGCACTCGGTCGAGCAGCCCATCAGGCGGGTCTGCTGCCTCCGCCTTGGGGACAATGCGGCTTTTCTTAACCGTCCACGCGCTGGGCTTCCGCGCTCCCACACCGCGTCTGCCGCGCCGCTCTCGGCTAAGTGAAGGACCTGCAGACAGGAGGACATGTCCCAATCCGGGTCTGCTGTCCCAGACCCGCTCCGATGGCATGAGATTTCCGCACCAGGAGAACACATGGGCCTTTGTGCGACGTGCATCTGGAAAACTTCCCGGATCATGCATCTGCCCTGTGATTTACACCTTGCCGAAGAAGGCTGACCTGCAGGAAAGCGAGCGAATCTCTAAGCGGTGGGTGGGCTGGGCTCCCTCCCCCAACCCCTGCTTTCCTCTTATTCTGAGAAACAATCGTGGGTGTTCCCACCTCCCCAAAACTCCCTCCCCTGAACGAGGCGGGCGGGGAGCTGCTTCCTGGCTGAATAAAGCTGAAACACCTGTGTGCCAGAAACAGGCAGACGGAGACAGACCCATCTGTGCGGCTCGCTTTACTCGGAGGTTAGGGTGGGAAACTCACATCTGAGCCAGCCGAAGATTCCTTTGGTCCTGATTCTCCCCAGTCCCTTGCAATTCTTTTGCTCAACATTTCTCTCCTCCCGGGCTTCTCTCTACCCAAGGATGAACGTGCCATGCCAAAACCAACCTGGTGCAGTTAAAAGGCCTGAAAGGCAGTTGTATTTCAGGGGATATCTCGCTTGCCTACCTTACTCCTCCTGCCCTTTTATGTGGGCTGGAAGGACACCCAGAAAGAAAAGCAAAACCATCTTCAGTGTTCACTGAACCTCTGTAAGCAAAAGCCTGTCCTCCATGCGACGGCTGTGGCTCTTTTGCTCCTGCAAGATGTGCGCTGAGCTTCATTCATTCATTTACTGAGCACCAACCTGCCTGGGGTTGTGCTGAGTCTGGGAGGTGAGACAGCTGGCAAAAAGGCCTCATCAAAGCTGGTGGAAGAGTACAGTAAAAACAGCTGCCCTGTATTGCAAAAATAATATCACATCTCATACGTTGAATGGTATTTCCATTTTTATTCTGGTGCTTGTATTTATAACTGGGTTTCTTTTTCTCTCACATATGGCAAGGTCCATACAGACCATAGAAGAGGCCCAAATTGCTTAGTACAATAGGTGTAACATGTAACTAACATGTGCAGGCAACTAATGAAAGTTTTGTGAAAATAATAAGACATTAAGAGTTGGAACCCATTAGGAGCAGCCCTCTAGTTACTATTATACAAATAAACCTTTCATACAGGTAGCAAAAATGGCCCAGGGTATGGGGAGTGAGTGTATGTGGGGAAGAGATGGGGATTATCAATCAGGGCCCAAATAAATCCGACGGTAATAGTTGTTGTGGGTTTGTTAAAAAGACTTTTTAGATATTAGACTTACAGAAGAGATGAAACTGTACAGAAAATTTCTGCAGATCCTACACTCAGCTCTCCCTAAAGTGAACACCTTGTAAAACCATGATACATGCATTCCCAAATAAGAACTTAACATTGGTACAATGTTAACTCTGTGACAGACTTTATTGAGATTTCACCTGTTTTTCCACTAATGTCTTCTTTTTGTTCTAGGATCTAAGCCAGGATATCACCCTTTCATATCTGAAAACAATTCTGCCCCTTAGGATCTGTAAAGTGCAGAAAAGGAGATAGGAAACAAGACAGAGTGAAAAGGTGGGATTCTGGGATTACTTATGTTTTAATCTACCTTCAAGGAGAACAGAATGCCTTAGAAAAGTGGATTTCCTGACCCCCAACTGTCTTCTCAAACCTGGGCAAGATGAAAGATCAAATACTCTCTTTTTGATAGCTTTGTTAATCTCTAGGGACCCAACAACCAACCACTCTGATGCAGCTCTGAGTATTCTTTCCATTTCACAGATGGGGAAAATGAAGGCCTCGCTGAATATGTGTTTAAGATCACAAAGGCCCGTGGAATATATAATAAGACTGAGACTAAGGCTTAATGAGAAATGAGCTCAGCCCTGGAGTCTCTGTTGCTAACCCTTATTACACGAAATGACATTGATTTGCAGAGATACAAGGAAAATGCTTTCACAGGGGAAAATGAGAAGCAGAAACTGAAGATAGAGTCCCTAAGCACGATTGGGTGTGGAGAGGTGGGGGAGAAAGGGTCCATATTCCCATGGGTGATGAACTCTGGTTGGCACAAGAGCAAAGTCTAGTAATTGTCAATTGGTTTAAGTAGCTAAGTCATGTGGGACTTTCATACGTGTGATGTTTGAAAGCCAGTGACTTGGACTGGCCCATGTGTTCCCTAGACCTTGAAGTCCAAATTACAGTCGAGGCACATTTGGAAAAGACTGGCTGGGTTCTGGACCCGGGAGCCAGAGCTACATACATCAGAGGGACTCACTTCCCAATGCTACAAATTTGTGAGTCCAGCAGAAGCAAACGTGCTGGAACTTTCACAGCAGGTATTACACTGACTGTAAATACCATCCATCTTAGTCACAATTACAAACAGCTCTCCCTTCTGCTCACTCCATCCATCCCCTTCTCTCAGGCAAAAAGCATCAGCGTGGAGCAAAATGTGCTCATTTCTTTGCACCAATAACTCTGCTGTCAGGAAGTGGGACCCTCCCCGGATCAAAGAGGCTTCTTTAGCCTGGCAGCGTGTGGCAAAGGGAACTTTCTCCAAAGCCTCTCTCTCTCAATATTAGGCATTCTTTTATAGTTTCAAATTAACATTAAAGAACAATCACACAGTGATTCAGGGCCCTGACCAACAACGACCAAAAAAATAGGGATACGTCCACAATAACTCTGTAAAATGCACCAACTGGCACATTTTAAATGACTCTTTAGTAACAGAGGAGAGGGAAAAAAAAGCATATGAGGTAAATCCTTCACCGGGTAACTCACCAGGGAGACTGGTAAAAATAAATTGCACAGCTCTAATTTTCCTAGCAGCTTCCACGCTATTCTTTGAAACTGAGTAGGAACCCCTTGGCCTAATCCCAAGAGCCGATCTATAGTAAATAGTGCACACTTAATGCCTAAGTTCCTTTTTAGCACCATTCAGACAGTGACTTCAGCCGCAGAGCTTAGTCATAGCAGACATTTTTGTGGTGAAAGCATTAAACCCACATGCAGCTCTCTTTCTGTGGCCACTGGGGGTCATGCTCCCTTCCCATTAGCTGAATAAATCATAAAGTCGGCTCAGACCACCCAAGGAGCCCGACCAGAGAGCCACAGGCCATGCCTACAGCCGCTTATTTCTTTTCAGAATCTACAAGGGGAAGAAAAAAAAAAGAACAGAAAAAGAAAAACAAGAAAAACAACACCGAGAAACAGACGGACCGTAGGAAATCATTGGATTTTTTTTTTTTTTAATGTGATCTCTTTGAGCGTAACCCCAAGACTTGTTTATTTGTTTATTTATTTTGTTCCAACCGGGGAGCCTGATTTAAGAAGAAAAGCAGTGGAAAAATACACACATAGGCATGCCTTTTGTCATATGCTGGAGTGGGCTGACAATTTTTTTTTTCTCCCCCCATTGTGGATTTTTGAAATGAAGGAAGGCCGCCCTGTGTGGCCGCGCTCTTCAGGTGGTTCTGATAAGACACAACGCAGATGCTCCCCGGGGGGGGCTGAGCATCCGGCGAGTTTGTGTGGCCCGTGGGGATTTTAACGAGGAAGCGAACGTGTTGTGTAATTCCCTGGGTCCAGTGATTCACTCCGCCTGGGAGAAGGATGGTCGGGGAGCGAGGTCTGCAGAGTCACGTTCCCATCAATCAGTAAATAAGATAAGAGGCAGGAATTTTAAACACAACTATTAGCAGGCGACTCCCATCGCATCAACAAACCGCAACTCATTATGTTAAGCGGTCTCTGCGGGGGAGGAAGGGGGGAGGTTGGCGAGGAAAAGGAGGAGGCGGCAACTTGAGGGTTTTTTACTTGCATTTTTAAGGAGTGCGCTGAACTTTAAAGAACGCTGCCCAGGTCTAACAGGCAACTGAAATTGGGACCATTTGTCCCTTCAAAACTATTACCCCTCCCTCAAGTAGAGTATGGCCCAAAGGGAAGGACGCTCAAGGCGGATTCTATTGATTTCTGGAAGACTGGGATAGGCAGCATTCAGGATCCTGAAGGAATTTGAAGCAAAATCAGGGTTCAGTCACTTAGGCCTCCGTGAAACGGCCTCCTTTGTGTCTGACAAATTTCTGTGCGTGATCTTGAGACTTGTTTGTAAGTTTTAATTGGTTACTCAAGACAATGAAGTTCTTAAAGTAACAGTATTTAACCTTTGCCTAGCATCAGGAGGCTGCTGTGTTTTTTTAATGAGAAACCACACAAAACTGCCTAGATACTCTCCAAAATCTCAGTCTTCAATAGCCCTCTTGCTGCTCAGGAAGGGATAGCCAGTCTGTCCACATAGGACACATTACATGGTGATTTTGTGACTCAGGCCCACCAGGGAGGAGGGCAAGGCCACTTATATAATTTGTGACCTAATATGTGAGTCGTAGGGTCATCGTAAAGCAGTTCTGTCAACAGTCAATGAGTCCTGGAAATCACAGCAAGAGGACAGAGGGGAATCCACCTTGAGATAACCTGCAGCCCATTAAAATGTTGGTAATTAAAGTCTTTATTTACCAGATCACATACAGCTTTAACTGGATTATAAAAGTCTTCTTGCAGGGTGAACCAAAAGCTGTGTCCACACAGCTAACCCTTCACTCACAAACGTTCACTCATCCTTGTGGAATGACTTTAATTTCTCTTTTTTTCCTGCACGAATTTTCCACATCATTGAAAAATATAACATTCTTGAGCAGATGTTCTGAAGCCTCCTTCCTGAGTCAGAGTGCCTGGAAGAATTAGGCCAACTGTTGCCTGGTGTCTAACTGCTTATCTGTGACCCACCCAACTCCATGTCCCTCCAACCACGCCGCGTAGACAAAGTGGCCCGCATCTGTATCTGAGGGGCTGTTTGCATCGCGGGAGAAGGTTGCTGCTGCTGCTAAGTCGCTTCAGTCGTGTCCGACTCTGTACGACCCCACAGACGGCAGCCCACCAGGCTCCCCCATCCCTGGGATTCTCTAGGCAAGAATACTGGAGTGGGTTGCCATTTCCTTCTCCAACAGGAGAAGGTAAACAACCCCAAAGAAAGTAGTCCAGAAAAAATAAAAGCAGATGAAACTTTTTTTTTTAAATTTGGAAATAGTCGCCTTGTAATATTAATAGACTTTAGTCACTTGGGAGATTAGCACTTGTGCTGTGTAATTGGCAACTTTCTCCCATGCAATTAACCTCTGCCAGAATTAATTGTGTGTGTGTGTGTGTTGCTAAAGCTTTGTGTGTGCATACGGAGGGTCTTGAGGCTAAACTATACTATTTGGATACACACGAGTTGGAAGTTTTTCTCTCTATTGGTTGTTAGGTAAAACATCCAGAAGCTGAAACTGAGTCATAGCGATTAAGACATGAAGTAGATGAAAGCAGATGGAAGCTTTACTTCACAAACAATACTGTTTTAAAAACAAGTCACCTACCTCCCACCTAACACTGACCACAGTTCTGAAGACAGGATTTGGGGGCCACTACCCGTCTCTCTATTCTTGTCTTGGATTCTGCTCTCTGCTCAGACTGTCTCCTTCCACTTGTCTTGCCTTCTCCCCAAAGTTTCCTTGCCCCCCCTCCATGTAGCTAAACTCTGTCATGATAAAAGCAGCTCCTATAAAACTAGTTACAGGCTATGTGAAAAATCCAAGTTTACGACACAATCAGCATTCCATTTCTTCTCTTGTCTAAAGTGTAAAATTAATGAACAATAATGTCTTCATTAAGTGAAACTACCACCATCACCACAACCACCGCCAAGCACTTATCAAGTTGAACCATAGGAAATTTTGCCTACATTCAACTGTTTACAGTCTACATATGATTTATCCCTATATAGAGAACTTACTAGATGCCTGGTACTATCAGAAATAACAGGCATGGTATTTTTTTTAAAATGCAATAGAGCAATCCTAGTTGAATGCCAGCTGTGTAACCTTGGGCAAGATTCCTGATCTTTCAGTGACTCAGTTCTGATGTCTAAAGTGGGGATAATGATGGTACCTCAACAAGTGTTGGCTATTAGTATTATGTACCAGGGGCAGAAAAATGATAAGACATGACCCTGCCTTTGTGAGCCTCATAGTCTTATGAGGATGTACGAGGTGCTGAGTCCAGGGCTGTTACTGGCTTCCATGATAGTTTTGAATTAATTAGAAAGGATCTGCCCTTGGATAGATGCACTTGTCCCCAGAGCAGGTATCTTCCTTGTGGGGCTCACCTGCCACAATCGTAGGCTGCAGTCCCATCAAGGGCTGAGATGCACGCGGACACAGGGAACTCTGACAACATGGTAGACAGGCATCCAGCCCAAGCAGAGGCTTCCCTTTAAGCAAAATTAGATATTTTCGCTATACTCCAGGTTCAAAACATAAGCAAATAAATTCCATTAAAGCCAAATCATTGAAGTTAGAAAATCCTTGACTTCTGTGTGTCTTTAGTTATGAGTGGCTCCCCTGCAAGTGGGGAGCATGGCTTTTTCCCTGATCCCCTCTTCTTTCTTCCCAACGCTAGAGACCTATGGCTTCTTAGTATCCTCATAGATTCCAAGCAAGTTCCTGATTCTCCCTGGCCTGTCTTTTGGCCCTAGATACTCAGTTTTTGGTTTTGTTTTGGCCATGCTACCCGCTGCCCCTGGGATCTTAGTCAGGGCCTGAACCCATGCCCCCAGTGTTGGAAGCACAGAGTCTTAACCACTGGGCAATATCTCAGCATTCTTCTCATTTCTTACCAGTATTTCTACCTTCCTCCCAGAGGCTCCTCAGCCCAACCTCCCACCTATAACAAAACACCAGAGGACTCCCTGAATTTAGGCATCTCTCCTAAGTACTCAAGACATTCCTAGCTATCTAAACACATCTTCCCTGCTGAACATGGGGAGTATTTTATATACCAGATCCTCTTTGTATCATGTTTTATGAGTACATATAAAACCTCAAAGATGTAGAATGAGGAAGAAACTGTTGCCTTGTGTCGTGCTTCAGAAAGGCCCGGGAAGGGAGGGAAGTTCTGCTCTGAGAAAGAGATGATGTCTGTGGACAGAAGAAGGTGGAACACAAGATCGCCCGCTCAAGGAACCCATGGTCCACAAGGCAAGACCACAGGATAATCAGATTATTCCTTGACGGTGAAATGTGAGATACAAAGAAATTGCCTGCACCCTACAGAAAAAAAATAAATTAAAAAATGAGTGGTAGTCGTGCTAAAGATGCAGCGTGAAGAGATAAGTAAAGGAGCAAGCTATGACCAAAAAGTCAGTAGTAAAAGTGGAGAAATAGGTGCTGAGTTGAGAAAAGGACCCTCAACCCATGAATGGAGGCAAGGAGATAATTGTGGGGGCAAAGTGTGAATATGACATTGAGGAGTTCCTGCTCAATGGTCCAGCTTGTGTTGGAGACAAAGCCATCTATCTGTGTATGGGAAGGGATTGAGGGGCAGATGATTACAAAGGATGGACAAGATTTGGATTGTGCATTGAGAAGAATGAGAGAGCTGAAAATGAGAAGACAGCAATAAATGACGAAAAAATTCCAGATGAGTTGGGAAGGCAGAAACTACAAGGATGCCAATCATCTTGTTTGTGCAGTCTCCCTCTTTGGCATGAAATTACCAAGGAAAAAGATTAGAGGAGGTAGATTTTCATTTGATTCAGGGTCGGGGTTCAAAGATGTCATAGATAGTGGTCAGAGTAATTTATGTGATTGACTAGGAGGTCTAGTTTGGGCAAACACTCCTTACTGCTGCTGCTGCTAAGTCACTTCAGTCGTGTCCAACTCTGTGCGACCCCATAGATGGCAGCCCACCAGGCTCCCCCGTCCCTGGGATTCTCCAGGCAAGAACACTGGAGTGGGTTGCCGTTTCCTTCTGTTAGGATGAAGTCAAATCATTAAGCGGTAACCCAATAACCTACTCGAGTTGGTCCCTGCCTTTGGTACTCCAGCAACCTTTATTTTTTGGCACAGCTTCTACATCCCAGACTTGCTGGGGTATTATCAGTTCTTTTGCATACCTGAAAAGTGCAACAATCTCAGACCTCAGAGTTTTTAAACATGCTGAGCTCTCTGGGGGAATACCCTGGATAGCTTCTCCTGGTTCTTCCATTTCTACCGAAATGTAGAAATCATCTCAGAGACAAGCTTCTCAGAGAAACCTTCTTAGGCCCCTTGGCTAGGTAAACTCACTGCTGCTGCTGCTACTGCTGCTAAGTCGCTTCAGTCGTGTCCGACTCTGTGCGACCCCACAGACGCAGCCCAGCAGGCTTCCCCGTCCCTGGGATTCTCCAGGCAAGAACACTGGAGTGGGTTGCCATTTCCTTGATGTTCACTGTGCTCATAATTACTCACCCACTGTTTCCCCTATTTACTGCAAGTCTATTGACTGTGTTTCTCACACTTTCTATTGCAACCTGTGTCTTTCATGATGCTCTGTTCACAGCACATGCTCAATGGACATGTGCTGAGAGAATGGCTAGAGGAACTGATCATTGTAAAAGGCATTCCCCAGGCCGCCAGGCAGGCAGTCAGAGAGTGAGCAAGGACAGATGATGGAGTGGTAGGATGGCTGGAGATTAAGCGTAGGGAGTTGGAGAGCTTTTTCATGAAAACATTCCTCAAGATGTCCAGACGAGAGGATTGCTCAAGGAAAACTATGGACTTGGGATATATGAATCTCAGAGGACTGGATGGCTGGTGTGTTAGATGCTTTACTTGTTCAAGGGAATACTGAAAGCACTCAAATTACTGGTGCAACTCTGCCTGGAAAGCAGCATAAAAATCTAGGGTCCAAAATCTTTCACAAATAGTGGAGAATGATGGAAAAAAATCAGTGGATAACATACTCAACGAAAAGCAGGTGGTAAAGCAATCGGTTTGCAGTTCAAGGAAAGAGGAAGATGAGTTATCATCGTCAATATTTCCTGCTTATTGGCACCTGACTGGGGGAATTAGCAGAGTATCATGGTGAGGGCTCTAAATATTTGTTGAAAGTACAAGGCATTGGTATAATTTAGAAAAGTCTTAACAAGATCTTAAATTAAGTAGCATTTTTGGATTCACAAATGGTATAATTAATTAGACAGAAAACTGCATTTCCAAAGCATTCTTGTATTAGCATCTGTCTCTCAGTAGCAGTAAGCCCCATAAAAGGGTAATTTTGATCTGTTTTGTCCATGGCTAGATCATTAGTGTCCAAACAGGGGTGGATGCATAGCAGACACTCAGTAAACTTTTCCTAAAGGAATGAATTCCATTTAACAAAAGATTGGTTTTCTTTAATTATTTGTCAGACTAGTTCAGTGAGATTTGGTGAGCAAAATGTATCTTAATTTTTAAATCATCTCTAAAGCTATTTTAGAAATAGTACCATGTTTTTGAAAGACCTGGGATTCATTTTCTTTTGTTTTCAGCAAAAGATAGAAAGCAAACCTTTCTGAGAAGTGATGATTAAATTCCAAGCCCTCTAATATCTGCATGCAATATTACAGGCACATCTCTGTAATACATCTTGGTTATAAATTGTAAGCATCATGAGCAGCTTCTAGACCCTTCTCATCAACACACAGATTTAATATGCCCATATGAACATGAAAGCTCACTGGTCATAAATCACTTCTAGAAGGTGTTGATTTCTTCAATGGCACTTCCAGTAATTTCCTTAGAATTCAAGCCCAGTCTTAAAAAAAAAAATCTCAGGTGATATTGCTAAATACTAAGTTCCTTATTTTCTTGGAGGTTTCTTTTTTTAAAAGAGATTGGTTAAAGTATCTTAAGTCGGAGGGAAAAATCTTCATTTATTTACAAACTAAGTAATACACAGTATCAAAACCAATTACAATAACAAACCGTACTGTAAAGTGTAATTTCCTTTTATAATAGTAATGATTTCAGTGGGCTTCCATGGTGACTCAGTGGTAAAGAATCCACCTGCTAATGCAGGAGACACAGGTTTGATCCCCTCAGGCTTCAGGTTAGGTTTGGCTAATGGGAGACAGAGACACTTTGCAGGGGGATTCAGGACTGATGGAGAACTCACTGTTTATTCTATTTCTCTCTCAACACTGAGCTTGTGGCAGTAGTTTCCTAGGTCTACTGAACACCCTTCTTTCATGGCTCCACCTCTCTCCCAGCTCATAACATTTCTCCCTTCGTACTTTCAAGCTTGGAGGTGCTAACCACTTTATGCTGTTGCTAGGCTCTGGGTGGCCCATTGCACTTTGTCGTTCCTTAATCCTGCCCATCTCTCTTTAAGTAGAGTATTAAATTCTTACTGACTAAACCTTTCTGAGTGTGATGTTTTCTGATCCTGATTAATACAATCATGTATGTTTGTAGTTGTTGTTCAGTTGCTCAGTCCTGTCAGACCCTTTGCAACCCCATGGACTGCAGCACCCCAGGCTTCCCTGAAGATGCCCTGGAGGAGGGCATAGCGATCTACTCCTTTATTCTTGCCTGGGAAATCCCATGGGCAGAGGACAGTCTGGCAGGCTACAGTCCATGGGGTTGCAAAGAGGCAGACACAACTTAGCAATTGAGCATGCAAACACACACAATGATTAAAACATTGCATACAAAATTCTGTTCTTGTGATACTACCTTGAAACAAGCAATTCTCCTGCTTTCAACATAGAGCAACAATTGAGGCAGTGCTCAGAGACAAAGAGGGCAAAGCAGCTCTTGGGATTCTTTCGACGTGTTCTTTGACAACCAGCTGCATCCAGGAGAGACTGGACTGCCCTGCAACAGGACCCCACAGTGCACAAGACCCATGCATCTGAAACAGCTGTGAAAGAACTGGGCATGCTCGATCTCAAACAGTGCACCTAGGGTTGCCAGATTTAGCAAATAAAAATACAGGATGGCCAGCAAAATTAAGTCTGATAAACAATGAATAATATTGTGGGTAAGTATGTCCCAAATTTTGCATGGGACATACTTATGCTAAAACATCTTTTTTTTTTTTTTTTAATCTGTAGTTCAAATGTTACAGGGTATCCTTTATTTAATCTGGCAGTCCTAAAACCATCATGGCTTTTCTGTTATAGGTCAGAGCACAGAGACTGCCCCAAGAAGTGGGTGATGAGCCAAGTGGATGCCTTGAGTGGACCTCTGGGCTAAATTATAAGGGGTGAGAGTGAAGGGATCCCCAAAGAGAGAGGAGGCACATGAGTAAAGTCATTCTCATTGCTAGGCCTCTGCTTTTCATTGCGTCGATTAAATGAAGGTAAAAATAAGGCTTTGACAGGACAAATGGAAAAGGCTTTCACAAAGGGAATAGATAATGGTCCTGGAGCACCGTTAAGCAGTCAGCCAGCTGCCCCGTCCTCTGCCCACTTCCTTCTCATGCCTAAGGGAAGTGGGGCAAGATTTGAGAGACTCAACTTGTAAGCATATCTCTGACAGTTTACTTTTCATAACATTGTTTGTATTGTGGAAATGAATAGAAAAAGAAATCATCAGTGGCAGTTTTAAGGCTATTAAATGCCACCAGATAGCTCAGCTATGTGAGAAGCTTCATTTGGAAAGTTCACTGACTCTGAGTTTCATTTGTAAACCTGGGAGAAGAAACCAAAAAAGAGTATAAAATCAAACCATTGGTAAATAACTATTTTGTTATTGTCCAGCAATTCTCATAAAATCTTAGCTCCAGTCATGTTGCCTTTGCAGATTCCTAGCAAAATCTGAGTACAGAAAGTCCAGATGGATATTGCTGATTATTATATTTTTATATCAAATCATTTTCTTTGGATATGTTTAGAATGGGAAACACAGGCCCTATTCCCAGGCATCCTGCTGCTGTTGCTGCTGCTGCTGCTGCTGCTGCTGCTGCTAAGCCGCTTCAGTCGTGTCCGGCTTGCTACTAGATGTCTATTCCTTAGATAAGGCACAATATCTCGGGTGTTCATATTCTTCATCTTTAAAAGGCAAATAAGAACATGCATTCTGCCATCCTCTTGGCATACTATGAGCAAAGATGTGATCATAGCACCAAGTGCTACGGAAAGTTCCATAATTCACTGCTGCTACTTCTTTTTACTAGGGGCACAAGCAATTCCAGTGCATTGCTAAAGATAAGCCTGAATCAGCTCCTGTAGTAAGGCCAAGTTTGGAGCAGCCAAAAAGATTGGCAAAAACATCACTTCAGCAAAAGCTTTGGTTTGCAGTGTGATCCTGCAGAGCTCTGTCTTTGGTGTTCTCCAAAGTACGGAGGAGGGTGAATCCCTACCATGAGAAGGTTACAGTCCATTTGGAGAGGAGGAGGGGGCAAAAAGACAAAGTCGCTACTAAATAAAAATGTGAGATAGTTCATGATTTAGTGTCCAATGAACAGTGATGACAGATGGTTTCCCTTAGAGATCACAGCAGAACATGGTCAATGTAGGGAAATTATTTTAGAGTATTTTAGAGAGTAGTCTTCAGGATGGTTAGAGAGGGGCTTATGAAGAAATGAAGAGAAGGAAGAGCATTCTACCCAGATAGGGGTGGGAACGGGGGCCTGTTGACGACAATAAGAAGACTAGGTTGGCTGGATCAAAAATTCCTGCTAGGAAGAATGCATCTAAGATTAGCACATAAAATATAAATAATAGTGCTAGAAAGATTAAACTAAATAGGTAGATTGATTCCAGATTATGGCAGGTGGGGAACACCAGGATTGGGAATTCGGACTGAAACTGACATATCTCTTCACGAGCAAATACAAATGAATGATGTATGAATAACAGATGCACACATATAATTTCTGTTTTGAACATAACAGAAGAGTTGCCACCTACTCTGAATATGATTTAAGAGATTGCCTCTTCGAGGAGGTCCTCCCTGGAGGTTGACCTGTGTTTCGAAACTGCAGCCATTAGCAGCAAAAGCTACCCAAGCTAGTAGCTCTTTCATTGAGTTTTACAATAATTATTTGCCTTATGGCTGAATTCCCTGTTCCTGGTTGATCTGCTGCCCCAGTTTGGAGCCCTGTTGCTGAATATTGTAGTTTCTTCTGCTTCTAGTGTGTTTTACTGTACAGACAATGGCCACTGTGATTTCTGCTGTCGTCTCTTCTCCACATATGTCTCACCCAGGGAATAATCTCCATTTCAAGTCTGCAAGATTGGCCTCAAGACAAGGTTTTGTTAATTCACTCCTGCTAGTTAATGTTAACTGATGGCATAAGTGATTTTGATGAATTACAATAGAGCCTGAATCAATTTCTGTAGTGGGTCCAAGGCTTGGAGCAGTAAGAAAGATTAGCATGAACACTGCTTTGGAAAAAGTTTTAGTGTTCGAGAGTGATTCTGGACAGAATGGTCTCTCATTCTGTGCACCAGTCTTCCTGAAAGACATTCTAGCCTTATGGGTTTAATTTAATGCCTCTTGGTCAATCAGCACACTGTTAGATACAGTGTTGCCAAGGAAAGAAAATTCAGTGATGATTTTTAGCTGTGTTGCCAATGAAAATCTTACATCGATTGAGTCTCACTTTCTTTGTTGAGTCTTTGAATATGGCTGTGGAATATGGATTTAATAAAAAGTGACCTATTACACAATTTTCTGTTTTAGTCCGTTGGTAATGAGGAATGGATTGGCCGTGATGATGTCAACGGTGACACAACTGCACAAACCTTCATTGAGTAGCTTGGAGATCTTCATGAATACTAGCTGGGAAGTGAGGTTTTTTAAAACATTGCCAAGGTCCATGAGAACAAAACCTTCACAAACACAGGAACCAGTACTGTCATCCTCTGTACTTCCATGTCAACCAAGATTATGTCTATATTGCATTAAGGGCAAATCTGCCTTGTTCTTTTAGAAGTTGTGATGGGTTTCAAATCAGAATGCCACCAGTAGGAATCAAGAGGATGCCTTCAGAAATCCTGCATCATTGTCTTATTCTCTTGTATTGTGGGAAAGCTTCTGCAGATACCTAGATAATCTAAGAAAAGCTTTTAAAGCATAGTACATGCTCTAGGAGGCTTTGTTCTTATAATTATTATTATTGTTGTTGTTTTAGTCACTAAGTCATTTCCGACTCTTTTGTGACCCTACAGACTGTAGCTAGTCAGGCTTCTCTGTCCGTGGGATTCTCCAGGCAAGAATAGAGGAGTGGGTTGCCATTTCCTTTTCCAGGGGATCTTCCTGACCCAGGGATAGAACCCATGTCTCCTACATTGGCAGGCAGATTCTTTACCACTAAACCACCAGGGAAACCCTGTAAATGTTATTACCATTTATCATAAAATGCCTCAGCACATATGTATATCTTAAGGTTTAAGATCTTGATCAATTTTTGCAGATCTGCATTGAGAGTATTTTCCTAAAATATGTTTAAAACATGGTAGATGGTAATTTGTTCAAACCCTAGAAGGTTTTATCTGCAAAATAAGCATCCATATTTAGGAAATCTCTTAAGTTTCGATAGAAAGAATATTTCCTTCTTTGTCCAAAATGAGAGTGGTGCCATCTTCATTATGACTTCTGACCGAACCTGCTGTTTGGTAATGAACATGCGTAGGAGGTTTGATGGAAGTCTTAACCTGAAACTCTCTGCTCTCTGCTTTCTACCACATGTGCTTCTTAACTTCATGTCACCTTGCAGGTATTTAGGCTGTTTATTTTGCCGTGATGCTGAGAAACTTTAAGATGCTAGAAATTTGTGTTTTCCTGTTATCAACAGACTCCCCCACCCCCACCGCTTTCATTTAGTATTATTTGATGAAATCATCTCAAATCCCTGGACAGAAACTGCTATACTGGATATTAATACCTAATACCCTAGATTAAAGCAGATACAAGTATTCACTTTCCAACCTGCCATATAGATAGGAGAAGACATGTTAGAGGAAGTTGATGAGCAGAGCTTCCAGAAAATTTCTTCAATAATTCAAACAACTCATTTACTCCTCCTTTATCCTTCTTCTTGACTAGAATGTGGATTTGATGGCTGGAGCTACAGAGACCATCTTATAAACATGAGGTGCCCATGAGGATGGGCATTAAGAAAGATACAATGGAATCATAGACGAAGCTTGGAATGCTGATCATAGTATGGCGCTTCTGAGCAATCCCTGAACTGCCTACCCCCAGACCCGATTTTATCTGAGAAAGAAATAAACCCTTGCTAATTTAAGCTCCCTTACCTTTTATCTCAATTATTGAAGGCCTTTGATAATTTCTAACTGACACTGTGTCCGGTTCTTTTTGCCTACTGGCATGTTTCAGAGTGACCTTTTCTATTAGAGGTTTATGGCCCTGCCTAGTGATATAAATTCTTTAAAAGGGAGCAGTTAGGTTTATGCCACTCTTTTCTTTCTTTGGTACTTAAAGAGCATGATATGCCAAAAAAGGCTGCTAATAAGTTATCTTTGCTGCTGTTAAAACCATTTGAGGCCTTACAGATTGGCATTTCCTGATGAGAGACTGATTATATGTATAATGTATATAGATACCTATATATTTATAGATGCACACACATATCTATTTAAATTCCATTCTTAAGTCTCTAACATTTGCCTTAATTCTGTGTTTCTTTACAAGATGCCTTTCTAACCAGAAAAATTACCTTGGAAATAAATATAGAAGGAAAACTATTTAGGAAAGAGAATATCAAGCTGCCAAATTTATTCTAAGGATTCACCTATTTTGAGTGGTTAAAGTCATCCATTCTTTTTGACCTTATATCTAAGCATAAAAGAGAACCAACCATTTCCCATATGCTCTGAACATAACCTTTATTCAATTTATATATCTAACAATAGTAGTCAGGAGGATACATTTTATACAAAGGTTTTTGCTCAATGGGCCACTATTCAGAAAACTCTTCTCTGATGGATTCAGTTCAGTTCAGTTCAGTTGCTCAGTCGTGTCTGACTCTTTGAGACCCCATGAATTGCAGCACACCAGGCCTCCCTGCCCATCATCAACTCACAGAGTTCACCCAAACTCATGTCCATCGAGTTGGTGATGTCATCTAGCCATCTTATCCTCTGTCGTCCCCTTCTCCTCCTGCCCCCAATCCCTCCCAGCATCAGGGTCTTTTCCAATGAGTCAACTCTTCACATGAGGTGGCCAAATTATTGGAGTTTCAGCTTTAGCATCATTCCTTCCAAAAAACACCCAGGACTGATCGCCTTTAGAATGGACTGGTTGGATCTCCTTGCAGTCCAAGGGACTCTCAAGAGTCTTCTTCAACACCACAGTTCAACACCACCAATTCTTTGGTGCTCAGCTTTCTTCACAGTCCAACTCTCACATCCATACATGACCACTGGAAAAACCATAGCCTTGACTAGACGGACCTTTGTTGGCAAAGTAATGTCTCTGCTTTTGAATATGCTATCTAGGTTGGTCATAACTTTCCTTCTGATGGGTTAGTTCAATTCATTTATTTTGTAACTGCTTTAAGAATGGTTTTTGTGGTAAAATATTACCATACCTCACCTACTGGAAGATTTGCAAATTAACATTTCATTTCTCTTGGTTTGGTTTTGAGTAGGTTTGGAAATAAGTACCCTTTCCTCCTAGGACATCTGTTTCTTCACTGGGTTCCTCAATGAAGATCAAAAACAAGGACTAAGACAGATACAGATTAAATTGCCATTTTTTTTATTGATAAAGTGCAGGCTAAAGAATAGCTTTTAAATACAGAACTCCAGAATTGAACTCTGACCAATTCAGCTGGGCATAGGCACAACTCTGGAGCCAGAGGCCACCCCCTTGGAGGTCTGGTTGCCTCTCCCGTGAAGGCCAGGTTCCCCACCACAACCACGTGAAGGCCTGGTTGTGTATGCTAAGAACATGAAGAATCAGATCAGATGCTGTGCTTTCTGCAAACAGTTGGCTCCGAAGTAGAGAGGGGGAAAGCAGGGTCAGTTTCTGCAAGAACAGTTCTTTCCCCAAAGTCATCAATCTGATTGGTTTCTCCAGCTTCACTGATGGGCAGGGAGTGGAGCCTGCAGAATGAGAGGGGAGGAATGAAGGGAAAATCTCTCCTCGTGGCTGCCGGGGGGCGGGGGAGGGTGTGGTGAGGAATAAACAGCCCCTTCACTGCCACCCCTCATACAACATCCTCCCTTATTCCTAAACTATCGTTCTTTTTTTTTTTTTTACTTGAAGTATAGTTGATTTATAGGCTTCCCTGGTAGCTCAGCTGGTAAAGAATCTGCCTGCAATGCAGGAGACCTGGATTCGATCCCTGGGTTGAGAAGATCCCTGGTTGGGAAAATCCCCTGGAGAAAGGCATGGTATCCCACTACAGTATTCTTGCCCAGAGAATCCCCATGGACAGAGGAGCCTGGTGGGCTACAGTCCATGGGGATCAAAGAATCAGACATGACTGATTTCCTTTAGAATGGACTAAGCACAGCACGGCACACAGTTGATTTACAATGTTTCAGGTGTACAGTGAAGTGACTAAGGTGTAAATATACAATAATTTATATGTATATTCTTTTCAAATTCTTTTCCATTATAGATTATAGGATACTGAATATAATAAGCCCTTATGGTTTTTTTGTTTTTTTTTATGTAGCGTGTATCTGTTCATCCTGATTTCCCAATTTATCCCTCCCTCATCCTTTCCGCTTTGATAGTCAAAAGTTTGTTTTTTATGTCTATGAGTCTATTTCCATTTCTGAACTATCATTCTTCACGTGGCTAGTGAAAGCGCTTTCCATTCCAAGCTTTTAGTGATTTCAGGTTTCATGTTAACTGATGGGCTAACAATGCTTGTTCAACAATCTTCAAAGCTTTTTTTTTTTTTAACAAATAATAACTAACAGGATCTTGAAACATTTCCTGAAAAGGTGTGAGTCATTTTCCAAGGGAACAAGGAGCGGATTCATCAAGAGGCTTGTCTGAATCAACAGTGAAGAAATCCAAGTGCTCGGAAGCCTCAACCACATCGGGAGACTAAAATTGATGGCGTTGGTGTGTCTACCGCTGGAGGAAAATGGGCCAAAGCAATTTTGCTAAATCAGGGGATTCCCTCTCCCTCTCTGCTGCCCTAGAAATATCAGATAAGCCAGGAGACCAGGGATGGAGTGAAGAGAGCAAGTTGACATCATTGGTTAAGAGATATTTCAGTGTTGGATTAAAGTTGAACACTGCTCTGATGTCCAAATTCAACACTCAAGTGTCTGTTTTATTTCTCAAATTATTAGGTAAGTCTATCTACACTTATATTTAAACATATTGTTGTTGATACATTGATTTTGCCTTTCTTATGCAAAGTTTAACTTTGAGAATCAAGCAACTCATGCATTTCTACTGCTTTAAAAAAAAAAAAAAAGCACTTCAATCTCTACCTTTTTATCTAAATAAGCTATCAAGACAATCTTAACTTTAGAGCCTTTTGGATTAAATCTACCTAACTCCATGCTTTCAACACTTTTGTTAACTCAGTCACAGAGATTTCTCGGTAATATATGGGTTTTGATCTTATCTGGATTGCTGTTCCTCAACTGCAACTCTCCATTTAAAATCACTTTCCTCAGAGTGATGTACATTTTGGGCATCTGAGTATATTTGTAGAACTAGTAGTTGTGGTAACAAGACTAAGTTTACATGTCTGTCCACATCAGCACCATGTACTCAAGATGGATTTCAGCTGCCAAAAAGGTCACTCCAAACTGCTTGCACAAACCTGTCTTTATGCCCCTGTTTATTATGCTCCCATGTAGTCGCTGTCTTAGGCACTGAAACAGCCCAGCCATATATCAACAGCTCTCTGGTGGTTCCGAATGTTCTAAACAAGAGCAAGGGTGCGCTGAACCTCCCATGTAAACTTTATACAACAGATTCAGCAGAACTGTAATTATTTACAAAATGATGGCATGAGAAATCTCTGGATTTATATCTTACGTTAAAGTAACTTAGATGGTGTCCACATAATTCTTGAATTCGTGGTAGGTTTGCAATTTATTTTGTTTTATTTTGGTTGCACTTGATACAGCTCAAAGGCTATTTTCATTGAAGTTTCGAAAAGAAAACAACTCAGATTGGGCAGGTTTCTGAAGTGTACGTGACAATTAAGCCTGGTGCATGCATGGTACCACAGCAACTTGAACTTATTCCTGCCTTGGCAGAAAGTCTTGTGTACTGGGTATATAACATGAAAGCCATTTTTGTTTTTTACTTTTAGGATGCAAAGTGATTAAGAAAAGCTATAACATTACAGAGAAATATCACTAGACCAACTAAATCAGGTGGGATTTGGAACTCTTTGTCTCTTTTTGCAATTTGTTCCATGTCCAAATATAAGCACAAAGCTCCCTTTGAGGTCAAGGGGACTCCCTGCCTGTATAGGCATCACAGGGTAGAGATGAAGAAAAGGAATGAAGCTTCTGAGAACATGGAAAAAAGCAATTTCAATGACAATTACTGTCTGCAAGTTAAAGTGATACCATGACATCAAAATATCATAGAGACTGATGTTTTGGATATATATCAATTTGTAAACTGTATCACTAAGAGAGTCATGAAATTGTTTTGTCCCTATTCAATACCTTACCCCTTCAAACTAAGGCTTTGCAGCACTGAGGACTTGAATGAGAAAAGGAATCTACCTCCTATTGTGGCATAATTACAAAATTCATGTGTTAAATCAGTTATGTCTTCTTTCTCTAGCTCCTGAGAAATTAAAATTTCTGCCAAAAATTTAAAAAAGATAATGTTATCACCAGAAACCTTTGCTCACACATCAAAACTACTTTGGGTATGTTCTATTGAGATTATTTCAGTGGGTGTTTAGCCGTAAGAGCATGAATAATCTGCTATGAAATGTTATCTTATTACTGTCAACATACTTTTCAAGCTTTAACTAAATATTGCTCCTAACACCACTGTAGGAAAGAAAAAGATTATTATCATATCTTCTCACAGCAGGAGGACTGAAAAAGGAGCAATTAGTTAAGTGTTTTACACTCAAGGCAAGAGAAAATATTAGGGTTAGAAATGAGATTAGACTCCAGAGTAACACTTATTCTGCAACCAGGCCATTTTAGGAACTGCTTACTGATTTAGGAGGGCAAAGAAAAGAGTCCAGACAATCATCATTATTCACCCCATATCATTAGCTGGGGATAAACTAGGTCAACATTTCCAGGGAAGATTCATTTCTTCAGACCTTGAAGGAGCCACTATTTACCGTGTACTATATCATCATCTGGAGAAGAAAATGACAACCCACTCCAGTATTCTTGCCTGAGAAATCCCACGGACAGAGCAGCCTTGAGGGCTCCACGGGGTCACAAGGAGTCGGACACAAATAGAGACTAAACCACCACCACCACCACATCCTCACGTCAATACTTTACTAACTACTTCAGAATAATTTTACAAAATGAGAAACTGATCAAAACTTGTCATGTGGCATAGTCAGCATGCAATCGACCTGAAAAAAAAAATCACATAACTCAATTTACTTGGTAAAAGCAAATTTGTTCATAAATGACTCTGTATGGAAATGACCTATTTGCTGGGGAAAAGATAATGTGGTATGAAGCTGAACCCAGAACCAGAATTATGGGACAGAAATATGTAGAGCTGGGAGCCTTGAGGTTTGTTTTGCCAGAACTGGATAGATCTTTGAGAATTTTGGCACTCACATTAAAGTTCTGTGCCTCATTATTTTTAATATCTAATGAGAATAACAACAGTAGAGTGCAATTGGAAAAGCTAGGGGAAAAAAGTAATAAAATAGGTGTTTATATTCTTTAGACCAATTATCCTCAAATCTTTGAAATTGTCACATTTTATCATTTTGTGGTTGATTTTACATAAACTGTTGGTGCCTTGTAAAATTTCAATTGGTATAAATTTATTTTGAAGATTAAAGTGACATATAAATGTAAGTATGCTTTTATGTCTTTTTGTAAGTGGAGGTGCTATTTTATAAGATAATTTTATGCTGTGTCTTGACGTTATTAAGGATCACCCAGATCTATTCCAAACAGGTGTCCAAAACCAGATTGGTCTTCACTACTTTATATCAACTTTATTTTATTGCTTTTTCAAAATTAAATTAATAAATAATGGAAATGAGAATAACTTTGTTTTATATTCACAATAATATTCAAAGAAAATAGGACAATTAGAATTAACCTCTTGCTGCTGCTGCTGCTGCTAAGTCGCTTCAGTCGTGTCCGACTCTGTGCGACCCCATAGACCGCAGCCCACCAGGCTCCCCCATCCCTGGGATTCTCCAGGCAAGAATACTGGAGTGGGTTGCCATTTCCTTCTCCAAGGCATGAAAGTGAAAAGTGAAAGTGAAGTTGCTCAGTCGTGTCCAACTCTTAGCGACCCCATGGACTGCAGCTTATCAGGCTCCTCTGTCCATGGGATTTTCCAGGCAAGAGTACTGGAGTGGGTTACCATTGCCTTCTCCGAGAATTAACCTCTTAAAAAGAAGTAAACCAGTGGTACATATGTTAGAAGTAATAATTGCCTTTCAGGTACAAAATATCCATTGAGCTGCACTAGAGGTTTCAAAATCCATGGAAACAATCTCAGATTTTTTTTAAAGCTAGACTTCAGGAAGGAAGGGAAACTGTCATTTGTCCCAAGAGCTGTCAATTATCCAGCCTGAGAAGGTGAACAAAGTTACGGACAATCCAACAAAGTCACGGACAATCCAAAAATGTGAGGACACAGTCTTTTTCAGAGCATTAACTCTTTTATCTTGTCCGTACTCCACGGATCCTCTCTATTCTCGCCTTAACCTCTTCTAGCCAATTGTGAGCTGTTATTCGTCACATCAGAGATGGTTAGGAACAAATGAAAAGCAGAAGAAAGAGCCTACTGACTTTCCTGGCTTTAATTTCCCCAACCTTACATCCATTAAGATTGAATAGACTTAAGGTAGCTACCTGTTGGGGTTGGCGACCATCAGGAAAGGGATACATAGTCTCTCAAAGCTAAAGTTTTTGTTATTGTTGTTTCTCTGAAATTTCCCTTGAGTCAGAGAGAAAACACTGGAGAAGATCTCAGGTGGGTTTCAAAAACCTGCTTCTTGGCAATTTATCACGTGGCTCGTTAGGAGCAAGATTGAAAGGTCGAGATAGACAGAAATGCAGGGCCTCTTGGCAGAGGACTGCATGGGACCCCTTCGCTGGGCTGAGTCATCTCCTATCCCCTTGGAGCAAGAACGAACCTCACCCAGGCAGCAACAGAGAAGAATTTCCCTACCTCAGCAAGCAGCAACTTGACTAAGGGTTCCCTCCTGGAATACCTCCAGACTTTCCTTGGGCAATTCAGCTTTCTACTGCGGACATCTTCAAGATACTCCAAGCCCACTCAAAGGTCCCAGGTATCTTTGGGCGCCTTGCCATATTATAATAAACCAAGGAAGCTCCATCTAGATAGGCAGTGGGGCTAGATAATAAAAGATGGACCTAGCTTCCATGATGGCTGAGGCCTTTGGGAGGATGTTAATGACATTTCGTTTCATGTTTGAGTTGTTGTATAAGAACATAAGAATGATATTTCTTTCACTTTAAACTAAACATCAGGCATGAACTCGCAATAAACAGAAACCCCAGCAAAGACAGGGAACTGCTTAGGTTCGCTCGCTTCCTCTGTTCAGCTCCTTCCAGAAACTGACGAAATTCTAAAGTTGATGGATGAAAATCACTGCTCTCAGAACTTTCCTGGAAGACAAGACAAGTGACAAGTTCAGCTGTCTGGTTTCACAGGATATCTCTGCCAACTACTTAGACATAGAAACGGATAAAAGCTGTCCAAACCTTAAAACAAGATTTGCTGAATGCCATCCAAATACATGGGCTTCCCTGGTGGCTCAGTTGGTAAAGAATCTGGCTACAGTGAAGGAGACCTGGGTTTGGCCTCTGGGGTGGGAAGATCCCCTGGAGAAGGGAATGGCAGCCCACTCCAGTATTCTTGCCTGGAGAATCCCATGGACAGAGGAGCCTGGTGGGCTAAAGTCCAGTTATGCTTCTGCTCAAGGAAGGATCTATTCAAATGCTAATCATCCAGAAGTGTTTCGATTTTAAGTTCCAATCCAGAATAAGACTGAGCACCGTGAAAGGGGAAAAGGACCAAATTCTAAATCCTGGGCTGCCGGGTTTCCTTGCCAGCAGGTGAATCTGAGCAGGTCCCAAATTCAGGACTCATCCACTCCGTGTGCACTGTTTAAATCTCACATTAGTGGAGGAGCCAGTCTTGCAGGCTGCTCTGCATGGTCTCCTGTAACCTTGCCCATGCCTCGGTTAATCAGACCCAAATGCCTTAACTTGATTGCACTCTACTCATAAATGTTTGTATCTTTCTCTGTGTGTCATTCTAATTCATTAAAATGCTTTCATTGGAAATCGCCTGTCAGGGATCATTTTTCAATTTAAACAAAGTTTTCTTCTCCACCTCATGACCGTTGATGAGATTCTTCCTCCCAGCATCACCCTCCCCTCAACCACCACCATTGTCCTGTGCCCAGGTTGGTCTGTTTAAAACTGATGATTTTCTGTTGTAAACATTCTTTCTCATGGTGGACAATAGAGTATCAAACAGTATAGAGTTTAAAGGTGACTTAAAAAAAAAAATCAAACCCAAGTGATTGTAACTTTCCACAGGAGAGTTTAACGTCCTACAATCGTCAGTGTTCACAAGTGCTGTTAACCAGCTCTCCTGATACAAACATTTCTTTGCAAGCATTTACTGAGATATTGTAAATTACTTAACTACAGCAGTGTACTTTCTTTCCCTTAATCTTGATCTGATCCCTGAGGGGTTATTTATTACAGATATATACAACTTGTCATTAGAAGTGAAGTTAATGTAATATGACACAAGTAGCGTGCATTGTTTAAATGTGTTCCAGAAAGTTAGCAAATTTAGTTCAGAGAATACTTACATACTCTTCTGCCTGAAAAGCAGCAAGAAAGGAGTGAGGCTGAGGGGGGGCGGTGGGTAGGGGCAAAATATTAAACACTGCTCACTGTAGGTGGCCAATTAATACCCTGTATCCAAGCTGGAACAAATCCTTCCAAGATATACGTAAAGCATATAATCTCTTATCTGCTTAGGCATTATCAAATATTTTAGCAAATCCTAGTAACTTCAAACACAGGTTTAATGGAATGCAGTGCTAAAACATGCAAAGTCAAGAATCAAGTTTTTTAAGAACATAATCTGTTTTAGAAGGTTTCAAGAGAACTGCTTTGCAATGCCATTCTAATCTTATCCCATGAGGAAAGACGTCTGATTTGGCAAAACGTTGCATCTGTTAAAAGCAAAATGCACAAATTTGCCTTCCCGCAAATCAGACCCATAAGCAAGAAAATCATTTTAATTCCTCAGAAGCCAAAAGAGTCTACAGCTTTGGTCCAGTTCTCAGCATTTGGTCACCAGATAATATTCATTTGAGAGGGAATTCCTATAGATGGCCAGACAACATTACCAGTATCATCCAGCTGGGACATGTGCCAGTATTAATTCAACATTGTGGTTTGTATCTCATCATCAAGTTAATAGTCATACAATTCATTATACTACAAGCATGAAAAAAAGCAAAAACAAAACACCAACGTAGCAGTAGTAAAGTTCTGACAAAATTTGGTTTTGTTCATGCGTACATTTACTTAAAAATGGATCTAGTTCTCCCCCTAGCTCGGCTGCCCTCCTTTCCTGGATAACTAGGATATATTTTAAGTGCCTTTTCATCTTTTCCATCTTCATCTGGGATTCTGCTCATGCACTCAGGGTGGTTTAGATGAAAGATCAGAAAGTAGGTAAAGTGAGAGAAATCTCCCTTTCAAAGTGAAGCAAACACAGCATGAAGCCAGAGAGTTAGGAAAAGAAACAGTGAGAGACAGACAAAACTGCTTGTAGAAAACTGATCTTTCCGTGTATTTTAAGGCAAAAGCTGAGCGATATACTTGACTTATAAGCATAACATTTTACACCTTTTTAAAATAAAAGCCAGAATATAGAGAGCCAAAAGCCAGTTCCTAGATAAAAGCGGGGGGGACGGGGAGAGCTGGAGAAAAAGACAGATCTTATTTTTTAAGAGAATCTCTTAGTAGAGTTTGCACAACTTAAAGAATCTAGTACTTGCTAGTGATGCAAGATAACACTTTCTTGTAATTTTATATAGTAAGCAAAGATTTAGAATATTTACAGACCACCCTGAGTAAGAACGTCACTGGATTCTAGGAGCATGCTCATACAAGAACATTCATCTTTTTTTAAAAAAGTGTCCAATGGCCCTCAGGCCATATATGGCTATAGGGGAAGGTACGCCTTTGACCTCCCAGTGCTGCAGAATTAGAGCACAAAGTCATTACAGCCTACTGAAAGGATTTTCTTTCTTTAATTTGTTATAATGACTACGTTTTTATCAGATCTGGCCAGCAACTCCACAAAAACACTAAGGTTCCCCACATTCTAATCACTGACAGAAAGAGATCGTAAAGATATTTGTAATGTTTTGAGTGACATTTTGCTGGGGTAGGGAGATATGATTCAGTGTAAAACAAAGTTTTTCTATCATTTGCACACCAGCATACTGTCTTGCTTTGGTATTTGGTTATTGCTGGCCTGCTTTATGCTCATGGGCTAACCTAGAAAGGAGGTCTGTGGATCATATTTTAGACAACCAGTCTGGTCTAAGTTCCTTTTTTTGATTTATGGGTGGGTCTTGAAACAGTCAGAATTTCTTATTAAAATTGATATAGGAACATTCCAAGCTTTCAGTCAAGAAGAATTCCTTTCATTTTTATTCTATGCAATGTAATTGTAATGAATTACAGCATTCCACTATTCATATTCTCAGCATACACTTTCACAGAAGTTCCCTGTCGTTCTGCATCAGTTAACAGATGCTACAATGTCTGATCTTAAAGATTTTGTGGTCCTGTGTATTTTTCCCATTACTTAGGCAGCTAGATTTCCCCCCATTGGTTATTTCTTCCCTGGGAAGAAAGTCACTTTTGCTAAAGCATTAACTCTTTCTTGGTTCCACTTTCTCTAGCATAAAGTAGCAGTAAACAAAACTGATGACACCACATTTGTCTGAAAGACCACTCAGTCCTACTTACATATAAATTGCAGAGCTATTCAGTTAGCCTTTTTTTCTGAAATGCTAAGGATCATCTTTTTAAAAATATTCACGGTGCTTACTTTTCTATCAATCAACTCTCTACAGTAAAAGATGCCCAGCAACTTTCACAGCATCATTTTCTATCAGCAAGGATACAACACTGTGTATTTCCCTTCAAGTCATAATCTACTTGGGGGTGCAGGCTTCTAAATATTTTATTTTAGGATATCAGTTCAATTTGTTTTTTTAAAATTGGAATATAATTGCTTTACAATGTTGTGTTAGTTTCTGCTGTACAATGAAGTAAATCAGCTATATGTGTACATATATCCCCTCCCTCTTGAACCTCCTTCCTCCCCTCCATCCCACCGCTCTAGGTCATCACAGAGCCCTGAGCTGAGCTCTCTGTGCTGTACAGCAGCTTCCCACTAGCTCTCTGTTTTACATGTGGTAGTGTATATATGTCAACCCTAATCTTTTTTAATTGATGGACTGCCTTCGGTTTTCTTCCTTTCTGGATTCCTAAGTATGCAATATGAGTGCAGTCTAACAACATTACTATTCTAAGAAACATAGTTTTGTGCCAAAATCTCCTTATGCTTTGAATTCTATAACCATTGTAATTCATTAAGTCTGAGTTATTTTAACAGAGTGCCTGGGAACCTTAGATTTGGTGATAATTTATAATATCTGGCAATGGCACCCCACTCCAGCACTCTTGCCTGGAAAATCCCATGGACGGAGGAGCCTGGTGGGCTGCAGTCCATGGGGTCGCTAAGAGTTGGACAGAACTGAGCGACTTCCCTTTCACTTTTCACTTTCATACATTGGAGAAGGAAATGGCAACCCACTCCAGTGTTTTTGCCTGGAGAATCCCAAGGACGGGGGAACCTGGTGGGCTGCCGTCTATGGGGTGGCACAGAGTCGGACACAACTGAGCGACTTAGCAGCAGCAGCAGGTATTTATTAAAATAAGTAGGTATTTAATTTAAGGATAGGCAAATATAAACTGCCACCTCAAATCTAGGAAACTAGCATTTCCAAACAAAGATTAGCTGTATGACTTCCTTGACCTTGGTCAAAAAAAAAAAAAAAGCAGGTGCGGGGACTTCCCTGGCATTCCAGTGGTTAGGACTCCATGCTCTCACGAAAAGTTCCAGTTCAATCCACAGTCAGGGAATTAAGATCCCCATGAGCCATGCTGTGTGGCCAAAAATAAAAGCAGGTGCTATTTTATTTATATCAATGTATTTTGTTCTCTATGCACATTAATCCATTCATTGATGGAAAGAAAATTTAAGTTGCTAAAATTTTTGTACTTGAATTTTAGTACCTTGTACTAGAATTACAGAGGTTCATAAGGATCACTTTTGGCCCCCAGGAAGGTTCTGGTAGGCATCTTGGTGAAAATGTGGTCAAACACTTACAAGTTCTGTTTTCACCCAGTGTGCCCATGAAAAAAGTTAACTCAAATTCTCTTCTGTTGGATACTGAAAAGCAAGGTCACAGGATAGTCCTTCAAGCGTGGGATTGCCTGCTGTCATTCAGAAGTGACTCTCACTATTACCTCCTCACATTGGATTATTTTTTTTTTTGGTAGTAGTTCCTTACTTTAAATTAATTTGGAGTATAGTTGATTTACAATATTGTGTTACTTTCTGCTGTCCAGTAAAGTGAATCAGCTGTATGTATACACATATCTCCTCTTCTGTGGTTTTCCCTCCCATTTAGGTCACCATAGAGCACAGAGTGGAGTTCCCTGAGCTGTACAGTAGGTTCTCATGAGTCATCTGCTTATACACAGTATCATTCATGTGTATACTCACATCTGATTCTGCAGGGAGAGCAACAAAGGGAAGGCTGTCAAGAGGGAAGCATGACAACTGCAGCCTTCCCATTCCTGGCTCTCACCCTGGGCTCGTGCTCCAGCTCCGTCACTCAGTCATGTCCCACTCTTTGAGACCCACGGGCCGTGGTGCACCAGGCTGCTCTGTCAATGGGATTTTTCAGGCAAAAATACTGGAGTGGGCTGCCACTTCCTTCTCCAGAAGATCTTCCCCACCCAGGGATCGAACCTGCATGTCCTGTGTCTCTTGCATTGACAGGTGGGTTCTTTACCACTGAGCTACCTATGTGGCCCTGTGTGTGAGCCGCCTCACACATTTTAAGGATTTACGTAAACAGGCACACACAAGACTTGTAGGCACACATGATACTTTCAGAGTGTATTTGAAAAGATATTCTTTTAGCCTCAGGTAGTGGTAAATAAAATCTATCATCGTCTACGGCTAAGCTTTCTGATTACAGATCTATTTCTGCAAACTGTTTCCAAGGAACCCAGGAAAAGCAAACAAAAACAAGATTCCTGAGAAGATTTAAATTTTGAAATTTTCAAAAACTCTTTGGATTACATGATACAGGTTAAAGGTTCTAACTTCAAAAAACGCATGGAGCAAGTTATGACTTTTTCAATGTGGCGGGGCTTTCAAACAGTGCTCCTGAAAACCTTAGTAAGTGGTGGGACTGGAATGGAGATAGGAGAGAGGCCAGGAGAGAAAATTCCACCCCTTTAATCACACTGGCCTTTTGGCTAGTGCATGTGTACGTTGAAGGTCACCATAAGACTTCATTTGACAAAGGATTCTCAAAGAAAGATTAATGTGTTAATTCCCAAAGAAAGAAGATTCTAGATTATTGTGTTCAGTTCAGTTCAGTCGCTCAGTCGTGTCCGACTTTGCGACCCCATGAATTGCAGCACGCCAGGCCTCCCTGTCCATCACCAACTTTCGGAGTTCACTCAGACGTCCATCGAGTCAGTGATGCCATCCAGCCATCTCATCCTCTGTCGTCCCCTTCTCCTCCTGCCCCCAATCCCTCCCAGCATCAGAGTCTTTTCCAATGGGTTAGATTACTGTGTTACCAGAGAACTTAACAGAAATCCAGAATAGCTGTTTTTAGCAAGAGATTTATTTTCCAAATAAAAACTTAGGAAAACTATCAGAATTTTCTTGAAATGTGAACAAACTTTTAATACTCATTATGGAAATATGAATCAGTTATTACCCCCACAGAAGAAATAAACACTGTAGCAAGGGTTTTATAAGAAAATAACTAAGAGGAGAAGTGTGTTAATGTAAAAACAATTATTCTCTGGGCTATAAATGTAATACATCTTCATCGTGGAAAAATTTTCATACTCAAGAGGGAGGGGATATATGTATACACATTCAGTTCAATGTACAGCAGAAATTAACACAATCTTGTAAAGCAATTATACTCCAATTAAAATAAACAACAATTTCCGCCCCCCCCCCAAAAAAACAAAATAAAAAGGAAGTATTCTTAAGGCGATATCAAATCATCTGTAGGAGGTTCATTGTTACTTTTGCTGTGAATGGGCAGATGTAGGAACATAATGTTGTAATGAATACACTTTTGTGGCCTGTGTATTTGATTAAACATTGTTTTGAATAGTTTTTCACAGGATGGGGAACACAGGTATACCTGTGGCAGATTCATTTCGATATTTGGCAAAACTAATACAATATTGTAAAGTTTAAAAATAAAATAAAATTTTAAAAAAATATATAAAACAAATTTAAAAAAAAGAAATAATCTTTACTGAAGGAGGAAATAGAAAGGACAGAAATAAAGCAGGTTGTCACTGGTCTAAAATTTTGTAAGGGTGAAACAGGGACTTCAGGTCTTTAAAATTCCTCCACTTTTCTATTTGAACAACCAGAGATAGCAACAGTATTTGTCCTGAAGCTAATATTTTCTTGCAAGTGGGAGCCATAGTGGTCCTAGGTCTCTGGAAATTTAATCTAGTTTATCTTGGGGATATTGTCCCATTGGTCTACCATTTGCTTTCCTAATTTCTTTTTCCATTATCTCATAAAGAAAATAGTTATAAAATAAATAAAAGGCAATTTCCACTGTGAGAAGAAAAGCCAAATAATCAGTTAGAAAAGAATTGTCTTAATGAACTGCTAAGCCCAAATTAGACTTCCTGATATAAACTAAAATAAAATGCCCACAGCTTGTGATAAATGAATGAATGACTCCTGCACATATTAAGCAAAAGATTATCTAGCCTGTCTATGAGCTTTAAAAAAAAAAAAAAAAAGGTAAGATTTCCCAACCAGAGGCCAGAGGAAATGGGTTTGGGGGATAGGCAGATTCACACAATGCTGAAGTGTGATGGTCCTCTAAGATTTCCTTCAAATATATTTTAGATTAAGTACCAGGGAGTCATTAGATCTATTTAAAGTTCACAGCCACAGGTATTAAACATATCAGGATAAGAAACAATCTGCCCTCACCCTGTAGAGCAAATTGAAGGAATTAAAACAGTCTGCCTAGTGGTAGTCATAATCTAATAGGTTAAAATATTTCTTCCCTAGCTTCTTTATGCTCATTCTTGCTCTCTTATTCAGCTTTCCCCCTAATTAGAATATACTCCACATTGATTTTGAAACCAAGTCAGCATGGTTGCATTTTTTATTTTTTTAATTTCTATTTTTGGCTGTGCCATGTGGCGTATGGGATCTTAGTTCCCAATCAGGGGTTGAACCCACATGCCTTCAGCAGTGAAAGCCTGGAGTCTTAACCACTGGGCCACAAGGGAAGTCCTTGCATGGTTACCTTTTAGTTAGCATATTAGTTTAGTTTTAGATTTTATATCCTCCCTACTGTCCCTTAATGCCTCCCATCTACTCAGAAAGTAGCCTGTACATCCTCTATCATAACAATGCATAAAAATTGCCTTTTTACCTGTCTTTCCCTGTCTACATTTGATACATATCTTGAGAACAGCATTTTTCCTAGATTCTAATGGAGTCCTAGTCATTGAATAGGTGCTCAAAAATAGTTACTGAATGAGTGAATAAGTAAATGAGAAATAAATAAATGGAATAAGTGAATAGAAAAGGGAATAAACTGAGAAGTTGCCATGATAGTGATGACATAACACTTTGGTCAGTTCTTCTTGTGCAGTAACCTAGGATATTAAATTCCACATGACCAGGTGAATTCTGCTGCTGCTGCTGCTGCTAAGTTGCTTCAGTCGTGTCCGACTCTATGCGACCCCATAGACGGCAGCCCACCAGGCTTCCCCGTCCCTGGGATTCTCCAGGCAAGAACACTGGAGTGGGTTGCCATTTCCTTCTCCAATGCATGAAAGTGAAAAGTGAAAGTGAAGTCGTTCAGTCGTGTCCGACTCTGTGCAACCCCATGAACTGCAGCCCACCAGGCTCCTCCCTCCATGGGATTTTCCAGGCAAGAGTACTGAATTGGGGTGCCATTGCCTTCTCCGGGTGAATTCTGCTAGGTTAGCTGCAACCAATAAAATATCACCTTCAGTCAAACATACCTTTCAGTCTCTGTCTGTTATTTAAGAGAACTAAGGACCTTGGCCTAGAGCTTTTCTTTTGGATAAACCATCATTAAAAGTTAATGACCCAATGCCTTGCTTTAGTCCGAAAACTATTTCTAATCAGTCATTAGTCTCCCCTACTTGGCCTGAGACTCTGATTATTGCTTAATTTAAGCACAAACTACAATGCAGGCAAAACATTGCCTATCTCTGTCCTTTAAACATAATGAGCACAGATTTCAGTGAATTTAATCAGTTGTTTACATACAAGTTAGTTCTCAGCAGTAACAGAAATTGTGTCCTTCACTTTTACAAAAATGTAAGCATAATATCCTAAGATGTCAGATCATATTGGTTATTTCCTTCATGGATCAACATCATTATATTTAAGATTAAATATTTTTTAAGTTACAACTTGAATAGCATTTTATTTCAACATTCTGCCGTGGTACACTCTATTTCATTTTCTCTCTTAGCACAAATTTGATTAATTTTTTTGGAATACATAGTAGCAATTATCTAATGACAATGTGACCCATGTATCTTCAGGCAATTTGATACCATATAATTTCAGAAATACCTTGGGTTCCTAAATTAGTAACACAAAATGTATCATGGATTTTTCCAGAGTTTTGTTTTATAAATATTTACTGCAGCACAAAACTTTGTTATACTTCTTGAGTCTACTTGATAATCTCCTGATTAGACCATCCCATGCTTGGAGGAGCCAAAGAAAAATTGTGGAGCCTGCCAAAGGCGAATAGACTGTGTATTTCTTTCAAAATTCTATTTTTTTCAATAGCTTGTGTTTTTTCCTGATAAAATAAACGATTTAGATGAACAACTCACTCATTGATCTTTGACCTTTTCAGCCACATCAAAAGCATCTTAAAAGCCAATTAGTGGAAATACAGAGAAAAGGTCATTTTATTACAGCACTCCACATTGGAACCATAATATTTTACATAGATTTGCGTTATCCCAAGGCTTTCCTTAGAAAAATAGAAAGAGAAGTACTTCAGTCATAAAGTAGATAGATATTCCGCTTGTACAAATTATTTTACTCTTCCTCATTTTGGATACAGTAATTTTCCTGGCATGTCCAATGCATAATGAGCTCTCCTGATTATCTCTTTGGATATAGAACAGGGAAAACGCTGATAAATGATGTCTATTGATAATCCCCAAGCCTCATTTTAGACACTGACTTTAATTACTTTCTTACAATAGCCCTTCACCAGAGGATTTCAGAAGAAACACATGTAAGATGAAGTGTTAGCTTTTATTCCCTGTCCTCCTTTTCTTTTCTGAGAGTGTGGGTGTTTAGGCAGGAGAACAAAGAGGGAGGGAAAATCCGGGACTCAGATAACTTCTAAATCAGGCCCTCAGAAATGTAGACAATTATTATTTCATTATAATGATTCATCAATATATTTGTAATCAAATGTCTAAGAATCAGGTGTTTCGAGAAGCATTCATTCATTCGGTTTTTTATTTGATTTGATTTAAGGATCTGCAATCTGCAAGGCCCTAGGCTAGATATACTTTGAATACATAATAATAGAAAACACACTTTTTTATTGTCCTTAAAAATGCATAGTCTACCAGAGTAACCTGGTCAATTCTTTGCCATATTGTGCTGGTGGAACATGATATCTTTCTGTCAGTTCAATAAGAAATAGTAGAAATCCTTCAGATTTTGGTAGCAGGTATTTTCCCCATAGCACAGAGAACCAATTCATCTTAATTCTAAAATAAGAGCATCAGATTTTTCTATAAGCAAGATGTTGTCTTTGTATATAGGGCAGGAAAGGAAACAAGTACACAAAAACAAAACAAAAACAACCCTAGAACAAAAGCCTAAATATACCCTAAAATAAAGCATAATGCCATAATGCTGTAATTTAAAGAAGATGTGGAGCTGGTAGAATAAAGTCTCCAAGGTCACTTGTAACATATAAGTATCAGGTATTGAAAAACTGTATTGGACTTTGATTTTCTGAGCAAGAATTTCCAGTCTTTTCCTGAAAGCTTTTCCTTTAAAGTACAAGCAGACGACATTCATCAAAACCAGATGGTAATGTCTCTCTGCTCAGCCTCAGTTATCAATATCAAGTTTGAAAGATCCAAAACATTTTTTTAAAAAAGGACTATGCCTGTGATCAGGCCATTTTCACCAGGGTTGACATGAGCCAAGGCCCATAAATGCCTCTGAAACAACAACAACAGAAAAATCAAGGTCATCAAACCACGTTTTTCGCTTTCATTTTTTCAAGTCAAAAGATTAGTTTTTCAGGAAATTTCACATACATGTGTCTCACACACACACACACACACATACATTTTTGTTAAGGTCTGCTAAACATTAGGCCAGGAGAGAAGCCAAACTTCCTGATCTGGTTCTTTTGAAAACTGCTGACATTGAACGAACCAGCCCTTTAAACTCTGGTTTGCTCTGTGGCCACAGTGTGTCCATATGATGGTCTGTGCAGTTTGTGCAGACAGCAGTCAAGACCACGGGCATGGCCACTCACATGGTCCGAATGAATGGGGCAAACCAGGAGTGAGGGCTCCGCAGCGACTGTCAAGGTGTTGTAGAGATGGGACCACACTGTATGCTAATAGTCTCAAAAGGATACTGAAGGCCTTGAGTTGCTTTGATGCCCTCCTTCGGGTATCCAAAAACCAAGTATCATTTTCTCCAGAAATGTTTAAATATTCTACATAAACGTTTTTCCTTTCCTCTTAGACAATAAGACTAATGGCAATGGTGTCTTAGAGAAAATTTCATAATTTTTAAAATGCATTTGGATACATAATATACTGCAGCTATAAAATTTCAGAGAGACAAATCAGTTCAGTTCAGTCGCTAAGTCATGTCTGACTCTTTGCGACCCAATGGACTGCAACACGCCAGGCCTCCCTGTGCATTCACCAACTCCTGGAGTTTATTCAAAACTCATGTCCATTGAGTCAGTGATGCCATCCAGCCATCTCATCCTCTGTTGTCCCCTTCTCCTCATGCCCTCAATCTTTCCCAGCATCAAGGTCTTTTCAAATGAGTCAGTTCTTCCCATCAGGTAACCAAAGTATTGGAGTTTCAGCTTCAGCATCAGTCCTTTCAATGAATATTCAGGACTGATTTCCTTTAGGATGGACTGATTGGATCTCCTTGCAATGCAAAGGATCCTCAAGAGTCTTCTCCAACACCACTGTTTAAAAGCAACAATTATTCAGTGCTCAGCTTTCTTTAGAGTCCAACTCTCATATCTGTACATGACTACTGGAAAAACCATAGCCTTGACTATGGACATTTGTTGGCAAAGTAATGTCTCTGCTTTTGAATATGCTATCTAGGTTGGTCATAACTTTTCTTCTAAGGAGTAAGCGTTTTTTAATTTCATGGCTGCAATCACCATCTGAAGTGATTTGGAGCCCCCCAAAATAAAGTCTGCCACTGTTTTCACTGTTTCCCCATCCATTTCCCATGAACTGATGGGACTGGATGCCATGATCTTAGTTTTCTGAATGCTGAGCTTTAAGCCAACTTTTTCACTCTCCACTTTCACTTTCATCAAGACGCTCTTTAGCCCTACTTCGCTTTCTGCCATAAGGGTGGTGTCATCTGCATATCTGAGGTTATTACTATTTCTCCCAGCAATCTTGATTCCAGCTTGTGCTTCATCCAGCCCAGCATTTCTCATGATGTACTCTGCATAGAAACTAAATAAGCAGGGTGACAATATACAGCCTCGACGTACTCCTTTTCCTATTGGGAAGCAGTCTGTTGTTCCAAGTCCAGCTCTAACTGATGCTTCCTGACCTGCAGACAGATTTCTTAAGAGCCAGGTCAGGTGGTCTGGTATTCCCATCTCTTGAAGAATTTTCCAGTTTGTTGTGATCCACACAGTCAAAGGCTTTGGCATAGTCAATAAAGCAGAAATAGATGCTTTTCTGGAACTCTCTTGCTTTTTCCATGATCCAGCAGATGTTTGCAATTTGATCTCTGGTTCCTCTGCCTTTTCTAAAACCAGCTGGAACATCAGGAAGTTCACGGTTCACATATTGCTGAAGCCTGGCTTGGAGAATTTTGAGCATTACTTTATTAG
>NW_011494683.1:241880-244802 GCF_000754665.1 Bison bison bison
TAAGGCCCACTTGACTTCACATTCCAGGATCTCTGGCTCTAGGTGAGTGATCACACCATCATGATTATCTGTGTCATGAAGCTCTTTTATGTACAGTTCTTCTGTGTATTCTTGCCACCTCTTCTTAATATCTTCTGCTTCTGTTAGGTCCATACCATATCTGTCCTTTATTTTGCCCATCTTTGCATGAAATGTTCCCTTGGTATCTGTAATTTTCTGGAAGAGATCTCTAGTCTTTCCCATTCTGTCGTTTTCCTCTATTTCTTCACACTGATCACTGAGAAATGCTTTCTTGTCTCTCCTTGCTCTTCTTTGGAACTCTGCATTCAGATGGGTACATCTTTCCTTTTCTCCTTTGCTTTTTGCTTCTCTTCTTGTCTCAGCTATATGTAAGGCCTCCTCAGATAGCCATTACTCTTTTTTTTGCCTTTCTTTCTCTTGGGGATGTTCTTGATCCCTGTCTCCTGTACAATGTCACAAACCTCCGTCCATAGTTCATCAGGCACTCTGTCTATCAGACCTAGTGCCTTAAATCTATTTCTCACTTCCACTGTATAATCATAAGGGATTTGATTTAGGTCATATCTGAATGGCCTAGTGGTTTTCCCTACTTTCTTCAATTTAAGTCTGAATTGGCAATAAGGAGTTCACAGTCTGAACCCCAGCCAGCTCCTGTTCTTGAGAGACAAATAATCAAGTCAAAAAAAAAAAAAAAATACAACTTCATGAATTCACTTCAGTTCAGTTCAGTTCAGTCCCTCAGTCGTGTCCAACTCTTTGTGACCCCATAAATCGCAGCACACCAGGCCTCCCTGTCCATCACCAACTCCCGGAGTTCACTCAGACTCACGTCCATCGAGTCGGTGATGCCATCCAGCCATCTCATCCTCTGTTGTCCCCTTCTCCTCCTGCCCCCAATCCCTCCCAGCATCAGAGTTTTTACCAATGAGTCAGCTCTTTGTATGAGGTGGCTAAAGTACTGGAGTTTCATCTTCAGCATCATTCCCTCCAAAGAAATCCCAGGGCTGATCTTCAGAATGGACTGGTTGGATCTCCTTGCAGTCCAAGGGACTCACTCTCAAGAGTCTTCTCCAACACCACAGTTCAAAAGCATCAGTTCTTCGGCGCTCAGCCTTCTTCACAGTCCAACTCTCACATCCATACATGACCACTGGAAAAACCATAGCCTTGACTAGACGGACCTTTGTTGGCAAAATCATGTCTCTGCTTTTCAATATGCTATCTAGGTTGGTCATAACTTTTCTTCCAAGCAGTAAGCGTCTTTTAATTTCATGGCTGCAATCACCATCTGCAGTGAAATTATCAAAAATACCACCTAGTTGTTAATATGCTAGCATAATAGAGCAGAACAGGTAGCATAATGGAAGAGGCGTTAAGTAAGGGTGTGGTTAATTCATGAGAACTGAAGAGAACATTAAAAATTGGCAGATGGAGTTAATTGTGTTATATACGTGTTAGTCTCTCAGTCGTCGTCTCCAACTCTTTGCGACCCCATGGACCATAGCTCACCAGGTTCCTCTGTCCATGGGATTCTTCAGGCAATAATACTGGAGTGGGCTGTCCTGCCCTCCTCCAGGGGATCTTCCTGACCCAAGGATCAAATGCAGGTCTCCTGCATCTGCATTGCAGGCAGATTCTTACCAACTTAGCATCCGGGGATGGAGTTAACTGATAGGAAAAAAGCCCATAAAGAGGGATCACCATATATAACAAAACGAAAGACTACCCTAGTAAATAGTTATCTCAAGACATCGGATCATGTGACAATCAAAGTAACAGATTCAAAGAATATCTGAAAATGGAGAAGAAGAATTCTATACACAATTTCTGGAATTGGCAGCTTTCTAAAAAAGGTATGTCAACCTAACATGTACCAGTCCACTGTGAGCATGATTGTGTTAGAAATAGAGTTTAATAAGTAGTTTTTTCTGTATAGTTAAACTTTAACTGTCTGCAAAGAAGAAAATGTGCCAAAACAACTAAAAAATTTCATAGAAAATCTAATTCAAATAAAGTTCTGATCCTAACAGAGTAACTAGGCCTAGAGCTATCCCCATCCCATAAACAGCTAGAAAACTGGAAAGAATATACAGGCAATAGTTCACAGACATTGAGATGGTTCACAAACACTGTGATCTCTGAGAGGCAGGAAACAAACAAGGTGAGTGCTACGCTAGTCCTGCCTCTCTGCCTGGAGGTACGTTTGCATCACGGTGTGAAGAGAGACATCTCAAGCAGGGAATAGGTATATTACTAACCTCATGAGACAGAGACAGAAGTTGAAGAGCCTGGGGCAACTAGAATTTGAGGAGCAGAGAACTGAAAGAGAGGGAGAAACCCATGGCAGAGCTTCAGAACAATCCTTAGGGATCTGCTTAGGCCTTTGGCAGAATATGAAGCTATACCTACATAGTATGAAACTTGATGGGTGTGAGCAAAGAAAGAACAAGGGATTTGGAAGCTGAATAATTCCCTGGGAGACATTCATGTACAAATATTCATAGTGTAGAGATTTCTTTAACACTTGAGAAATTCAGCAGAGATTTCAGAAATGGCATGCCCAAGTAGGAAGCCTAAACTAGCATTAAAGTAGATCTCATTAAGTGTAATAACAGGCCTTGAAAAGATGGAGATGCTCTGCTAGTAACTAAGCTACTTGCTGTGTGTGTGTGTGTTTAATGGAACTGAACTAAAAAGGGAAGACTGACATGAGTGTAAAGAATTATTATCTAATTGTAAATAGAAACAATTCCATTTAATTTTACCTTCAACTTGATTTATACATTAGACTTATTTTTGATGCAATGTCCCTTGGCTGCTGGCAATTTATTTTTTAAAAAGGACATAAAAGTGAATAATTGACAGATTTAAGGCACATATCCACGGAAAGTATGAAAAGAT
>NW_011494683.1:245023-250492 GCF_000754665.1 Bison bison bison
TAATTTTTACCAGAACAGCTTGTGACATTGTTGATTAATTTATTTGAGCCTTATTTGGAACATCTCCTGTCAGAAACTGAAAATTCCGGATGCTCACATTGCAACCTGCAACCTGTAGCTCATTCATTTATTCCTTCAACAAACATGTATTCATTACTTACTATGTGCTAGGCCCTATACTCGACTGAGGTTACAGCGATGGAGACAAAGACCCCACTGCAGGGGTAAAGCACATTTTTGTTAGAAAAGCAAAGTGTATAAATTACATTGTTTAAAGGCGTTCCCTATCAGAAACATACTCATAATTTATATTTCTATATACTGTTTTAGGTAGGATGGAATAAGATAAAGTAATAGCCCTTGGATACAATGTCAGATGTGTCCACAAATGGTCACATATACAAAGTGCAGCTGTCATGCATTTAGGCACAGAAATAAAACCAAGAACTTGTGTGGGAAAGGAAGATGCATATGTGAATAAACTGTTAGGGACAGGATGACATCATACAGTAGCATCTAGGTGAGACCGCCATGGCAAAGGCTTTGTGTAGAAGATAATTCTCCATGGGGGAGGCAAATGGGTATTTGCTCTTTGGACAAGACATCAGAGAAGGGAAGGGTATTATATTCATAGGGAGGAATATTCCAAATTAGGTTGAATGGTAGAGAATTGGGACTTATTTTTTAAAAATAATAAGAAAATTATTGAATCATTCTGAGCAGGTAAATACTGGGGAGAATTAGATTTACATTTTGCAAAGGTTTCTCCGAAGGTGTTTTGGACAGTGAATGAAGGCATGGAGATAAATAAGGCACAGCTTCAAAAGAAACAGCTATTTTAATAGACTGGTAAGGGACAGCAAGGGCTTAAGGCCATCTTAGTGGTAGGCAAGGAGGGGGCTACCTGTTGATCATTAAGAGTTGGTCCAGTGAGCTCACAGACATAGAGAACAGACCTATGGTTGCCAAGGTGGGAGACGTCGGGGAGGGATGGAGTGGGAACGTGAGGTAAGATACAAACTAGCACATACAGAATGGACAGACAGCAGGGGCCTATGGTACAGCATGGCATTCAGCATCTTGGGATAAACCATATAGAAAAAAATATTAAAGAGTATATATATATATATGTGTATAACTGAGTCACTTTGCTATGTAGGAGAAATTAACACAACATTGTAAATCAACTATTACTTTAATTTAAAAAAAGAAGGACGGTGCTGTCAGAATGTGACTGGTGACAGAAGAGGAGCTGGCCACAACGCCTCAGCTTTTGGACCTGGGGCATCAACTGAATGAAAAGTGGTCTCATTAAGAAGAAGTAACAGGCAGGCAAGTTTCCAGTGGCTTCAGAAACGGATGAGGCAGCAGACAGTGACGCTGGGTGACCACTGAAGTAGACTGGAGGAGGTGGTTCTTCGGGATGCCTAAGAGGCGTGTTCCATGCGTATCTCGTGTCCTTGGTTCAAGACACCCACTGAGCAGGTGTCTCCTGTGTGTGCTAAGTCTTTTCAGTCGTGTCTACTCTTTGCGATGCTATGGGCTGTAGCCTGCCAGGCTCCTTTGTCCTTGGGATTCTCCAGGCAAGAATACAGGAATGGGTTGCCATGCCCTTCTCCAGGGGATCTTCCCGACCCAGGGATCAAATCCACGTCTCTTGCAATTCCTGCATTGGCAGGTGAGTTCTCTACCACTAGCACCAACTGGATATATATATATACACATATACACACACACACACACATATATATACACACACACACATATATATGCTTTTTCAACTTTTCTATTATAGGTTATTACACGATATTGAATATAGTTCCCTGTGCTATAATTAGGTCCTTGTTGCTTATCTTGCTGATATATAATAGTGTGTATCTGTTAATCTCAAGATCCTAATTTATTTCTCACCTCTCATTCCCCTTTCATAACCATAAGTTTGTTTTCTATAAGCCTATTTCTGTGAGCCTATTTCTGTTTTGTAAGTATACTCATTTGTATCATTTTTCTAGATTCCACATATAAAAAATACCATATATTTGTCTTTCTTTCTCTGGCTTGTGTCACTTAGTATGGTAATCTCTGGGTCTATTCATGGTACCACATCTCCCAGCATTTTAACACTAGGATATCTTTTACTTCAAGGAACTCCAGAGTGCCAAATATCAATTTCACTGATAAGAGAGCCTGAAAGCAGAAATCAAACAGTCAAGGGTACCTATTTACTACTCGTTCTTTCCATAAAATAAAAATAAAACATCTTTTCCTTTCCTAAATCTAATTTGGGGCTTGCCAGGGGCTCAAAAACAATCCGCCTTTTCTTATTAAAAGACTCAGGCAAAAAAAAAAAAAAAAGAATCAGGCAAAACCCTGAAGAGAGTTTTGAACATTTGGCAACCTTGTTCTGGACTTTTTTAGGGTTATCTTCACAGAAGCAATGTGGGTTTCAAGGAAAATAGTGTAACTGTGATTATTTTTTAATGTTAACACTCAAGGGAATGACTTTGGCATCACTGCCTCTAAGACTGTCAGGATATCATTTCCCTTCCCCTGTTCATACAGTTGTATATACAAGAAAACCAGGGCTTCATTTATGGTTTCGCTTCTTCTCCCCATGGGACTTGGCGATGTTCTCAATTTACATTTGGGCATAAGTACAATGGGCTGACTTTGGCTTAACTATAAAGTCATATATTCGCAAATAAAGAAGAAAAATGTTGACCTGCTTCTGATAGCCCACACACTATTCAGTCTCAGTTGCTAGCTCTACTTTATTCAAATCCATCGCATGTTTTAAATTCTTAATATGCATGTTTGCGCATGGGAATTGAAGAATCTGTGGCAACATCAAACATACGGAAACTCTGGATAGCCCTGAATTAGCCTCTTTTGGTGTTATGAGTCTTATTTGGCATTATTTTCATGCTGATAAATTAGGTCTGCTATTGGTATAAACTCTTGAATGCTGAATTTAGTGATGGGTTTGTAAGGAACAAAATTTCAACTCACTTTCATTCTCCACTGACGGTCTATCTACAAGGTGGTTAGAGACCGTATTTCTGTAGAGGTTTGGCCTTCCAAATATGTTGGCAGTTCTGGGCCTCCACTCAGGTTCTGATTGGTAGGGAATTTGTTTTTCTTTGAAGGTTACTCCAAGACTTGAGTAGAATGATTTGTATTTGGGTCTGTTTTGCTTCTCAGGTGGTATCATACTCCCTTTGCCAGAAATAACCTCTGTTGGAAGGAAAAGAGAAGGGAGGGAGGGGTAGAGGGAAAAACGGAGAAACAGAGCCTATCAGACTAACTTTGTATTTCAAATTTTGGAAAAGAAAGCAAGACTTACTGTGGAATTCACTTAAATAAATATTCCGTTGCCTAGATAATCATACTCGAGTGTTCTGGTACAAGATGAGAAAGCTATAGCTTGATGGTTATTTGCAGATGGCTACCGGCGCAATTATTGAGGCATTGTGATTCGATGCATAAAAAGAAGACCATATTAGGCCGTACTGATGGCTGAATCACGGTTTCTCTGGATACTACTGCTTTTCCACTGCTTTGAGGGATTGCATTTAATCCAACAACCACAACCTAAAAAGGATCATGACAAATTAGAACACATCTGATAATGGCCACCAAGTAGCCCTAGCACCGAAGACATGAGAAAGAGTGAGAAAAAGTCAACATATCTCTCTTGGAGTCAAGAAGGATTTGATGGCATTTCTGAAAGTATTTTTGACTGATACCTGGGTCCGAATTACTTGAAGTGTTCTTTAAAACATGAAATTCTTAGCTCTACCTGTGAGTTGAAGAATTAGAATCCTGGGGGCTACTTGGGGGTGAGTGGATATACTTCTTAAAGAAGTTTCCAGATGTTTATATATTCAAGCATTTACAAACTACTGGAACAGAGAGGCTACGAGTAATCTTCCAGATGGATGGGCTCTCATATTGCAGACCCAGGAGTATGGCATATGTCATTCACCCAAGGATGAAGCTAAAGCCACATGAAGCCAGATTTCAAGACAACTAACCCTTAAAATCATGAGTGCCTTTTCATCAGAGACAGGTTTCCTGTCTTCTGTATACCTTCATTTCTTCACCAAGTGCATTCACTTCATGAATGATAATTAAAGATTGTGGAATGGTTGAGTGGAGTCACTCTTTGATGAGAGTGATCATATATTCGAGTTTGATAGGGCTGGTCTTTGTTTACACCAGTTAAACTAGTGTCCTTCCCAGTTTAGCATCTGTCCTGAATTTCTCATTTTTAAGCAAACTATTATTATTATTATTGTGTGTGTGTTAGTCACTCAGCCATGTCCAACTCTTTGCAACCCCGTGGACTGTAGCCCACCAGGCTCCTCTGTCCACGGAATTCTTCAGGCAAGAATAGTGGAGCGGGTAGCCATTTCCTTTTCCAGGCCATCTTCCTCACCCAGGGATTGAACCCAGATCTCCTGCATTGCTGGCAGATTCTTTACCAGCTGAGTCACCAGGAAGCCCATTATTATTAGGGGCATTAAAATAAGACAGGGTAGGTTTAGCTTAGTTTCTGCCATGGCCTCTTCCACTGTTTGTTGGGTGAATGTAAGTGAGTGGGGTTGTCACTTTTCACATATGGTGAAATTTGAAAGGTGACCAGCAGTGGCCCTGTCACTTCTCCTTGTCCTTTCCAGCTATAACATAATTAACACTTTATAGAACAGTGTTCAGAAAGCTCACGGATAAAATGAATACCTTGGGACCCAAACAGATGAGGGCAGCTAGTTCAATCCAGCCTTAGATGGTGAAGAGGCAAATAGTTGTTGCTGTTCAGTTGTTCAGTCACGTCAGACTCTGCAACCCTGTGGACTGCAGCATGCCAGGCTTCTCTATCCTTCACGATCTCCTGGGTTTGCAAACTTGTGTCCATTGAATCAATGATGCATCCAACCACCTCATCCTTTGTCACCCCATTCTCTTCCTTCCCTCAGTCTTTCCCAGCATCAGTTTCTCTTCCAGTGAGTTGGATCTTCACGTCAGGTGGCCAGAGTATTGGATCTTCAGCTTCAGCATCAGTACTTTCAAAGAATATTCAGGGTTGATTTCCTTTAGGATTGACTGGTTTGATTTCCTTGCAGTCCAAGGGTCTCTCAAGAGTCCTCTCCAGCACCACAGTTCCAAAGCATTGATTCTTTGGCACTCAGCCTCCTTTATGGTCTAACTCACACATCCACATACAACTATTGGAAAAACTATAGCTTTGACTCTGTGGATCTTGGTCAGCAAAGATATCTCCACTTTTTAATATGCTGTCTAGGAAATGCAAAAAAGCAAAATGGCTGTCTGGGGAGGTCTTACAAATAGTTGTGAAAAGAAGAGAAGTGAAAAGCAAAGGAGAAAAGGAAAGATATAAACATCTGAATGCAGAGTTCCAAAGAATAGCAAGAAGAGATAAGAAAGCCTTCTTCAGCAATCAATGCAAAG
>NW_011494683.1:250592-250912 GCF_000754665.1 Bison bison bison
ACACGCTAGTAAAGTAATGCTTAAAATTCTCCAAGCCAGGCTTCAGCAATATGTGAACCGTGAACTTCCTGATGTTCCAGCTCGTTTTAGAAAAGGCAGAGGAACCAGAGATCAAATTGCCAACATCCGCTGGATCATCAAAAAAGCAAGAGAGTTCCAGAAAAGCATCTATTTCTGCTTTATTAACTATGCCAAAGCCTTTGACTGTGTGGATCACAATAAACTGTGGAAAATTCTGAAAGAGATGGGAATACCAGACCACCTGATCTGCCTCTTGAGAAATCTGTATGCAGGTCAGGAAGCAACAGTTAGAATTGGAC
>NW_011494683.1:251012-251521 GCF_000754665.1 Bison bison bison
TAAACATCTGAATGCAGAGTTCCAAAGAATAGCAAGAAGAGATAAGAAAGCCTTCTTCAGCAATCAATGCAAAGAAATAGAGGAAAACAACAGAATGGGAAAGACTAGAGATCTCTTCAAGAAAATCAGAGATACCAAAGGAACATTTCATGCAAACATGGGCTCGATAAAGGACAGAAATGGTATGGACCTAACAGAAGCAGAAGATATTAAGGGGAGATGGCAAGAATACACAGAAGAACTGTACAAAAAAGGCTTCACGACCCAGATAATCATGATGGTATGATCACTCACCTAGAGCCAGACATCCTGGAATGTGAAGTCAAGTGGGCCTTAGAAAGCCTCACTACAAACAAAGCTAGTGGAGGTGATGGAATTCCAGTTGAGCTATTCCAAATCCTGAAAGATGATGCTGTGGAAGTGCTGCACTCAATATGCCAGCAAATTTGGAAAATTCAGCAGTGGCCACAGGACTGGAAAAGGTCAGTTTTCATTCCAATCCCAAAGAA
>NW_011494683.1:251826-252307 GCF_000754665.1 Bison bison bison
GATCAAATTGCCAACATCCGCTGGATCATCAAAAAAGCAAGAGAGTTCCAGAAAAGCATCTATTTCTGCTTTATTAACTATGCCAAAGCCTTTGACTGTGTGGATCACAATAAACTGTGGAAAATTCTGAAAGAGATGGGAATACCAGACCACCTGATCTGCCTCTTGAGAAATCTGTATGCAGGTCAGGAAGCAACAGTTAGAATTGGACATGGAACAGCAGACTGGTTCCAAATAGGAAAAGGAGTTCGTCAAGGCTGTCTATTGTCACCCTGCATTTAACTTATATGCAGAGTGCATCATGAGAAACGCTGGACTGGAAGAAACACAAGCTGGAATCAAGATTGCCGGGAGAAATATCAATAACCTCAGATATACAGATGACACACCACGCTTATGGCAGAAAGTGAAGAGGAACTAAAAAGCCTCTTGATGAAGGTGAAAGTGGAGAGTGAAAAAGTTGGCTTAAAGCTCAACATTC
>NW_011494683.1:252407-275316 GCF_000754665.1 Bison bison bison
CAGAGGCTATGGTTTTTCCTGTGGTCATGTATGGATGTGAGAGTTGGACTGTGAAGAAAGCTGAGCATGGAAGAATTGATGCTTTTGAACTGTGGTGTTGGAGAAGACTCTTGAGAGTCCCTTGGACTGCAAGGAGATCCAACCAGTCCATTCTGAAGGAGATCAGCCCTGGGATTTCTTTGGAAGGAATGATGCTAAAGCTGAAACTCCAGTACTTTGGCCACCTCATGAGAAGAGTTGACTCATTGGAAAAGACTCTGATGCTGGGAGGGATTGGAGGCAAGAGGAGAAGGGGACAACAGAGGATGAGATGGCTGGATGGCATCACTGACTTGATGGACGTGAGTCTGAGTGAACTCCGGGAGTTGGTGATGGACAGAGAGGCCTGGCGTGCTGCAATTCATGGGGTCGCAAAGAGTTGGAAACGACTGAGCAACTGATCTGATCTGATCTGAGGTAAACAGTGGATACTGTTATTCCTATAGACTGCTTGGTGGACCGATCAGCCACACCATCATCACCCATGCTTGGCTGTCAAGGGGCACAAAACGTCCAGGCCACCAGTTAGCAAGGCCAGAAGACAGTGTGGAAAATCATAAGCTAAGTGTGTAAAGGTGTGTGCAGGCAACAAAACAAGAGCCATTCTAACAAAGGACACAGAAAAATTATTGGAACACTTATGACAGTGGTTTGGTCAGAACTTTGTGTAGTGTTAATCTTCAGCTAGCTATTCAGCTATTTTACTACTTGTTAATTCTATTTTGCTTTGCAATAAACCCTTTGAGCATCAATATGATGAAACCAAAAGAGAAACTGTATGTTTAATGAAGATTTAAATTCTGAATTTTTATTTCACATAATCTGTTCACAGTTACTATTCACATAGTAGTCACAGTGACATCACTGTTCACAAGAAAACCGGAAGATGGGAGTCTGCTGAAAATGCATAATGTCTAATGAGGCTGAACTACTTGAAACTGTTATTTTGCAACTCAAAAGCAGAGTTTCAGCAAAATCATATAATTCAACTCTATTGCTTCCAAAGTTACTAATTATTTTAAGATGGTAATTTATCCTGAACAGTAACAGGAGGTGAGTTTAATGTATCATTCTTCAAAGGCTTGATATTTCATTTAGTAGGACTGTTTTTATAAGCGAATTTCACTCATTTTCCATTATAAATTTTTATACATTATTACAGAAAGTTGGTGTTGACTTTATTACATACATTTAAATGATATCAGTTTTATATCAGTAAATATCAGGCACTTCAAGTGGAAAATTAGTTAAGTGAATTATAACTTGAAGGTTCCAGTCCAGAAATGACAAAATGCAATGGTAATATGAATACAAATTGTTGAGGAGCAGATGATTATAGTAAATACTATTCTTTCCAAACTGCAAAAACCATGAAGCAAAAATACATTGGAATCAGTTATGCCATAAAAGTCACTCATAATTGTATCCAAATAAACCAGAGTATTCTATGAAAGAAGAATGCCTACTTGCTAAAATGTATAAATACTATACACATACAGTAATAATACTACAAAAGTGTTGTGATGAAGCCCATTGAATAAAAGAAATTCATTTTAACATGAGATCAGATCAGTCGTTCAGTCATGTCCAACTCTTTGTGACCCCATGAATCGCAGCACGCCAGGCCTCCCTGTCCATCACCAACTCCCGGAGTTCACTCAGACTCACGTCCATCAAGTCAGTGATGCCATCTAGCCATCTCATCCTCTGTCATCGCCATCTCATCCTCTGTCGTCCCCTTCTCCTCCTGCCCCCAATCCCTTCCAGCATCAGAGTCTTTTCCAATGAGTCAACTCTTCTCATGAGGTGGCCAAAGTACTGGAGTTTCAGCTTTAACATCATTCCTTCCAAAGAAATCCCAGGGCTGATCTCCTTCAGAATGGACTGGTTGGATCTCCTTGCAGTCCAAGGGACTTTCAAGAGTCTTCTCCAACACCACAGTTCAAAAGCATCAATTCTTCGGCGCTCAGCCTTCTTCACAGTCCAACTCTCACATCCATACATGACCACAGGAAAAACCATAGCCTTGACTAGCCGGACCTTTGTTGGCAAAGTAATGTCTCTGCTTTTGAATATGCTATGTAGGTCGGTCATAATAACATGGTACATGCAATTTTCCTCTTTCCTGCCATCATCAACCCACTACTAGAAATGTCAAAACTCTAAAGAAGTACTTTTAAATTAACTACTTATCTTTAGTAGCAAGGGACTTTTTCTTAAGAATGCTTCTAAATTTTGGTTATAGCTCTTTCAATTAAAATTATTAATTGAAGTATTCAACAAATGAAACTTCTATAAAAGCTTATGAAGCTTTAAAGAAATTGCAATAATTGAAAACAAAGTTTGCAAACCAGGAACATTGAAACTGATCCCTGTAGAAGCAAAAAAGCCACTGAAAAAATTGAGCCAAATTCTGTACAAGATTTTATTTTGGAATATCTCAGATTGGGAGAAGAATCTTGGCTTAGATGGTAAAAGAATCTGCCTGCAATGTAGGAGATCTAGGTTTGACCCCTGGGTCAGGAAGATCCCCTGGAGAAGGGAATAGATACCCACTCTAGTATTCTTCCCTGGAGAATCCCATGGAGAGAGAAGCCTCGTGGGCTACAGCCCATGAAGTCGCAGAGAGTCGGACATGACTGAGCAACTAACACTTTCACTACTTTTATTGAGTAAAGAGAATAAAATTGAGGACTATTAATTTCACTAATCTAAATTTAATGAAACATTTAAAAGATTTCTAAATAGAACTTAGATATAATCAAAGAAAAATGCCCTGAATGGAGGCAAAAACAGCACCTGTGAAGTAGGTACACATTTCAATACAGAAAAATATTGAGAATTTCCTTTAGTAGAATTTGCTCTGAGCTTACCAGGCAACTCATCATGTATGTATTTACTTCTCAATTATAAAAGTTATGGTACACAGAGAGGAGTCAATAGATGACATCAGCAATTTCAAATGCATTCACACTAAAATATAACTTTGAAGGGAATTGAAGACAGTTTTCTTTTTAAAATTTTAAATATTAAGCCCAATGTTGCAAAAAAATGCTGAAAGTGATATTTTTAAAACGTGTACCCCAATGTTCATCGCAGCACTGTTTATAATAGCCAGGACATGGAAGCAACCTAGATGCCCAACAGCAGATGAATGGATAAGAAAGCTGTGGTACATATACACAATGGAGTATTACTCAGCCATTAAAAAGAATACATTTGAATCAGTTCTAATGAGATGGATGAAACTGGAACCTATTATACAGAGTGAAGTAAGCCAGAAAGAAAAACACCAATACAGTATACTAACGCATATATATGGAATTTAGAAAGATAGTAACAATAACCCTGTGTATGAGAGAACAAAGGAGACACTGATGTATAGATCAGTCTTATGGACTCTGTGGGAGAGGGAGAGGGTGGGGAGATTTGGGAGAATAGCATTGAAACATGTATAATATCATGTATGAAATGAGTCGCCAGTCCAGGTTCGATGCACGATACTGGATGCTTGGGGCTGGTGCACTGGGATGACCCAGAGGGAGGGTATGGGGAGGGAGGAGGGAGGAGGGTTCAGGATGGGAAACACAGGTATACCTATGGCGGATTCATTTCGATGTTTGGCAAAACTAATACAATATTGTAAAGTTTAAAAAAAAAACACAATATTCCTCAGAAAAATGCCAGTGACACATTTTTAGGGATAGATACAGCTAGGAAACTAACGCAGGAATACATATAAAAAGAATTATTCAGGCTATGTGATTTTTAAATAATAATATAATGACACATTTTATATGGTGCTTTAATTTGCATCGATGTCTTGGTTTTGTCTTTAAGCAAAATATTTTTCCAAGTAGATTTTGAATACAATGATTTTTAGGGTTCTACAACTTACTAAGACCAATTTGTCAATCAGTAAACATTTCAAAGATTATATAATTTAGTTTTAGTGCCTTTCTCCTCTTATTTTCAAATGTATCCCAGTATTTCTGAAGAGCTGTGTGGTCATTCTGCTCTAAGTGGTTGATGAGAGCAGGATTAGGCTGACACGTGTTTGGCGGCGTTCTGTCCCGAGAAACTGTAAGAGAAAGGTTACAATGTTGGGATGAGGGACAACACATCTGAATCAGGAGAGAAGCTGATCTGGATCCCCGGTTTTCAACCTTCCCCTTTGTTTGTACAATCCTTTTTTATTTTCTAGGAGATTTGTGCGGTTGGGAAAAGAAAAACTATCTTTTAAAAATTTGTATTCATCAAGTAAGAAAAAGGAAGGAAAGAAGGAAGAGAAGGAGAAGGGAGAGGGTGAGAAGGAAGGAGCTTGAAAGACAACAGAATCTAAACATCAAGATGGCCACTCCCTGTTGTCCATCAGGCCAAAGAGTTTCCGTCGTCTTGGCTCAGACTTACTTTTCATGAGTTAGCTCCTTGACAGCTTGTCTGTTTTTATGCAATGACCCTTATTCCAGGAAATGGGCAGGGGCCCAAGCACAATAACCCCTAGAACACAGTCAAGACATATGCTGGTAGGAAGGGAGAAAGGTGGAATGGGACAGGCGCTTGTGGTCCAAGTGGCTGTAGCCACATCAGCAGGCATTGGGAATCGAGAGGGTGTCATCAGCTGGAGTTTGCGCATCCCACAGGCTTCAGGGAGTGAAGGGAGGCTTTCTCAGTAGTTAGGAAAACTGGGTGCTGCTAAGTCACTTGAGTCATGTCCAACTCTTTGTGACCCCGTGACTGTAGCCGGCCAGGCTCCTCTGTCCTCGGGAATTCTCCAGGCAAGAATACTGGAATGGCTTGCCATGCCCTCCTCCAGGGATCTTCCCTACCCGGGGATTGAAACTGCGTCTTTCATGTCTCCTGCGTTGGCAGGCGGGTTCTAGACCCACTGAGCCACACCAGAAGTCTCTCCAGTCACCAGTCATATGTGCACTGCTGATGAGGATTACCGACTTGCGGAGACTTCTTTCAACTCCAGGATGCTGCCATAGCTATTACAGTATGAGAGTTAAGAGCCGAGTATGTGGAGCCACATAGACCTTGAACCCAAGCATGGCCCCACGCCTTACAGCCTAGGTGATCCTGAGTGATTTCCTGCTGCTGCTGCTGCTAAGTTGCTTCAGTCATGTCTGACTCTGTGAAACCTCACAGAAGGCAGCCCATCAGGCTCCCCCGTCCCTGGGATTCTCCAGGCAAGAAAGCTGGAGTGGGTTGCCATTTCCTTCTCCAATGCATGAAAGTGAAAAGTGAAAGTGAAGTCGCTCAGTTGTGTCCTACTCTTAGCAACTTCATGGACTGCAGCCTACCAGGCTCTTCTGTCCATGGGATTTTCCAGGAAAAAGTACTGGAGTGGAGTGCCATTGCCTAAACACGTCTAAACCTGCATCTTCATTTGTCAAGTGGAGCTATTCTTAATTATGCTTGTGTATGGATTAAATTAAAAAATGTGCTTACTGTCTGGTAATATTGACTAAGCACTCAGTACATTGTGGCTATTAGAATTTATGATTAACTATTTGGTTACCATTATTAATGTGATTATTATAACTGTTATTCATGTGACTGGGTGGCATGCTAGTTTTCCTTTCTTCCCCTTAGAAGTTCATTACTACATTTATGGCTTCCTTCACTGACTCTCAACAGATGTTTATTAAATTCTCATCATCTGCAGAGATCTGAGATGACTGAGATTGAAACATGAGTAAGATATATTGCAAGATCTTATGTCTGGGTGGGGAAATTAGACTTATTGCCTCTTTGGGGACAGTCTTTATTCAGAAGTGATGTAACTGAATGTCCATCGGCTATGCTTTGATATATGACTGAATACAAGGAAAAGTCGTTTCCTGTTCCTTAGGACACCTCACCATCAGAACTTGCTTCTTTTTCAAGATGGTGTATGTGCATGTGTGTGTGTTTTCTCTATGAATGTAAATTAGCTGGTGCCACAGATTAGAAGATCCGTATAATCAAAGCTATGGTTTTTCCAGTAGTCATGCACGGGTGTAAGAGCTGGACCATAAAGAAGACTGAGCACCAAAGAAGTGACAGTTTTGAATTGCGATGTTGGAGAAGACTCTTGAGAGTCCCTTAGACTGCAAGGAGATCCAACCAGTCCATCCTAAAGGAGATCAACCCTGAATATTCATTGCAGACAGCAGGGGAGGAGATAGTTAGATAGCATCACCGACTCAATGGACACGACTCTAAGTAAACTCCAGAAGATAGTGAAGGACAGGGGATCCTGGCTTGCTGCAGTCCTTGGCGTCGCAAAGAGTTGGACATCATTTTGGGACTGAACAACAACAACAAATTAGAAAGATAAGGCAGTATTGTGCCAAAATTGTCTTCGTTGCAGCATTGTGGCCGTGGCAGTATGAGGTATCAGACAAGCGGGACTTCATTTAGGATTTGCTCTGTCTGCTATCTCTCTCACACTGAGCCAGCTGCAGGTCCCTGAGAAAGTAGGGCTATCTGGGCTTCTGTATCCAGTTTGTTCTCGGCTTCCAGGGTAGCTCAGCTGGTAAAGAATCTGCCTGCAATGCAGGAGACCCTGGTTCGATTCCTGGGTCTGAAAGTTCCCAAGGAGAAGGAATAGGCTTCCCACTCCAGTATTCTTGGGCTTCCCTGGTGGCTCAGATGGTAAAGAATCCGCCTGCAATGCAGGAGACCTGGGTTCAATCCCTGCGTTGGGAAGATGCCCTGGAGGAGGATGTGGTAACTCACTCCAATATTCTTACCTGGAGAATCCCATGGACAGAAGAGCCTGGTGGGCTACAGTCCATGTGGTTTCAAAGAATAGGACACGACTGAGCCACTAAGCACAGCATAGGATCCAGTTTGTTCTAAGCTGGATCTTAGTTTGTTCTAAGAAACAATGTCTAAGTTCTCAGTTTGTTCTAAGTCCCTTTGCTGTCAACAGCCATCCCTCTTCCACCACCTGCAGCTCAGCTCCTGTGTGATCTCTACAAAGCCCTGCTGATACACTGGTCTTGTAAGGGAGTGAACCACACTTCCCATTGCCCCTGCTATACTCTCTATAAACTTCTGTAATTATACAGAAAATGCTTTGTGTGTGTGTGTGTGTGTGTGTGTCCTTCACTGAAATGTCTGTTCAGTTCAGTCTCTCAGTAGTGTCCGATTCTTTGCGACCCCATGGACTGCAGCACGCCAGGATTCCCTGTCCAACACCAACTCCCAGAGTTTACTCAAACTCATGTCCATTGAGTTGGTGATGCCATTCAACTATCTCATCCTCTGTCATCCCCTTCTCCTCATGCCCTCAATCTTTCCCAGCATCAGGGTCTTTTCAAATGAGTCAGTTCTTCACATCAGGTGACCAAAATATTGATTAGAGTTTCAGCTTCAGCATCAGTCCTTCCAATGACTATTCAGGACTGATTTCCTTTAGGATGGACTGGTTGGATCTCCTTGTGGTCCAAGGGACTCTCAAGAGTCTTCTCCAACACCACTGTTCAAAAGCATCAATTCTTCAGCATTCAGCTTTCTTTATAGCCCAACTCTCACATCCATACATGACTACTGGAAAAACCATAGCTTTTACTAGATGGACCTTTGTAGGCAAAGTAATGTCTCTGTTTTTTTGTGTGTGCTGTCTAGGTTGGTCATAATTTTTCTTCCAAGGAGCAAGTGTATTTTAATTTCATGGCTGCAGTCACCATCTGAAGTGATTTTGGAGCCCCAAAATTAAAGTCTGCCACTGTTTCCACTGTTTCTCCCTCAATTTGCCATGAAGTAATGAGAACAGATGCCATGATCTTCGTTTTCTGAATGTTGAGTTTTAAGCCAAGTTTTTTGCTCTCCTCTTTCACTTTCATCAAGAGGTTCTTTGGTCCTTCTTCACTTTCTGCCATAAGGGTGGTGTCATCTGCATACCTGAGGTTATTGATATTTCTCCTGGCAATCTTGATTCCAGCTTGTGCTTCTTCCAGCCCAGCATTTCTTATGATGTATTCTGCATATAGGTTAAATAAGCAGGGTGACAATACACAGCCTTGATGTACTCCTTTCCTAATTTAGAACCAGTCTGTTGTTCCATGCCCAGTTCTAACTCTTGCTTCCTGACCTGCATATAGGTTTCTCAAGAGGCAGGTCAGGTGGTCTGGTATTCCCATCTCTTTCAGAATTTTCCACAGTTTATTGTGGTCACACAGTCAAAGGCTTTGGCAGAGTCAATAAAGCAGAAATAGATGTTTTTCTGGAACTCTCTTGCTTTTTCTATGATCCAACGGATGTTGGCAATTTGATCTCTGGTTCCTATGCCTTTTCTAAAACCAGCCTGAACCTCTGGAAGTTCACGGTTCACATATTGCTGAAGCCTGGCTTGCAGAATTTTGAGCATTAATTTACTAGCGTGTGCTGCTGCTGCTGCTGTTAAGTCGCTTCAGTCGTGTCCGACTCTGTGTGACCCCATAGACGGCCTCCTACCAGGCTCCTCTGTCTCTGGGATTCTCCAGGCAAGAATGCTGGAGTGGGTTGCCATTTCCTTCTCCAATGAATGAAAGTGAAAAGTGAAAGTGAAGTCGCTCAGTCGTGTCCGACTCTTAGCGACCTCATGGACTGCAGCCTAACAGGCTCCTCTGTCCATGGAATTTTCCAGGCAAGAGTACTGGAGTCGGGTGCCATTGCCTTCTCCATATGAGATGAGTAGAATTGTGAAGTTGTTTGAGCATTCTTTGGCATTGCCTTTCTTTGGCATTGGAATGAAAACTGATCTTTTCCAGTCCTGTGGCCACTGCTGAGTTTTCCAAATTTACTGACATATTGAGTGCAGTACTTTAACAGCATCATCTTTTAGTATTTGAAATATTTCAACCGGAATTCCATCACCTCCACTAGCTCTGTTCATAAAGATTCTTCCTAAGGCCCAACTAACTTCACATTCCAGGATGTCTAGCTCTAGGTTGGTGATCACACATTGTGATTTTCTGGGTCATGAAGATCTTTTTTTTAACAGTTCTTCTGTGTATTCTTGCCACCTCTTCTTAATATCTTCTGCTTCTGTTAGGTCCATACCATTTCTGTCCTTTATTGAGCCCATCTTTACATGAAATGTTCCCTTGGTATCTCTGATTTTCTTGAAGAGATCTCTAGACTTTCCCATTCTATTGTTTCCCTCTATTTCTTTGCATTGATCACTGTGGAAGGCTTTCTTATCTCTCCTTGCTATTCTTTGCAACTCTGCATTCAAATGGGTATATTTTTCCTTTTCTCCTTTGCCTTTCACTTCTTTTCTATTCACAGCTATTTGTAAGGCCTCGTCAGACAGCCATTTTACCTTTTTGCATTTCTTTTTCTTGGGGATGGTCTTGATCCCTGCCTCCTGTATAATGTCAGGTACCTCCATCCATAACTCTTCAGGCACTCGATCATTTCTAATCCCTTGAATCTATTTGTCACTTGCACTGTATAATTGTAAGGGATCTGATTTAGGTCATACCTGAATGGTCTAGTGATTTTCCCTAGTTTCTTCAATTTAAGTCTGAATTTGGCAATAAGGAGTTCATCATCTGAGCTACAGTCAGCTTTCAGTTTTGTTTTGCTGACTCTATAGAGCTTCTTCATCTTTGGCTGCAAAGAATGTAATCAATCTGATTTCGGTATTGACCATCTGGTGATGTCCATGTGTAGAGTCTTCTCTTGTGTTGTTGGAAGACAGGGTTTGCTATGACCAGTGCATTCTCTTGGCAAAACTCTATTAGCCTTGCCCTGCTTCATTCTGTACTCCAAGGCCAAATTTGCCTGTTACTCCAGGTGTTTCTTGACTTCCTACTTTTGCATTCCAGTCCCCCATATCTGTACCTTTTTGCTAATCATAAATTCCTTAAGAATAGAAACTGTTTCTTACTAATCTAATAGCATAAAACACGGTGCCTAAAACATAAAGGGGGACTTAATAAATACTTGCTGAATAGGTGGGTGAATGAATGAATGAATAGGAATCATGAGATTAATTATTCTACTCTGAAACTTTTACGGCATTATCCACAAAGTCTCCAGGAATGATTTCTCCTTTTGATGCTTTCTCTTTCATAATCTTGATCATCTGAGAATCTCAAACTCCCTAAAGAACTATCTATCCCATATCTACTCTTCCTTACCAAATTATGAACATTTAACAGAATGTTTCTGAAACTAAATCTCATCCTCCCCTTTTTGACAACTGCTGCCAGAGATTCTCACTCACCTACAAACCATATAGATTTGTCATCACTTTCAGTTCCCTAAAACCCCAAACTTTCTTTCTCCATCACTTCCAAATCTGATGACAATCCTAATTCTCTTTTCCTTCACCCACGACTCTAAGAGCACAACCTTCCACCTGTGGCAACCCCATCTCTTCTCAGTTACTGATAACCTTGACCTCAAACTCACTCTTCTTATATGCTTCACTAATCTATTTCCACCCGACTCTATCCCCTAGGATGGTTCTCAGCTTTGTTGAAGCATGTTGGTGTTAGCTTTTTGCAAAAAGTCTTCACCCAATGTCATCTACCCTTTCATCCACCACCCACACAGATTCTTTTGTTGTTAACTTCTTATTCCTGTCCTTGCCCCTCCCCACGACAGGGCTTTTTTCAGGCCACATTTTCACACACACACACTCACACACATGTCCTCTTTATCTTCACAAAGTTATTGCTGGATTTCACACACTTATCTAACTGCCACTCCAGATTATCCTACTGTTTATCAGATCGAAATCCATGGGCCAGTTGCCTAATTCCTTCCAATCTGAAACTTGGTTGAAGTAGTCTCAAGAAATGTAACAAGTCAATTTAGGAGTCAAATCCAAGGTCAACTCATTCTTGATTCTGATGATTGGTCCTGCCCACTCTTGAGCTTCAGACAGCTGACCCTGACCCCCTTTTCCACATTGTGGTTGCTCACTTCCTGTCTTTAATCTTAGTCATTGATTCAACACCATCTTTCTGGTTCCATTCTATCCAAACAACATTCATAACAGGTTCCATAAGCATTGGAGATATTCAATTTGATATAAATGGTGTTGAGCACCTAGGGCAATGCTTGGCACTTAACAGCTCTGCGTATATCAGTTCTCCACATTTACCCTTTCTCTTTGCCCATGACAACACCATGAAGGCTTTCATTTCACAGGTGGAAACTGAGGACTGAGAGATGGATTCAGTTTTCCTAATGTTCATGATGGATCGGTGACGACATCAGGACTACACTGTTCATCCCCCTCAATTCTCTGCTTTGAAACTACACCTTGCACCATGCCATTTCATTTACCCAAACTCCAGAGAGACTTCCAGATTTAGTAGTCATCTGAAACACAGAGATTATCAACCATAGAGTAAGACTGACAAATATGCCCCAAGTTAAAACAAACTCATCAGTGCCAGGACAGAATGACCTTGAAAAATAGAAAAGTGAATTGTTTACATTGCGAAAGAATACTTTACAAAGGGGAATCCACTGAAAGTACCCCTAAACTCTGCTTAAATAGCTACTATAAATCATATACTTTATATAACTATATTTATATTGCATAAATACCCATTGTTTACAATAACAGTTAATTTTCCAAGTTCCGTTTACATAAAACTTTCAAAGGCACCATATGAACAGTGATGTCTCTGGAGTGGGCACTTTAAGTGTGTGCTCAGCTATGGGTTTGTGCACCACCACCAAGACACCCTGAGGACTTTGTGAATATCATGCTACCAGGTAGTTCTGCTACTCACCAGCTTGGCAAACTTGGGAAAGCTCCTTAACCTCTACTGAACTATGGTTGATCCATCTACAAAATGGTGATAATGCCTAGGATTAAAAAAATGTTTATCCAGTGCTAAATACAGTGCTTGGCACATAATGGTGCTCTTTTTCTCTGCCTCTCCTCCTGCAGCCTCTTTGTGAGATTCTCAGATTTCAGTCCATGAAAGCCATTTTCCTCCAATCTGTAATGTTAGCACCCATAAATGGACTTTAAAGCTTTTTTCAGGAAATCACATTTCTGCTCTTTTTCTCACTTGTAATAGGAAAATATAAATAAAAGGAGACAGCCCCCATGTCCAGTTTAAGGAAGTGGTTAATTACATTGTGACACATCCATTTAATGTGATGTTATCCATCATAAATAATGTGTATTTGTAAATGCTACTATGAAGAACAGTTTATAATTTTAACTGAAAATTACAAGTTCAAGACAATACATATAGTCTGATACCAAAAGAAGTCTCATGCTTCCCTGGTGGCTCAGTGATAAAGAATCTGCCTGCCAATGCTGGAGACACAGGAGACCCTGTGTCGATCCCTGGGTCAGGAAGATCCCCTGGAGGAGGAAATGGCAACCCACTCCAGTATTCTTGCTTGGGAAACCCCATGGACAGAGGAGCCTGGCGGGCTACAGTCTATGGGGTCACAGAGTCAGACATGACTGAGCATCCATGCAAACACATGCACATAAACACATGTGCACTTTTACATAGTCACATTCATCGTTACTGGATTCCTTATCACTGGGCATTAATTAAGATTTTTTTCCTATTATAAATAAGCTAAAGAACACAGAGTTGGCTTCCTAAAGAAAAGCTTTAACACACTATGGAGATTAGACATTAAGTTTTTAACTAACAATCAGTATCTCAGCATGATGAGGTTATGATTGGCTTTTTAAAATGTAACCTACATCATGTACTTTCTCAAAAAAATAAATATATCTTACTTGCTTAATAAAAAGTAATAAAACTGGACAAAAACGAGCAAACCATATATTCATTGTACAAAATACAGCACTTTCTATTTGGAAGTGTACATAGCAAATATCTGCTATCAATGTTAATCAATTCATCAACTGTCTTTGTGTTTACACAAATTTTAAATGTAACCAATAATTTAAATGACACTCCAGGCCATCATCACTAGAGTCACTGTACTGGTATTGATGTAGCTTGAATTCCTGGGGAAAAAATGTGTACAGATTCAAATAAACTTGAAAAATCCAAACAGAGTCTTTTATTAGTGACCCCTAATGACCCACAATCAAGGCTAAACATCTTGGCTAAACAATTATCTTTGGGAACTGAAATGCAAACAGAAAGAAAATTCTGTTTGCCCTTACCCTATGTGGCTATTCTTCTCTGGCAATAACACATTCACGTACATCCTATCCAAGTTAAAAAGTTCCTGGTACAATTTAAAAAGCTTTCACATTCTCATTCAGAAAGCAAAATGGATATACATTTATATCTGTGTACTCAAATACATTTCTTTTCCCTAAACAAATCTCAGTATAAAACTATATAGAAGATAGCAAACAACTAGGCATTCAAAACCCCTCTGTAATGTTATTTATGCTCCTTTTATTCAGGTTTCCAAATCAGATTGCCTTGCAAATATCATTATATGAATAGTTTCTTGAAACTCGGGTATACTCATCTGCACACCAGTCTTCAGAATTACGTCCCAAGAGCTCTTTAATGTTAGAAGTTCTGGTGCTGATTAAAAGTTCTAGGAATAAACTTTAAAATGTGTGGAGATATACATGTATGTATTTAGAACAAGGAATTTCACAAAGAATCAGTTTATGACTTTGCACTGAGCTCTAAAGAATTAAGATGAGAACAAACCTTGATGCCCTTAACAACCCCAAAACCACTAGATCAAAGTCGGTGAGGATACTATTCGTTAAGAGTCAGAACATTGCAGTCTCATATACTTTTACTTTGAATGCATGTTATTTTTGGACTGATTTCCTACAACTCTGACTATATTCATTATGAATAAAGAGCCATTTCAGAAAACTTCCTTTCAGAGTCAGATGTTTTAGCCACACAAACCACTGGCAGAGATAGAACTAAAATAAATTTTTTTTCGTTTAATTTTGCTACAATCATAAACCTGTGCAAATATAGAGATAAACAAAAATTGCCAAAGGCAAATATCCCTTTCAGCAGATGGTATGAGCAGAATATCAACTTGTCCTTGCCGTGCCTTGTTACTCCTATTGCTTACTTTCTAAAGAAAAGACACTATTTTAAAAAAGTGTACATGTCCTTACATGGCATTCAAAACAAGTGGAGAGAAAAGCACAATAAAAAAGGAAATAGTAAATGATTATATTAAACTCTAGCCCTTTACTTGGCCATCTGTCTTCAATTTCAGGCATGTTGTTTTTGAGTAGCGTCCCATTGTAACCAAATATAATAGGATAGGCAAGTTAATGAACTGCGACACATCCCATCATAAATGTGATGTATCACCAAGGCAAAGCCACCCAAGATGCAAGGCAGCTACTGTTTTCCTGTGAAGCTACTATTTTTTTGCTCAGTGCTCTTGTGAAAGAGTGACCTCATTTATCTTTATGTTGTTGCTCTGACTGCTACCCTATCCTTTTTCTCCCTTCCTGACCTTGACCTCTAAAGAAAAGTGAAGAAAGGAAGAGGTAAATTCCAGAGATTGTAGGTAAAGGAGAGAGAGATGAGATTTAGATTCATCTGAAAGAAAACGTATATCTTCACCGTTTTTACCACCAATCAGGATTCCTCAGTAAATTACAAATCCGTTTTGCTAAGACGGAAATGTCATTGGCCAATTCAGTTATTGACAAACCACGTCTTTGTATATTCTTCTCCTGAAACTAAACTCATTCCTCAGAAAACTCTTAATTAGTTTACATTCTTTAAATTTATTTAGACAACACTATTCTCTGAAGCACTGGATTTAATTTCTTGCTTATGAAAAATATTTTAAATGTTATGAGGAATAAAATACACAGTGTTAGAAACTGGGAGACTTGAGAGATTGCATTGGAGGAGTCTGCATCTCCCCTAAACCTTTTTTATCTTAGTGTCTAATGGGTTGAGTGATTTTGATTTGACAGGATAGTTGATTATAAAGTTCATTAATGTACAAGTTTAAAGATTTCTTCCTGAATCCATTTCCGTCACTGACTTCTCCATTTTCATTTAGTCCCCTTTGACTGCTTAATTGAAAAATTGTTCTCCCTACCTACTTGAGCTGATTTAAGACAGGAAGTTGATTCCTCATTCCCAAGTACTGAAAAGCAGCATGATCCATTTCATATCAGAATTCCCCATTTTCAATGGGAGTCTTACTTCCTAGCATCTTCTTAATGCAGAGTATGGTAGACAGAATGCTGAGACTCACTCCCTGGTGTACACACTGTATAACATCCTTACCTTCAATGTGAACAAACTGGGGATATGATGGATTTCATAGGCCCACCATTAGGTTACCTTGTATTGCAAAGGGGGAAAGATTTTGAAGCTGTAATTAGGGTCCCAAATCAGATGGCTTTCAATAAACTAAAGGAAGAGCCTGATCTCATCAGGTGAGCCTTGAAAAGGGACAGTGCCCTTTCTGAAAGGAGGGATTCAACATCCAAGGGTTTCTCCTGCTGGCCTTGGAGGACAGAGTGTTACGTAATGAGAAGGGCCACGTGCAAGGAATTGTGGATGGCTGGGATGTGAGAGTTGGACTGTGAAGAAGGCTGAGTGCCGAAGAATTGATGCTTTTAAACTGTGGTGTTGGAGAAGACTCTTGAGAGTCCCTTGGACTGCAAGGAGATCCAACCAGTCCATTCTGAAGGAGATCAGCCCTGGGGGTTCTTTGGAGGGAATGATGCTGAAGCTGAAACTCCAGTACTTTGGCCACCTCAAGGGGAGGGTTGACTTATTGGAAAAGACTCTGATGCTGGGAGGGATTGGGGGCAGGAAGAGAAGGGGACGACAGAGGATGAGATAACTGGATGGCATCACTGACTCAATGGACGAAAGTCTGAGTGAACTCTGGGAGTTGGTGATGGACAGGGAGGTCTGGCGTGCTGCGATTCATGGGGTTGCAAAGAGTCGGACATGACTGAGCGACTGAACTGAACTGAACTGAACTGAAGGAGCTGAGAGTGACCGTGGTCTGACGGCCTGCAAGAAAATAGAGACCCAAGTTCCTTGACTGCAAGGAACTGTAACCTTTCAAAGTCTGAATGATCTTAGAAGAGGATGCTGAGCCTCAGATGAAATCACAGCCCTGGACAACACTTTGATTTTAATGTAGTGAGACCTTGAGCAGTGGACCTGGCCAACTTGTGCCTGTACTCCTGACCTATGAAAACTGAAATAATACATTTGTGTTAAGTCATTAAATGTGTGATAATCTCTTATGTTGTTGCTGTTTAGTTGATAAATTATGTTCAACTTTTTTGCAACCCCATGGACAATAGCCTGACATGTTCCTCTGTCCATGGGATTTCCCAGGCAAGAAGAGTGGGTTGCCATTTCTTTCTCCAGGGGACTTCCAAACCTGCATTGGTAAGCAGGTTCTTTACCATGGAGCCACCAGGGAAGCCCATAATCTGTTATAGAACTAATACACACAGCATATGAATCCATTCAGGATCATTGTAAAGTCTGTGATGATTAATTTCCTACCAGTCCTCAGCCTTATATGCATTCCTCTGAACAGTCACTATTTAGTCTTACTCATGATTTACAATTGCAAAGACAAACTCATTTTATCTTTGAACTATTCAGTCTAAAATCTGGATGAATCTCCCTTCTATTTTATAGATGAGGAAACTGAGGTTGAGTACAATTGACTAGTTTGAGTTTATACTGCTAATAAGTAGAAAAAAAAATGATATGTATTTCAGAGTTCTTTCCACAATGGTAGAGAAATTGGATTAAGATTTACTTTGGGGGGACTTAACTGGCAGTCCAGTAGTTAAGACTCCACTGCAGGGGGCATGAGTTTGATCCCTAGTTGGGGAACTAAGATCCAGCATGCTTTTGGTTTAATTACAGTGGAATCAACCCCTCCCACTTCTGAGTTGTGTTAGCACTGCTCTTTGTTGTTGATCTATTTCCTGTGACAGTCAATACAATCCACTGTAACTGAACTAGAACGTTTGTTTCCCATAGTACTGTATCGGCAGAAGAAGCTGTAACTAATAACTTTAATTGATATTTTCTGAATTAATGAATGAATTTAATGAGGATGAATTGGCTGGGTAGATGCGAGAGACAGTTAGAAATATTAAAATGGCTGCAAATTATAATAGGGTGGAGCGTGAGGGCAGGAAATTAGGAAAGCAGAAAGGCTTTAAAATCAAATACCTAAGGAAAAAATTAAGCTCCTAAGAAAATACTTTTGAACTCTGGTGTTGGAGAAGACTCTTGAGAGTTCCTTGGACAGCAAGGAGATCCAACCAGTTCATCCTACAGGAAATCAGTGCTGAATATTCATTGGAAGGACTGATGCTGAAGCTGAAACTCCAATACTTTGGACACCTGATGCAAAGAAACAGCTCATTGGAAAAGACTCTGATGCTGGGAAAGGTTGAAGGCAAGAGGAGAAGGGGGATAACAGAGGATGAGATGGTTGGATGGTATCACCAACTCTATGGACATGAGTTTGAGTAAGCTCTGGGATTTGGTGATGGACAGGGAAGCCTGGCGTGCTGCAGTCCATGGGGTCGCAAAGAGTCGGACATGACTGAGCGACTGAACTGAAATGAAGAAAATACTTTCAACATATGTTGATGAAATACTTAAGGCACTGGGGCATACTCAAACCAGATCTCCCAATAAAATCATCATTAATAAAACAGAGAACAACATTAATGAAATAGAATTATTACAGGGCTGTGATTTCATCTAAAACTTTGGCAACGTAATCATCTCTATTTTTGCATCACATGTCACTCTCACTGTAAAGACTGTGATCTTAAAAAGTAGATCAGTGTAAAAAAAAATAAATAAAAGTCCACTAATCTCAGTTTGCCCCAGCATCTCTTCCAAGGGAGCTTCAAGAGTGTCCCACATTGTAATACCAAATACTCAGCTCTTTCTTTAGCAGGAGATGATCAGGGATTGAATTCTACAGTTTTCTGTAGCCTTTTTCTTTAGCAGGAGATGATCAGGGATTGAATTCTACAGTTTTCTGTAGCCTTTTATTGTTTAATTATGGCAATAAGCAGGAAACTGCAATTTCCTTGAAGGAAATGTCTAGCCTTCCAACTCTATATCCTTTGTGTGCTGTGATTAGTTGCTCAACCAGGTCTGACTCTTTGTGACCCCATGGACTGTAGCCCACCAGGCTCCTCTGTCCATGGGGATTCTCCAGGCAAGATTACTAAAGTGGGGTGCCATGCCCTGCTCCAGGGGATCTTCCCAATCAAGGGATCAAACCCAGGTCTCTCAGATTGCAGGTGGATTCTTTACCAGCTGAGCTACCAGGCCTTTGGGTCTAGCATAATGTTTCTGTACAAGATGAAGGTAAGTTATGACAGGATCTGAAATCATCCTAGCTTATTTGAAGACACAATTTTATGTACAAAATACCAAGGAAGAGTGAAAACAGAAACAGTGATGACCATGACCCTAAACAGGCAAGGCAATGGTTTGCCTCAAGCTGGGATGAAGATGGAGACAGAGGTTGGATTTGAGATGTACTTTGGAGGCAAAGTTGATAAAGGCTTCCGTGGTGGCTCAGATGGTAAAGTGTCTGCCTACAATGCAGGAGACCTGGGTTCGATCCCTGGGTTGGAAAGATCCTCTGGAGAAGTAAATGGCAACCCACTCCAGTACTCTTGCCTGGAAAATCCCACGGACAGAGGAGACTGGTAGGCTATAGTCTATGGGGTCACAAAGAGTCGGACACAACTGAGCGACTTCACTTTTGGAAGCAAAGTTGATAGGATTTGATGACAGCAAGGGAAGAACCAAGGTACTTCCTAGGGTTTTGACTTAAGCACCTGGATGATGATAGTACCATTTACTGAGAAAGATAATCAGATAACCCAAAGCTTTACAGAAAGTCTCCTACATATGAACCTTCAAGTTGTGAACTTTCAAAGATGTGAACATGTGTTCCATCAGCGTCAGGCATGAATGAGATTGTAGATTGCCCTCCATCTCCTATCTCCCACCTCCTCTTTCTCCTCCAGTCAGTAATCCTTCTTGCCTGTTCACTCAATGACAGCCGCTGTATGCCAGCTATTGTCTGTATGTACTACTGGACTTTTCAAGGTACTCTCTCCATATCCCACAAAGTTGTGTCAAACTTTTGTCACCCCATGGACTGTAGCCTGCCAGGCTCCTCTGTCCATGGGATTCTCCAAGCAAGAATACTGGAGTGGGTTGCCATTTCCTTATCCAAGGGATCTTCCCAACCCAGGAATTGAACCCAGGTCTCCTGCATTCCAGGCAGATTTTTTACCTACTGAACTACCTACGACAGAAGACCCCCAAGGTACTATACTGTAAGATTAAAAATATTTCCTTTATTCTTGTGTGTTTGTTTGTTATGTATTATTTGTGTGAAAAGTACTATAAGCCCATTACAGTACAGTACAGTACTATATAGCCAATTAAGTTAGTTGGGTACCCAGGCTAACTTTGTTGGACTTACAAATTGGAATTATGAATACACTCTTGGAATGGAACTTGCTCATATGTAGGGGACTTACTGTGCTATTCAACTTGTTAAGTTTGAGATGCCTTTTCATTACCCAAGTATGCATTAAACAGCAGAGCAAGATCAAATCTGGGCTGGTATGGTCCAGAAGGGATTCACAGAATAAAAGACAACTTGCCCTTGAAAAGTGAGTTAAATTCAAATGGATATTGGAGGAACTTTCTGCATTTCTTGCAGAGGAAAGAGAATTGAAAAATATGTGAGCATGAGCATGAAATGTGGTTGGAGGTAAAAAGGTGAGGAAAAGTAAGAGGTAAAATGGGGCTTCCCAGGTGGCTCAGTGGTAAAGAATCCACCTGCCAATGCTAGAGACAGAGATGTGGGTTGGATCCCTGGGTCAGGAAGATCCCCTGGAGGAGGAATGGCAACCCACTCCAGTATTCTTGCCTGGAGAATCCCATGAACAGAGGAGCCTGGGGGGCTACAGTCCATGGGGTCGCAAAAAGTTAGACATGACTGAGCAACTAATACACACACACGAACTCTATCACATGTGTAGGTTTCTGTGCCCACTACCACAGTCTAGATATGGAACATCTCACTGAGCGAGTTATTTAATGTCCTGGTGTCCTCTGCAGTAAAACTCAGAGTTCAATTTTATATCCTTTATGGGGTCACAAAGAGTCAGACACAACTTAGTGACTGAGCATGAGCACCAGGAGGTAAGATTAGAATTGCAACGTAGGACCAGTGGATGAGAGTGAGTGATAGTCATTCAGTCAGGTTCAACTCTTTGAGACGCCCATGGACTGCAAACCACCAGGACTAGTACATAGGAATCACAAAAAAAAAAAAAAAAAAGAGTTCGAATTCTTCCTCTGAAAAAAAAAATGTAGGAGCTAGGATAAATTTCAGTTTCGATTCTGACCGATCCTCTCTTTTATCCCCAGTTCTTAACACACAGTTTGCTATGCAGAAAGTGCTCAATCTATTAAATGAATGAGTCAACAGTGAATGAATGATTGTAAATCTAAGTATGCTTAAACAATGAGAGAACAATGGGTGAAAAAGCAATGAAGGGTTCCCTATTTCAAACATCTAGGTTTTCAGAGGAGATAGAGCCTTTGTATTTTTTAATGGTGAAGAGAAGGAAATAAATCTGCCTTATTATATTGCCTAGCCTGGTAAGATGACAAAAGGAGATAGGAAATTCAAGTTTAGTCTATCAAAAAGTACTAAAATCTTAAAATATCTCCAGAGATTTCTACTAAAACAATGAATTTGACAAATGACTTAGGTGATTAATGAGATTAAGCAAAACCTGGGTAATTTTTTTAATGTTCTAAGAATTAAGTGGCTGCGATTTTTCTCTCAGCTGTTCATGTCACATGACATTCAATCCTTATATAGTTTAAAAATTGAAAGTTTATACTATTTTTGTTCAGTATGTCTGTAGCATTTCTGACCAAAACATTAAACTGATTAGATCGTTTTCTAGGGCACCATGTCAATATTCAGTGGAATGATCAATCAAAATCTCCCTTTTCTTTATAACCTGCTTTTGTTTCAGATAATCTCCACTTTTGACACAGTTTGCAATTGTCATACATTTGTATTTACGTGTGCAGATACACAAGTCTGTTACAGTTTCGTCATGGTAGAGATGGTAGAGTTGCTTTGTTTACTCAAGTTCTGAAACTAAGTCACTGCTCAGCACACAATGAAGTAAAAATGGCAAACCTCCCATAAGGTCAGTAAACTTTGCTGGCACTTACTTGCTATTGGTCTCAAAGTTCTCAGATTAAACACTCCTTTTATTGGATTATTCTTTAATGGGACTTTTTAAAGCGCATTTTAATAGCCTCCATATTTCAGCAGATATACATTGAAAGGCATTTGGAACACCTCCCAGTTGCAAAATTTTTGATCTTCTAATTTCTTAGAATTCTGACAACCTACCAGGTAACAGTTAGTATGATATTATGCTGACACATTCCAGAGTTGGCAGTTGTTAGATTTGCCAGTGCAGTTTGTTGCCCAGATCCCATGGGCCAGAGATTTACTGACTTTTCCTCTTACCTACCTCTTCACAGACCCTCCCCCCACCTCTTTTGTTTTAAGCTGAATACACCATGGGTGTGTTTTTAGGTACACCATGACTATCAGACTATAAATGTCTGACCTAGTGTAAAATCAGAATAGGCTACAGAAATTTTATATTGGAAAATTTTCACTATTATGTGTAATTTAAAGAATCAGAGATAACACATATAGAGCAAATATATCTGTTTTCTTCACCCAGAGTCATGCCATTCTCAGAACTTTCCCAAGTTCATAGATGAATTGTAGGTGATCTGCAAACGCTCTGAAAAGCTAAATCTAGCAGAGTAAGCCCGCTGTGGACACCACTCAGATTTCTTCTTTCCCAAAGAAGAACATCAAGCATGGAAAGGAGTAGAGAAGGATGAAATTTAAAAACAATTATAAAATAATTATCAGTTCAGTTCAGTCATCCAGTCACGTCTGACTCTTTGTGACCCCATGGACAGCAGCACGCCATTCCTCCCTGTCCATCATCAACTCCCTGAGCTTACTGAAACTCATGTCCATAGAGTCATGATGCCATCCAACCCCTCATCCTCTGTCCTCTCCTTTTCCTTCTGCCTTTAATCTTTCCCAGCATCAGGGTCTTTTCAAATGAGTCAGTTCTTCACATCAGGTGGCCAAAATATTGAAGTTTCAGCTTCAGCATCAGTCCTTCCAATGAATATTTAGGACTGATTTCCTTTAGGATGGACTGGTTGGATCTCCTTGCTGTCCAAGGGACTCTCAAGAGTCTTCTCCAACACCACAGTTCAAAAGCATCCATTCTTCAGCACTCATCTTTCTTTATAGCCCAACTCTCACATCCATACACGACTACTGGAAAAACCACAGCTTTGACTAGATGGACCTTTGTAGGCAAAGTAATGTCTCTGCTTTTGAATATGCTGTCTAGGTTGGTCATAGATTTTCTTCCAAGGAGCAAGTGTCTTTTAATTTCATGGCTGCAGTCACCATCTGCAGTGATTTTGGAGCCCCCCAAATTAAAATCTGTCACTGTTTCCATTGTTTCCTCATCTATTTGCCATGAAGTGATGGGACTGGATGCCATGATGTTAGTTTTCTGACTGTTGAGTTTTAAGCCAACTTTTTCACTCTCCACTTTCACTTTCATCAAGAGGTTCTTTAGTTCTTCTTCACTTTCTGCCATAAGAGTGGTGTCATCTGCATATCTGAGGTTATTGATATTTCTCCCGGCAATCTTGATTCCAGCTTGTTCTTCCTCCAGCCCAGCATTTCTCATGATGTACTCTGCATAGGAGTTAAATAAGCAGGGTGACAATATACAGCCTTGACATACTCCTTTCCCGATTTGGAACCAGTCTATTGTTCCATGTCCAGTTCT
>NW_011494683.1:275416-279226 GCF_000754665.1 Bison bison bison
AATAAGCAGGGTGACAATATACAGCCTTGACATACTCCTTTCCCGATTTGGAACCAGTCTATTGTTCCATGTCCAGTTCTAACTGTTGCTTCTTTTTTTTTTTTTTTTCTGTGTGTTTTCATTTATTTTCTTTTTTTTTTCTAATTTTATTTTATTTTTAAACTTTACATAATTGTATTAGTTTTGCCAAATATCAAAATGAATCCACCACAGGTATACATGTGTTCCCCATCCCGAACCCTCCTCCCTCCTCCCTACCCATACCATCCCTCTGGGCCGTCCCAGTGCATCAGCCCCAAGCATCCAGCATCGTGCATCGAACCTGGACTGGCAACTCGTTTCCTACATGATATTTTACATGTTTCATTGCCATTCTCCCAAATCTTCCCACCCTCTCCCTCTCCCACAGAGTCCATAAGACTGTTCTATACATCCTGCATACAGATTTCTCAGGAGGCAGGTCAGGTGGTCTGGTATTCCCATCTCTTTCAGAATTTCTCACAGTTTGTTGTGGTCCACACAATCAAAGGCTTTGGCATAGTCAATAAAGCAGAAATAGATGTTTTTCTGGAATTCTCTTGCTTTTTTATGATCCAATGAATGTTGGCAATTTGATCTCTGGTTCCTCTGCCTTTTCTAAACCCATCTTGAACATCTGGAAGTTCACGGTTCATGTATTGTTGAAGCCTGGCTTGGAGAATTTTGAGCATTTCTCTGCTGGCATGTGAGATGAGTGTAATTGTATGGTATTTTGAGTATTCTTTGGTATTGCCTTTCTTTGGGATTGGAATGAAAACAGATCTTTTCCAGTCCTGTGGTCACTGCTGAGTTTTCCAAATTTGCTGGCATAGAGTGCAGCACTTTCACAGCATCATCTTTTAGGATTTGAAATAGCTCAACTGGAATTCCATCACCTCCACTAGCTTTGTTCATAGTGATGCTTCCTAAGGTCCACTTGACTTCACATTCCAGGATGTCTGGCTCTAGGTGAGTGATCACACCATCATGGTTATCTGGGTCATGAAGATCTGTTTTGTATAGTTCTTCTGTGTATTCTTGCCACCTCTTCTTAATATCTTCTGCTTCTGTTAAGTCCATATCATTTCTGCCCTTTATTATGCCCGTCTTTGCATGAAATGTTCCCATGGTATCTCTAATTTTCTTGAAGAGATCTCTAGTCTTTCCCATTCTATTGTTTTCCTCTATTTCTTTGCACTGATCACTGAGGAAGATTTTCTTATCTCTCCTTGCTATTTTTTGGAGCTCTGCACCCAAATGCATATATCTTTCCTTTTCTCCTTTGCCTTTTGCATCTTTTCTTTCCTCATCTAATTGTAAGGCCTCTTCAGACAACAGTTTTGCCTTTTTGCATTTCTTTTTCTTGGGGATGGTCTTGATCCCTGCCTCCTGTACAATATCATGAACCTCCGTCCATAGTTCATCAGGCACTCTGTCTATCAGATCTAATCCCTTGAATCTATTTGTCACTTCCACTGTATAATCATAAGGGATTTAATTTAGGTCATACCTGAATGGTCTAGTTGTTTTCCCTACTTTATTCAGTTTAAATCTGAATTTGGTTATAAAAATTCCTCAAGAGCTACCTTTTTGGCAGCCAGTGATACTAGGGGTGGACAAGAGTCAAGACTCTCCTGGTATTGATTTGGCTTCAATTTTGTTGGAAATCATCTTCTTCCTGGTAGAGGAAGCAAAGGTAAGAAGGTAGGCCATGGTATGAAATAGCATCCTGTCTTAGAGCGGGGTACCCGACCTCTACTCCACTTTGGATTTTTCCAGCTTCAAGTAGGAGGAGGATTACAGGAATCAGCATAGACATTAGCCCAAGGCATTCTTGTTACAGCACTGGGTCCAGTGCATTCCTTCCTTCTTCCATTTATTCAACAAAGGTTTACTGGTCATTAACCAGGAGTCAAGCAATGAGCTAAAAACATACAAACAGAAACAGGTTCTCCCCTCTCCCCCCTCAAAAAAACCCAGAAATAGGTTCTGACCTCAAGGAGGTAAACATCTAGTGGGGAGACAGAGTCACATCATAAATAGACAAGTAGGGTCCAATATTAAAAATAAAATCACAGCTCCATGCAGTAACAATTATGAGAGTGTGATCAAGATCAAGGCACCTAATTTAACAGGGATGACCCTAGGGGAATGATTCCTAAATTGAACTATTAATATTAATGAGATGAGCTTAGAGCATGGAAGGCTAGAAGGACCCCATAAGCAAATCGACCACTCACAAATTGACAACTCACATTATGTGTCTGGAGAACTTTATGCAGTGCAGCATTTCTGTCTTATACAGTATTGGGCAAAGGAAATCATGCTGAAGAAAAGCAGGCAGTGAGTAACATGGAGGGCTTGACATTCCAACCAGTCCATTCTGAAGGAGATCAGTCCTGGGTGGTCTTTGGAAGGAATGATGCTAAAGCTGAAACTCCAGTACTCTGGCCACCTCATGCGAAGAGTTGACTCATTGAAAAAGACCTTGATGCTGGGAGGCATTGGGGGCAGGAGAAGGGTCGACAGAGGATGAGATGGCTGAATGGCATCACCGACTCGATGGACATGAGTTTGGGTGAACTCTGGGAGCTGGTGATGGACAGGGAGGCCTGGCGTGCTGCAATTCATGGGGTCCCAAAGAGTCAGACACGACTGAGCAACTGAACTGAACTGAATTGAACTGAACTGAATATTCTCTACCATGAAGTTACATGAGGCTGTTGAAATTTAAATAATATTTTAAAAACAAACATTTAGTTCTTCTGAAGCACTAGTCACATTTCATGTGCTCGTGGTAGGTAGTGGCTCCCATGGAGAGTGCAGATTATAGAGTGCAGATTTCTATCAATGCAGAAAGTTCGGTTGGGCAGTGTTGGCATAGGCAGTCCTGAACTCATGAAGTGTTTTTTATAGAGAAGTTAGATTTAAGTCTTAGATTCACACCGGGAACTTTGGAAGACACACTTGAAAAGACAAGATAGAGATGGGAGTTCCTTTAGATGGAATGTTTAATGGTCCGTGCTTCCGTTCTGGTGGTGCAAAAGACAAAAACTAACACGTAGTAGGCAAAATACATAGAACATCAAAGAGTGACAAGGTTTTAGAGACTAAAACAAGGAAGAGAGAATAGTAGGGGCTGATGATGGGTTCAGTTGTAAAGAAAGTGATTAGAGAAGGGCTCACAGAGAAGGTGACTTTGGACCAAAGACCTGGAAGAGAAAAAAGCATGGCTTAGGTATCTGGGGATGAGGTGCATGAATAGCCTGTCTATTTAAGACACATGTGCATCATGATTTAATTTTTTTCTTTACCTCATTGAATCAGTCAGGGTTCTTCAGGAAAATAGAACCAATTCTTGTGTGTGTGTGTGTGTGTGTGTGTGTGTGTGTGTCTGTGGCAGGGGGAATGGGGAAGTTGGGTAGGGGAGGGAACCTTCCCTGGTGGACCAGTGGCTAAGACTCTGCAACTCTGTGCTCCCAAAGTAAGGGGTCCAGATTTGATCCCTGGTTGGAGAATTAAGGTTCTGTATCCCTCACAATGTGGCCCAAAATGTGTGTGTGTGTAAAATATGTATGTACACATAAAGAGATTTGCTAAAAGAATAATGGCCCATGGGGTCCACTGCAGTCCATGGGGTCGCAAAGAGTCAGACACTACTGAGCAAAGGAACTGAATGCAACTGTGCAATTGTGGAGGCTAGAAAGTCTACAGTCTGCTGGGCAAGCTGAAAACTCAGGCAGGAATTGATCTTGCAGGTTTAAAAAAAATTTTATTGGACTATAGTTGGCT
>NW_011494683.1:279326-281596 GCF_000754665.1 Bison bison bison
ATAGTTGGCTTGATCCTGCAGTTTGAGACAGAATTTCTTATTTTCTGGTTAACCTCAATTTTTGCTCTTCAGGCCTTTAACTGATAGGATAAGATCCATTCACATGTCTAAATATAATTTTTTAATGGAAAGTCATATGTTACATTATATATGACAATCACAACTACAAAATACCCTTTAGCAATATCTAGCTGAACCATTACGCTTACCTAACTCCCATGTTTCAGATAAGAGAATTGAGGTTAGTAAAGAAGGAAAACTTGACCAAACTAGTTCAAGGAGAACCTAATGCTCATTTAAGTCTCCTGACACTAAATCCAGTTCTCTTTTTTTCTACCCAGTCTAAGTAAACCAGACAAAGAAACCGGAATTAGATCACATAGGGAGCTCCAGATTAAAGGAGAATAGGTTCAGACATGCCTTTATATTTTATGACATTCACTATTGAACTCTGTTTTTGAATGGAAAGTTCTTATCTTTATCTCTTTGAATATTTTCCCATTCTGCAATTTTTTTTTCTATTTTGACTCTTTGGTAGTTCTGAATATATGTTGAAAATCAGTTTCCCAAGTCCATAATCTCTCTCTCTTATTTCTTTAGCTCTTTGTCTCTCTATACCACATCCTCAGTAGTTTCCTTACAACTATCTTTCAGTTATGAACAAAATTTCCCCTCAGTTGTGTTAATATGCCTTTAAGCCAAACATCCAGTATTTTCATAACAATTCTCATGGTTTTCATCTCTAGACAGCCTTTTTGGTTTTATCCCATGTTCTGTTTCTTGTTTTCTTTTCTTTTTGATTCTCTCTTGGATGCACTGGTCTTGGTTGTTGTGTTAGGGCTTTCTCTAGTTGCTGAAAGCAGGGGTTCTTCTCTAGTTGCGATGCACGGGCTTCTCATCGTGCTGGCTTCTCTTGGTGCGGAGCACAGCTCTAGGGTGTGCAGGCTTCAATAGTTGTGGCACACAGGCTTGGTTGCCCCTAGGAATGTGGGATCTTTCTGGACCAGATCAAACCGGTATTTCCTGCATTGCAAGGCAGATTCTTAATCACTGGACCATTAAGGAAGGCCCAGTTGTTGTTCAGTCATTCAGCCATGTCCAACTCTTTGCAACCCCGTGGACAGCAGCACGCCAGCCTTCCCTATCCTTCACCATGTCCTGGAGCTTGCTCAAACTCATGTCCATTGAGTCAGTGATGCCATCCACCCATCTTGCCCTCTATCATCCTCATCTCCTCCTGCCTTCAATGTTTCCCAGCATCAGGGTCTTTTCTAATGAGTTGGCTCTTTGCATCAGGTGGCCAAAGTATTGGAGCTTCAGCTTCAGCATCAGTCCCTCTAATGAATATTCAGGACTAATTTCCTTTAGGATTGACTGGTTTGATCTCCTTGCAGTCCAAAGTACTCTGAAGACTCTTCTCCAGCACCACAGTTCAAAAGCATCGATTCTTCAGCATTCAGCCTTCTTTATGGTCCAACTCTCACATCCATATATGACTATCGGAAAAACCAAAGCTTTGACTCTAAGGACATTTGTCAGCAAAGTAATGCCTCTGCTTTTTAATATCGCTGTCTTGGTTTGTCATAGCTTAATGTCTATGCTTTTTAATATTGCTCTCTAGGTTTGTCATAGCTTTTCTTCCAAGGAGCATGTGTGTTTTGATTTCATGGCTACAGTCACCATCTGCAGTGATTTTGGAACCCAAGAAAGTCTGTCACTGTTTTCATTGTTTCCCCATCTATTTCCATGAAGTGATGAGATCAGACGCCATGATCTTAGATTTTTCAATGTTGAATTATAAACCAGCTTTTTCACTCTCCTCTTTCACCTTCATCAAGAGGCTCTTTAATTCCTCTTCACTTTCTGCCATAAGGGTGGTGTCATCTGAATTTCTCAGGTTATTGATATTTCTCTCAGCAATCTTGATTCCAGCTTGTGCTTCCTTCAGCCCAGCATTTCACATAATGTACTCTGCATAGAATTTAAATAGGCAGGGTGACAATATACAGCCTTGACAGACTCCTTTTCCAATTTTGAAGCAGTCCATTGTTCCATGTCTGGTTCTAACTGTTGTTTTTTGACCTGCATACTGGTTTCTCAGGAGGCAGGAAATGTGGTCTGGTAGAATGCCAAAGAATGCTCAAACTACTGCACAATTGCACTCATCTCACACGCTAGTAAAGTAGTGTTCAAAATTCTCCAAGCCAGGCTTCAGCAATATGTGAACCATGAACTTCCTGATGTTCAAGCTAGTTTTAGAAAAGGCAGAG
>NW_011494683.1:281745-282143 GCF_000754665.1 Bison bison bison
GGGATTTCTGTGTGTTGATTTTATATCCTGCAACTTTACTATAATCATTGATTAGTTCTAGTAATTTTCTGGTGGAGTCTTTAGGGTTTTCTATATAGAGGATCATGTCATCTGCAAATAGTGAGAGTTTTACTTCTTCTTTTCCAATTTGAATTCCTTTTATTTCTTTTTCTGCTCTGATTGCTGTAGCCAAAACTTCCAAAACTATGTTGAATAGTAATGGTGAACATAGGCAAAACACTCTCTGACATACATCACAGCAGGATCCTCTATGACCCACCTCCCAGAATATTGGAAATAAAAGCAAAAATAAACAAATGGGACCTAATTAAACTTAAAAGCTTCTGCACATCAAAGGAAACTATTAGCAAGGTGAAAAGACAGCCTTCAGAATGGGA
>NW_011494683.1:282621-296597 GCF_000754665.1 Bison bison bison
ATTTTTCTGGGCTCCAAAATCACTGCAGATGGTGACTGCAGCCATGAAATTAAAAGACGCTTGCTCCTTGGAAGGAAAGTTATGACCAACCTAGATAGTATATTCAAAAGCAGAGACATTACTTTGCCAACAAAAGTCTGTCTAGTCAAGGCTATGGTTTTTCCTGTGGTCATGTATGGATGTGAGAGTTGGACTGTGAAGAAGGCTGAGCACCGAAGAATTGATGCTTTTGAACTGTGGTGTTGGAGAAGACTCTTGAGAGTCCCTTGGACTGCAAGGAGATCCAACCAGTCCATTCTGAAGGAGATCAGTCCTGGGGTTTCTTTGGAAGGACTGATGCTGAAACTCCAGTACTTTGGCCACCTCATGGGAAGAGTTGACTCATTGGAAAAGACTCTGATGCTGGGAGGGATTGAGGGCAGGAGGAGAAGGGGATGACAGAGGATGAGATGGCTGGATGGCATCACTGACTTGATGGACGTGAGTCTCAGTGAACTCTGGGAGTTGGTGATGGACAGGGAGGCCTGGCATGCTACGATTCATGGGGCCGCAAAGAGTCGGACACGACTGAGCCACTGATCTGATCTGATCTGATGCCCATCTCTCGAAGAATTTTCCACAGTTTGCTATGATCCACACAGTCAAAAGCTTTCGTGTAGTCAATGAAGCAGAAGTAGATGTTTTTCTGGAATTCTCTCACTTTTTCTATGATCCAATGGATGTTGGCCATTTGCTTTCTGGTTCCTTTGCCTTTCCTAAATCTTTCTTGAACATCTGGAAGTTCTCAGTTCACGTACTCTTCAATCCTGGCTTGGAGAATTTTGAAGCATTATTTTGCTAGCATGTGAAATGAGTACAATTGTGAAGTAGTTTGAACATTTTTTGGCATTAGCTTTCTTTAGGCCTGAAATGAAAACTGACCTTTTCCAGTCCTACGGTTGTGTTTTCTGTATTTGCTGGCATATTAAGTGTAGCACTTCCACAGCATCATCTTTGGTATTTGAAATAGCTCAGCTGGCATTCTATCACTTCCACTAGCTTTGTTTGTAGTGATGCTTCCTAAGGTCCACTTGACTTAGCACTCCAAGATGTCTGGCTCTAGGTGAGTGATTACACCATTATGGTTATCTGGGTCATAAAGATCTTTATTTGTGTAGTTTTCCTGTGTATTCTGTACTTATTTTAAAAACCACTGCTAAGTTTATTTTCTGAAGCTTTGGAGAATTTAATCCTACATGTGCCCTCCAATTCTTGCTTACAGTAATGGAGTTTTCCTCGTATATTTTTTACTTTGAGACTGTGAGCTCATCTTCAGTGGCGCTCTACCAGCAGAATCCCTGAGGCTTGGGTTAAGGGCATATCCCTCCAGAGTTATTTCGCATTTGGTTCCTCCAGGCAACCCAAAGACATGTCCAACTTAGAACTCACTTTAGCATTAATTCTTCTGCTTTATAGGCACAAATTATGCAAGTGATATAACTTGAACATCAAACCCAATTGTGACATAAGCCCATGGGAATGAATTTTCAAGAGAAACTTGTCCCTAGCAATAACAGAGTCAGAAAACAAGCTTCTTTATAATGTCCTTCTGCCAATGGAAAGATTTTTATAACCCAGTTTTTTTTTTTTTTTTTGCTGAGGATTCAGATTTTGAGTATTCGTGTGTTTGTATGAGAAGCCTAAGTTCCAAATTCTCGCTTTACCAGGGCTTGAGGTAAATGAATTCGCATTACCTAGACTGACTACCTCGCTTTAACCCCTAGGATAGCTAGCTTGATTATACTCTCATTTTCAATTCCCTCTTTGCTCTGACAGATAAATTAGATTGAGACATCCTGTGCTAGAAAATATAATATTTTTAAATATAATTGACTATAATACTTTTAATATACCTGACTAGACACATACACAGACATCCCGAACATATGCAAAGGCATGTCACATGCAAAGAGTTATAATAATAGTTACCATTCATTGAGGCCTGGGAATGTGACAGGAGTTTTGCACACTGTGTGTGCATTGTCTCAGTGATAACATTCTAAGTAGTACTGTTATTAGGCTTGTTTTACATGTAAGAAAACAGAATTCAAGGTCATGGAAAACTGCTCAAAAGTAACAAACTAGTATGGAGACTCCAAGTTATCTGAGTCCGTGGAAATATTTTTAATTATCATAGCATGTGGCTTTGGGGCTTCCCTGGTGACTCAGTGGTAAAGAATCCATCTGCCTAAGCAGGAGAGGCAGGTGTGATCCCTGGGTGGGGAAGATCCCCTGGAGAAGGGAATAACTACTCACTCCAGTATTCTTGCCTGGAGAATTCCATGGACAGAAGATCCTGGTGGGCTACTATCCATGGGGTTGTAAAAGAATTGGACACAACTTAGCAACTAAATAGCAACAACAGCACATTGTAGTCTCTGGTAATGGAAAAATGTATTTGGGCTTCCCTGGTGACTCAGCAGTAAAGTGACAATCCAGAAGTCATGGGTACCATCCCTGGGTCAGGAAGATCCCCTAGAGAAGGAAATTGCAACCCACTCTCTCAGGAAATCCCATGGACAGAAAAGCCTGGGAGGCTACAGTCCATGGGTTGCAAAGAGCTAGAAGTGACTTCACGGCTGAGCACACACAGACAGCATATAGCTTCCATTTATGAGAGAAACAGTCTCCGTATATATATGTTTTTGTTTTAAAACCTTTTAGTTTAACAAAATATTCATTTTTTATAAATTGTTGGTGATTACATAAATATATTCATATTTTGTTGACCAAATGGCATTTTTGTATTTAAAGTCAGGTTAAAAATTTTATCATGGTAAAGATGCAAGTTAATTTGCTTTTACAAACTGGATTTTGAAGCTTTTGAACTGTGGTGCTGAAAAAGACTCTTCAGAGTCTCTTGGACAGTAAGGAGATCAAACCAGTCATTCCTAAAGGAAATCAACCCTGAATATTCATTGGAAGGACTGATGCTGAAGCTGAAGCTTCAATACTTTGGCCACCTGATGCAAAGAGCTGACTCGTTGGAAAAGACCCTGGGAAAGATTGAAGGCAGGAGGGGAAGGGGGCCACAGATGGTTGAATGGCATCACCGACTCAATGGACATGTGTCTGAGCAGACTCTGGAAGATAGTGAAAGACTGGCGTGCTGCAGTCCATGCAATCAAAGAGAGTTGGACACGACTGAGTGACTGAACAACAAATATGATAACCTTCCATTTATTCTTCATGCTAGGAAATTATCTATCCACCTAAATAAATTATGCAAATTGCCCAATTAACCTTTCATATATGGAAATAGCAAAAATATATTAAAATTGAGGAGTTTGATGTCATTCTTAAGCTGATATATATATATTTTTTTGTTCTTGATGCTATAAGACAATAGCCCTCCTTTATAAATCTATCTTTAACTGAGAATTTAGCCAAGCAGAAGAATCTTCTAGGAGAAAAAAGAATATTTGAGGGCTATTGTCTTATAGCATATACGTTGAGGTTCCCAACAATCATGGCTCTTTGGACATTTTTAAAACAAGGCAACCTCAGTGGAACCACTTTGAAGCCAAAGTGGTTTATATCTTTGAACCAAAATAGGGAGCAATCAAATATAATTCTTTTTTCTCCTAGAAGATTCTTCTGCTTGGCTAAATTCTCAGTTAAAGATAGATTTATAAAGGAGGGCTATTGTCTTATAGCATCAAGAACAAAAAAAAAATATGTATATCAGCTTAAGAATGACATCAAACTCCTCAATTTTAATATATTTTTACTATTGTAAATAGTAGAACAATGGATACTAAACCACATGATATATGAACATTTCCCTAATTAATCCATATTACTTGAAAGTGAAAGTGTTAGTCGCTCAGTCATGTTTGACTCTTTGAGACCCCATGGACTATACCCACCAGGCTCCTCTATGCCTGGAATTCTCCAGGCAAGAATAGTGGAATGAGTTGCCATTTCCTTCTCCAGGGGGTCTTCCCAACCCAGGGATCTAACCTGAGTCTCCTGCACTGCAGGCAGATTCTTTACTGCCTGAGCCACCAGGGAAGTCCTCATATTGCTTAGTTGATACTTATTTCAAGCATTTTACCACTCTCATAGACATTGAATGTGCTTTTTTGCTAATATAATTTTAGAGTATTTAGTGAGGTTAAACATCTTTGAAAATGTTCAATAGTGTTGGCATTTCTTCTACTGTGAAATAATTGTCTCTATTCATTCTTCATACAATTCTTTGAGTCTGATTTTTTTTCCCTCTACATGTTTTATGTAGTAATATTTAATTATTGGTTCTAATACTTGCCAGTTAGTTGATCATCCTTTTATACAGTGGCTTTTGGACACACAAAGTCTTCAAATTTTTAGGTATTTTTATAATTTATAATTTCTATAAAATTTATAATATTCTATTTTTATAATAGTTTAAATGCTTTTCATTCCTCTCCCCACTAGAGATTAAATAGATTTCTACTTTCTTTCAGTTTTCATGGTTCTCTTTTTTGAAATTAACACCCACTCTTATTGATCTGGAATTCATTTTAACATTTAGATGCCATAAGAATCTAAAGATTTCTTTGGAGGGAATGATGCTAAAGCTGAAACTCCGGTACTTTGGCCATCTCATGCGAAGAGTTGACTCATTGGAAAAGACTCTGATGCTGGGAGGGATTGGGGGCAGGAGGAGAAGGGGACGACAGAGGATGAGATGGCTGGATGGCATCACTGACTCGATGGACGTGAGTCTGAGTGAACTGTGGGAGTTGGTGATGGACAGGGAGGCCTGGCGTGCTGTGATTCACGGGGTTGCAAAGAGTCAGACACGACTGAGCGACTGAACTGAACTGAAGAATCTAAATTGATTTCTTTCAAAAAATAGGTAACCAGTCTTCTGCAGATTAATATTCTTGCATAATCCATTTATTCTAAATGGATTTCACATGTCTTTTTAAAAAAATAAATATTAACCACTTATGTAAAATAGGGTATATCTAGTTTTCCTGTTATTTATTTTAAACAGTTCTTGAGTCAGTTCTACACAGATTTAATTATCAGAGCTTTGTAATATATTTACTTATCCAGTAGACATATTTGCCAATCATACACTCAAATGTCCTGCCTTATCATTATTCTTCTCCTCCCAAAATAATTCTGAGTTCTTTTTAACAGTTTAGTTCACCATCATATAAAGCCAACTTCATGTGAAAATGATTTTTTCAATATAGTCACAGTTCTTACTGTGAGCATCAAATGCTATGTTATATTGTGATACGATGATACCCTCTGGACATCAGCACTTAAACAAATACTGTGATACGTTGCACCTAAAAAGAATTCTATGAAAAGAACTTTTGGAAAAGAGTGCCTGTTTGACCCTCTTTTTGGAGATTCACAACAAATATGGGCATATAGAAGAAAGAGAAATTTTTTTAAAAATTGCACCATCAAGAAACATACGTTTAACCCAGTGTTTTCCAAATTTTCATTATATTTTGATTAATACCATCAAAGCATCAAAATAGCTCCTCTGTTCTGTATGTTCTAAGAATGATCTTTCCTTTTGGCTATTCCTATTTTTTCATCCTTTTTGCCTGAGATGCTGACCAGTCCCTTAGATACGGAGCCTGTTTCTACCCAGGCTTGCCTCGAGCAGGCGGAGATGGCAGGGGCGCTGAATGTGAGCTGTATCAGCTCCTCTGAGACGTCTGCACTGCTTCATGTTGTGGGAGGTCATGGGAGTGACTTCAGTCAAGGAACAGAGGAACCAGACCGTGTGGCCTAAGTCTCCTAAAGAGAGGCAGAGTCTTCAGCTCGCCTGCAGCCCAGCGGAAAGTGGGTCACTTCACCACTGAGGAATGGCGCTGGGTGGCACTTCAGACACACTGCGGTGAGGGAACAGACCTTTATTCATCCCGGGGGAGATAGTGTTTTTCCTCCCCTGGGATAGATGCACGCTGGCCCGGCAGCCTTTATGGTTAGGCGTGACTTCCTGAGGGATTTTCTCTGGATTCACAGAAGGTTCCCTGAGTACCAGGGAAAGCCTGACTCACCCACAGGCCTGTCAGGGTGGGACTGGCATGACTTGGATGCAACTTCTACTTGGCTGAACTCCCACGACGGTCATTTTCAGCCTAAAATCAGCTGCCCCAAGGAGAAATGGAAGCACAGGATGAGGAAGAGGCCCCACGGAGGTGCTGACAGGAGCAGTAAAATCTCTCACAGGCTTCTCACAGTACCCCAGGGTGACATATGAGGGAGCTTGGAAAATATTTTTTTCTCTACAACTTTCTTTTCCCCTCCAGCAGCTTCTCCAGCAAGTTCATGTCCCTGCTTCCTACTAGCGGATACGTATCCTAAGAGCTGCTTCTACCATGCTTTGGATAATTGGATTCAAACCTGGAGGCAGCTTCCCAACTTCGCGTCTTCATCCTTAGCTCCTGTACAAAAAGGGTCAAGATTCCTTTCAATATCCTCTTGTGTTCTCTATCACTGAAGCTACAAGAGCTATCTTGTTCTGTCCACGGCCACCCCCAGAATCAGTCCTTAAATCCTCACATGCGGTCACTCAGGTGTCAACACAAGCTCATATCTGATTTCTGTAAACAAGCAGGGTGATGGAGCTGCCTGGTCGCTGAGTCCCTTCAAGAAAGTCGAGCGTTTGTTTGCCATTATTTAAAGCCCACAGTAGCCAGATGCCAGATAAAAAAACCGTATCAGTTTCGTTGGGGAAGTAGGTTAACAAGTCACAGAAAGAAGGAAAAGAGATGCCTGGAAGGCAATTTACCAAGATGTTCGAATCCCAGGTCTGACTCTTACTAGTTGAGTGACTTCAGGCAATCTGCTTTATCTGGTTTTTAGCTCCCTGTGAAATAGGGATGGTCATGGTATTTGCTTCACAGGAAGGTCATGACAATTAAATGAGATTGTGTGTAAATAAAAATATCAATAAAATACATCTGATCTAAAAGCATACCCAGGAAATGCTGAGAATTGTGGTGACAACAATGGTCTTTGAGTGGTCACTGAAACCTTTAAAAGTTCAGTGCCATGAATAACTTTCTGGGGGACAAAAGGGTCTATAACTTTCATTACGAGTTCCCCAAACTATTAAAAAAAGAACTCTTGAAATTATGGAAAACTATCTAAAAACATGAAAACAAGCTGAGTTTCACTGAAATAGGACAGTTGTTCCAGACAAAAGGGTCTTTTGGGGCTGGTGCACTGGGACGACCCAGAGGGATGGTACGGGGAGGGAGGAGGGTTCAGGATGCAGAACACGCGCATACCTGTGGCAGATTCATGTTGATATATGGCAAAACCAATACAATGTTGTAAAGTTAAAAAAATAAAATTAAAAAAAAACGTTGCTTATTAAAAAAAAAAAATTACCAAATTGTTATCCTTGACTAAAATGCCCTCATTGCTTTACTTTGCTTATTCAAATATCATCTTTCCTCCAAAACTCGGGTCAGCTAACCCCTGGCTGAATACCTGACTGGACCACTTAGCTGACACTTGTACAGTTCCCTCTGTACACATTGGTCTCGTTTCTCCAGCACCATCCCAGTTACTGAAAAGCAAGGATCAAATGTTATATCTCCTTTCCATGCCCAGGGCCATCCTTTGCAGTTGTTACTAAGAGCAATTGTAGATCACTGGTCATGCTATTTGTCAAAGTGTATTTTTGTATGTAAAGTATAACGAACTTCCTCTGGGTAAGTTTATGTAATGGACTATCCCTTCTGTATAGCACAGGATCCAACCTATAAGTGCTTCATGAGTGAAGGGTGAATAAATATTTTTTAAATCGGATAGCTATGAGAAACATACATTAAAGTGGATACATTAGGCAGGTGAGTTCATGAGGAAGTAACTTGTTCTAACAGATCACTGTATGGATGATGTAACCAATGCTTTGAGCATTTATTTTACATTTTCCAAACATTTGGGGTTTCCCAGGTGTTGCTAGTGGTAAAGAATCTGCCTGTCAATGCAGGAGATACAAGAGACATGAGTTCAATCCCTGAGTCAGAAAGATCTCCTGGAGAAGGAAATGGCAATCTGCTCCAGTATTCTTGCCCGGAAAATCCCATGGGCAGAGGAGTCTTGTGGGCTACAGTCCATGGGGTTGCAAAGAGTCAGACACAACTGAAGTGTGGATATACCATACTGTATGACTTATGTACCAAAAATTCACTGGAACGCTGTATTTTCATCAGGAGACCAAATTTTGAATTTTAAGAATCAGCCACCCTTCCATTCTGCTTGAGAATGAAGTCCAAAGCATTGTTCCATCAGTTTTCCTCTTATGGTCCTGACATGAAGTCCATCACCCAGTCTTGAATTGTACATGTATAGAAGTTTCCCAGCACCACCTAGGAAAAACAAAGCAGAAAAGGGAAGATACTTAAAAGTCAAAAGGAAAACAGCCAATATGGCAACAGTCAATTATCTTCTGTGGTGATACGGTTGGGAGAGAAAGGCGAGATGTTTATGCAAAGCAACCACAAAGTGCCATTGGAGCTATTGATGGGTAAGCTGCTTCTGAAACCTCTGTTTTTAAATAAACCATATCAGTAGCACCAAACAACTCATTTGCTGCAGATTTGTCTTCTGTTTTTTGCAAAATGCCGATAAGTGCAACTTCACTTGAGAGAGTAACTATATACATTTTTCATTTAAACAGAGCAAGTGGGAAACCACAGAATATATGCAACTATGGAAACGGGACAAATATATGCTCATGAGAAGGTGAACAAAGATACTGGCTGGCTGGGTAGGACAAAACTCTAGGCAGGGTATGAAGTTAAAGAAAAAATGGCTGCTGCGAGTGGAAGTGAATCCTTCCTAGAAACTCAGACTGTTGCTATACGTTTTCCAACAAAGGAGCATGTCTGCTCAAATGTCCTAAGGAATTCTAAACTGAAATTTTACAGAGTATTGATTCAATAGGTTCTTTTCTGGCCAATGTATTTTATGAAGCCTAAAGACAGAATTGGAAAAATTAGTTAATCAATGTGGATCATACTGTGTCTTTAATAAAGCAAAGAGTGATTCCAGACTCTGAAGACACAATTAAGTACAGAAGCATCAAGTCATGGGATGAATAAGGAACATGGAGTCCCGAATCATTATTTGTGATATCAGGAAACTTTGCAGAACTGCATTTCTCAACTTCTATTGCACAGAATATTCATTCTGTTGGATGTTAGCAGGTATTATGTCAATTAATTTATTTATATTTATTTTAAAACTTTTTATTTTGTACTGGGGTATAGCCAATTAACAAACAATGTTGTGATAGGTGAACAGCTAAGAGACTCAGTCATACATATCTATGTATCCATTCTCCCCCAATCCCCTTCCCACCCAGGCTGCCACACAATATTGAGTAGAATTCCCTGTGCTGTACAGTAAATCCCTGTATTGGTTATCCATCTTAAACACAGAGCTGTGCACATGCCCATCCCAAACTCCCTAATTATCCCTTCCCCCTACCCTTATGGTTGCAGGGTAGGGGGAAGGACGAGGGGAAGAGATAGTGAATTAATTTTATATAGTCAAATCTCTCACTCCCTTGCTATAAAGAAGGTCATATACACAGATACACATAAAAAACAAGCTCAAGCAGGAATTTTTTTCTTAAGTCTACTTTTTAAATTATAGCAGTTGATTTACAACATTCTGTTAGTTCCAAGTGTACAGCACAGTGATTCAGTATATTGCAGATTTTACTCTGTTATGGGTTATTACAAAATAATGTGAGTAATTCCCTGTGCTATGCAATATATTGTTGTTGCTTATCTATTTTATACAGTATAGTTGGTATCCCTTAATCACATACCCCTAATTCATCCCTCCCTTCTTTCTTCTCCTCCTCAGTAACCACAAGTTTGCTTTTTATATCTCTGAGTGTGCTTCTTTTTGCATAAATATGTATTCATTTGTGTACTTTTTTAGATTCCACATATAAGTGATATCATACAGTATTTGTCTTTCTTCGACTTATTTCACTTAGCAAAATATTCTCTAGCTGCATCTGCATTGCTGTAAATGGTAGTATTTCATTCTTTGGATGACTAACTAATATTCCATTATATATACACCACATCTTCTTAACAATCCCTTCCTCTGTTGATGTGCTCTTGGGTTGCTTCTATATCTCAGCTATCGTAAATAGTGCTCCACCGACATTGGGTTGTGTGTATCTTTTTGATAATGTTTTCATTTTTTCTGGATATTTACTCAGGAGAACCTCTGGATCACATGGTGGTCCTATTCTAAGTTGTTTAAGGAAACTCCGTGCCATTTTCCACAGTGGCTACACCGATTTCTATTCTCAGCAATGGAGGTTCCCTTTCCTCCATACTCTCTCAAGCATTTGTTATTTGTAAACTTTTTGATGATGACCATTCTGATCAGTGTGAGGTGATTCGTCATTGTGGTTTTGGTTTTCAAAGCAGGCCTTTTTAATAACATGTTTTCATAAATTTTCCAGGTCATGTCCTATGATTGGTTATAGCAGGTCTATGATGTATTTATTCTTCTAGACCCATGAACATTTGTTCCACAAAAACTAGATAAATACATACACACCTAATACATAAATAATGTAGTTGGTAAAATAACTTAGAGAATTTCTATACTATATCCTTATCTTAAAGAATCACAGTGTTCATTAATTCAATAAAAGCTCTAAAAAGTCCTATAACAGTAAAACCCAGCATTGGGTTTTACTCAGCATTGCCAAAATCTATTTCATTGTGGAACTCTCTTCTTTTCTTAATATGTTTTATTAATAACTCCTATAACACAGACTCACTTTGGAATATTCTGGCATAGAAAAACATTTAATGACATAAATAAAAATGTACAAACAAAAGTCAAAAAAGCAAAGCAATGTACACGCTATGATCCTGTCTTTGTAAGACAATTATACATTTGTTTTTCCTATTTTTCTAGAACATATATTTTTGCTAGAAAAAAACATGTTATCGATTACATATTTTAAATACTTAATATTATTTCATTTGGCATGGGAGAAACCTACCAGAGTAGGGATTCATTTTCTAAAGTTTCTAAGCATTCTACTCTCTTGTAGGGTTATAACCAGAGCCATACACCTTCAGTGAGTGCCGGCCCTGTCTTGCTATGCTGGGTGTTGAATGTTGAATATTGAATGTCATGGGAAGTTCCCCAGGCTCCTAGTTCTACTCCTAATTGGTACACCTGAAAAATATCATTGAACTGAGCTTTGAATGGCCTGCATAATTAGTATCATATATAACAAGGAGAAGGCAATGGCACCCCACTCCAGTACTCTTGTCTGGAAAATCCCATGGATGGAGGAGCCTGGTAGGCTACAGTCCATGGGGTCGCTAGGAGTCAGACACGACTGAACGACTTCACTCTCACTTTTCACTTTCATGCATTGGAGAAGGAAATGGCAACCCACTCCAGTGTTGTTGCCTGGAGAATCCCAGGGACGGGGGAGCCTGGTGGGCTGCCGTCTACGGGGTCGCACAAAGTCGGATACGACTGAAGCGACTTAGCAGCAGCAGCATAACAAGGAGGCCAAATGCACAGACCAACTATTCCCATGCTTTTCCGCCTCAAACACCAACTTGAGGCACCTGACAAAATACTATTCAATTTTATCTAGAAGTCACTGTCCTCCTTGAGTGAACACAAGACCTGGGTTTCTTCTCCCTGCCTTCAGCAGGTGGGCCAAGGAAGGACTCTGTTCAGCCCAACCAGGGACAGATGGACAACGGGAGGCAGAAAAGCTGCATAGCCCTCCACTTCCCATAAAGAAACCAGAAGTTACAGAAAGTTTGCCATAGCAGAGAAGTGTACTACACAGGAAATGGACCATCTGGAAACTCTGGTATTGTGGAAAAGGAGCTGGGGGGATTAAGCAGAAGCGGGGGGATATCGCTTCTGCCTTGAAGGAGCTGATAACCAAATGCTTAGCACAGGAGGAATGCAGTAACAAGATGCCTACATTTGGGCTCTGCTGGGACGTGGCTCTAAGTTCTGAGCAGTTAAGGAAGTGGGAAGAATTTGAGAGCTAGAGTATAACAGAGCACACAAGAGACCCATCTGGAAAGACAAGGTAAATAGATCAACCTAAAAGTGTGTGCATGCATGCCTATGTGAAAGGCTCCTGAGGCTAACTGCTAGAGGTTGAGACCAGGTCTGTACCCACAGGAAGCAGGCTTTCTGGTTGGCTGGAGGGCATCCTTAGAGAAGCATTTAAAATAAATAAATAAATAGAGACAATATATAGTTTGGTTTTTAATGAAAGGATAGAGCCTGGCACAGAGCCTGGAAAACAGGTACTTATTATGTGTTTATTGAATTTAATTAAACTTACAAGCTGTTAGACGGCTAAAGAGGAGATCTTTGCAGAGTTACACAGGAAATAAGGATTCTTATATAAGCAATAGGGATTCCCAGGTGGCTCCGTGGTAAAGAACCACCTGCAATGCAGGAGATGCAGGTTCGATCCCTGGGTCAGCAAGATTCCCTGGAGGAGGGCATGACAACCCACTCCAGTATTCTTGCCTGGAGAATCCCATGGACAGAAGAGCCTGGCAGGCTAAAATCCATAGGGTCACAAAGAGCCGGACATGTACATAAGCAATAACAGACAGAAACAATGGCATAAATGGTGAGATGCAACTTTGGAACAAGGTGGAGAGAAGGTAATTAGAAAAGTCTTTAATTCTAAAAATCCACAGATTAAATTTGATCAGAAGTGACCCTAGAACCACATGTATCCTCTAAGAAAGTAAGTGACAATGGAAATGAGTCCTGAGGACCAGAGTTGCTGGTGAGAATGACTGACAAAGGTGAGTCTTGAATGTGGCAAAGCAGCAACATCTATTTCTAGGTTTGCGCTACAGCCATCAGGACAGTATCACTTGGGAACAATTGTCTGGAACTGATGTTAGACTCAGTGCAGTGGATGCAACAGAACAACACATTTGGGACTCAACAAACACATTTCATTTATTCTCAAGTATACTATAGTGGCTACCCATATTTATAATAAGAGACATGTAACATGTTTCATTAATACATTTGAACTATTAATTCTAGCACAATAAAAACATGTGTAAAAACACATTTCTGCTTGGCAACGTGAGAATCCTGACATGTACGGAATCCAGGAAAACTAAACAAGTATTAATATAGGCTTAAATAGCAATAGTCTTTGGAAAAGGAAATGGCAACCCACTCCAGTATTCTTGCCTGGAGAATCCCAGGGACAGAGGAACCTGGTGGGCTGCCGTCTGTGGGGTCGCACAGAGTCAGACACGACTGAAGCGACTTAGCAGCAGCAGCAGCAATAGTCTGAATAGGCAAAAAGATATCCATCACACTGGGATCATATTTTTATTTTTAATTTATTTCATTTAAGTATAGTTGACTTCATGGGAAATAGATGGGGAAACAGTGTCAGACTTTATTTTTTTGGGCTCCAAAATCACTGCAGATGGTGACTGCAGCCATGAAACTAAAAGACGCTTACTCCTTGGAAGAAAAGTTATGACCAACCTAGATAGCATATTGAAAAGCAGAGACATTACTTTGCCAACAAAGGTCCATCTAGTTAAGGCTATGGTTTTTCCAGTGGTCATGTATGGATGTGAGAGTTGGATTGTGAAGAAAGCTGAGTGTCAAAGAATTAATGCTTTTGAACTGTGGTGTTGGAGAAGACTCCTGAGAATCCCCTGGACTCCAAGGAGATCCAACCAGTCCATTCTGAAGGAGATCAGCCCTGGGTGTTCTTTGGAAGGAATGATGCTAAAGCTGAAACTCCAGTACTTTGGTCACCTCATGTGAAGAGTTGACTCATTGGAAAAGACTCTGATGCTGGGAGGGATTGGGGGCAGGAGGAGAAGGGGACGACAGAGGATGAGATGGCTGGATGGCATCACTGACTCGATGGACGTCTGAGTGAACTC
>NW_011494683.1:296697-321517 GCF_000754665.1 Bison bison bison
CAGGGAGGCTTGGCGTGCTGCGATTCATGGGGTCGCAAAGTCGGACACGACTGAGTGACTGAACTGAACTGAACTGACTTAAAATGTTGTGTTAATTTCTGCTGTACAACAAAGTGGTTCAGTTATATATACGTTCTTTTTCATATTCTTTTCCTTTATGGTTTATCACGGGATATTGAATCTAGTTCCCTGCACTACACAGCAGGACCTTGTCTTGGCATCATCTCAGCAAGGAAAAGAATAAGGACATGGCTGAAACTTTTGTTCTTGGTACATTTTCTAAGTGATCTGCATCCACATGGGCGGTGAGCCTTCGCAAAATGAATTCTCTTTCCTGGTGCTTACAAAGCAAACTGCCATGAAGCCTGACGTAGGACAGTTGGGCCCATATGGTCAGTTCTCGTATGCATTAACCTATTGCTTGAATACAAATGCCCTATGCAGCTCTCTTGGCTGTCAATGGCAAAGAGCATGTGGCATGCACATCAGAGATGAGTAGAAGAGATGGTTGCCTATCATGTAACTCACATCCTTACTTCCTCACAAGCAGAGCCACAAGTATTTCCAAACCACAAAACAAAACTCACTTATCTAAGCTATAAACACTTTAGTTGCGTGCATTTATACAATGTTAGGCATAGTTGGATGTGTTTGTTCTTTCATATATCTGTCCTCCCTTCGGCTCAATGTCAAAAAGTATATGGTTATGGGTTTTTGCCACAGGTTATTGTTTAGAGTGAAGATGTGAAGTACATTCTGAATCCAACGGCTTTGTGTAAGTTGAGTTATCAACTAACTATCTGGTGCTAAAATCTCAAAGAACAATGTGCCAGTTAGAGGAGTGGAGGAAGGCAAAAATTGCTTCTATTTTCTATGATATTTGTTATTTAGGCTAAGAAGCTGCCCATCATCTCTTTCAACCTAGAAATTTTGAAAAAGGAGAATATAGGACCTTCTACTTTCAGAATGATTTCCGTGCATTAAGTTTTACCACTCATTTAATTTCATAAAGGCATTTTTGTTCTTGAAATGCTTATTCCAGATAAGAAAATCTCCCATCACAACTATGTGAAGTCAGACCCAAAGAACACATTTTGGCCACGTCTCTTGACCAAAGAGTGGGACTCAGTATCAGGACTTGTTTTTCTCCCCAAGACAGATACCACCAATGTTAGACTGCATTCGCAATGGAAATCATTGCTTGGGCACTGAATCCAGCCACAGAGGATTTGGCAAAAAGGCTGTAACCTCTTCTTTCTCCTCACCAGTGAGAATCCCACCACAGGTTTCCATCCGTTGGTGACCTCCATCCTGGATTACCTCAATGCCCTTTGCTCAGGGCTATGGTTAGAGACCTCCCAGAAGCACCAGCTGTTGGTAGAGAATGCATCAGTTGTCTGGCTGCTAACGGGCATAGGCTGACGTGACTGGAGTGGCTCTGAATCCCCAGGGCCCATCTGGCTTAGGCTGATGGCCCCAAGCCCTTTCATCAGCCTGAGTCACTGAGATTTTCCAAGAAGTATATTGGGCTCGTTGACATTTTGCAACTTCTAAACCTCCATGGATGTTCACCACTTCCTGGCAAGGAGATGGACTGAATATAAGTAATTATAGTTGATGGCCAGTTTCTAGTCTAATTAACAAATATGTAAAATAGAAGCAATTTTGCCTTCCTTCACTCCTTCGACTTGCACATTTTTCTTTGGAATTTTAGTCCTAAATGATCAGTTGATTACTCACACAAAGCCTGCTTCAGAATGTATTTCACAGTTTCACTCTAAGCAATAATCTGCAGCAAAAAGTCTTACCATATACCTATGAGAATGGATAGATGTAAAAGAAGACAGTGATGTTTAACTAACTAACCCTTACCTATGCACAGTGAATTAGGCAAGAAATTGGCAGTAAAGAAAACATGACTCTCTTGAAAGGATGCCATGCATGCATATGCTTATCAACTGGAGGCTACAGGTCCACAGCCAGATGGCCTCCCTACCCGGGTCCTAAACCATCGCACCAACTAATTAAGATTTTGAAGAAAAATGAATATGAAATAACAATTTTCATCAGGGAATACATACTTGATTCTGCTTCCTCTGGTCTTCAATGAAATCCCAGATTATTAGCTAGTATCCCAGGTCTGTTGACTATGGAAATATGATTTGACCAAAAAAAAAAAATAGCAAGGCAAAATGTCATTGGTTTTAAATGTTTCACTTTCAAAAGTTTGCTTTTATAGAATACTCACCTAGAAATCAGAATTGGAAATTGTTGCACTAATTATATGAAAGGCTCTGATGTACTCAGTTGTTATTTAGGTTCTATTATTTTGGGTTTTGGACTAGTCAGTTTATTTAAAACTGGGCTTTAGAAACCAATCTTAAAACAGTGATTGAGGTTAACTAAAATAACACTGTGTATACACTATACGAAGGTTTACTAAAATAGCTGTCAGGTTACTGTCATTGAGATAACTTCTGTTTCACTCAAAGGGATAAGTTTTGATGGTGACAGATGGGGAAGCCTGGTGGGCTGCCATCTATGGGGTCGCACAGAGTAGGACACAACTGAAGCGACTTAGCAGCAGCAGCAGCAAAACTTGACTTGGGCTTGAGGAAGACAATCCTTATGCAAATCCTTACAGCACAATCAGTCGCTCATGCTGTGACAGCAGACCTTTCTCCAAAGAAGACCTCCAGATGACTAATAAACACATTTAAAAATGCTCAACATTGCTCATTATTAGAGAAATACAATCAAAACTACAATGAGGTATTACCTCACACCGGTCAGAATGGCCATCATCAAAAAATCTACAAACACTAAATGCTGGAGAAAAGAGAACCCTCCTGCATTGTTGGTGGGAACGTAAATTGATACAGCCACTGTGGAGAACAGCATGTAGATTCCTTAAAAAAAAAATAGGAATAAAAATTACCATATGATCCAACAATCCCACTACTGGGCATATGCCCTGAGAAAACCATAATTTAAAAAGACACATATACCCAAAGGCCCTATTCACTGAGGCCCTATTCACAATAGCTAGGACATGGAAGCAACCTAGATGTCCATTAACAGATGAGTGGATAAAGAAGTTGTGGTGCATATGTACAATGGAATCTTACTCAGCCATAAAAAGGAAAACATTTGAGTCAGTTATAGGTGGATGAAATTAGAGTCTATTACACAGAGTAAAGTAAGTCAGAAAGAGAAAAACAAATATTGTATATTAATGCATATATATGGAATATAGGGGGCTTCCCTAGTAGTTCAGTTCATAAAGAATCTGCCTGCAATGCAGGAGACCACTGTTCGATTCCTGGGTCAAGAAGATCGCTTAAAGAAAGGCTAGGCCACCCACTTCAGTATTCTCAGGTTCCACCACTCCCTGGTGGCTCAGATGGTAAAGAATCTGCCCGCAATGTGGAAGACCTGGGTTTGATCCCTGGGTTGGGAAGATCCCCTGGAGGAGGACATGTCAACCCACTCCAGTATTCTTGCCTAGAGACTCCCCATGGACAGAGGAGTCTGGCAGGCTACAGTCCATGGGGTCACAAAGAGCTGGACATAACTCGTTGAGCAACAACGCACAGCACAGCACATACATGGAATCTAGAAAGATGGTACTGATGAGCCTAATTGCAGGGCAGCAGTGGACATGCAGACATAGAGAAGAGACTTGTGGACCCAGGGGGAGAAGGAGAGGCTGAGATGAATGGAGAGTGTCGCATTGAAACACATACATCATCATATGTAAATTAGATAGCCAGTGGAAACTTGCTGTAGAACAAGGGAGCTCAAATCAGGTGCTCTGTGACAGCCTAGAGGGGTTGAATGGGGTGGAAGGTAGGAGAGAGGTTCAATAGGGAGGAGACATATGTATGCCTGTGGCTGATTCATGTTGATATATAGCAGAAACCAACAAAGTATTGTAAAGCAATTATCCTCCAATTAAAAATAAATAAAATTTAAAAAAATTTTAATGAGTAGGCAGAATGACCTACCCCAGGCATTAGGGTGAAATCATCCACTATCCAAAGAGAAAAACAGTCCATAATCAAAAATGTTAAGTTAATGGACACTCATAAGTTGAGAAAGTTAAATGAATTATCTAGATTCATACAATGAATTCCCTGAATGTTGTTTTATGTTAGTCTGTGTATTAAGGTAACTCTGTAGAAATCGTTACTATCTGGATATCAGACATTCGCAGGAGTGTTAGCAAAGAGGAGCTTAGGACAAAATGGCATATTCAATGAAGACAATTACAGGAGAAAATTCATGTTAAGTTACACTGACACTGATACTATTCATGTGTTACAGGGATACAGCTTATATGATATGTCTCCCTAGAAAGACCTGGGGGCAATCCTGCTTCTTCATGAAGCCCCCTTCACAACACCAGTTACCTGCATCTTGGTCCCACACTGGCTCAGCCAGTTACCAGCTACTGGGCCATGTGTCTGCCCACACACTTGCTGCAAATGTAGTGGTCCTGCAGTAGCGTCACCATTTAAGGACTCTGCCCCAAAGGCAGATGTACATTGCCTGACATTACATCAGGATCAATTTCCCTTCTTGTTCCCTTCTTACACTTAAAGATACTTTGAATTCAATGCCCTACAGATATTCCTTTGATTCTTCTCTGGGTCACCAACCTTCAGTCAAGAACCTTGCACATTCCTGGTTGCCTGAGATTTTAAAAGCCTGTCCAAGCATCAGCATTGGTCTGAATAGCATGTTCACCAGTCTGCAGCAAAAGTTAGGAGAGAACCAAAGGGCAAGGGAGTGATTTATTTTTCTCCCAAATTTAAACAGATACTTTGTAAAGGCTATCAATAGTTTAACTACACATACTTCTTATTTTTCTACTTTTTGGTGTTCTTCCTTCTGAAAAATGATGGTCATTGATTGACTACAAGTTTTCCTTAATGGTCTGACTTTGCTAAACATAATATAAATATAAGATGAATATCATGTTATTCCCTCCCTTCCTTCTTTCTTTCTTTGTCTCTTACATTTTTTTTGTTCATTTTTTATTTCACTGTTTTGTTCAATTCAAATCTGTGAAAAAAATGGGGCATTTAAGATTCACTGGTCACCAGGCTGTATCGATGAAATGTCAGTGTCCACCTTGTACTGACCACGTAGTTTCACTCAAATCTGTTCAAAGTGCACTAAAATCTACCCCTGCACAGTATCAGTGTGCAAGGAGAAATTCTGTATTTTCCATGGCAGGACTCTGGTAAGAGTATCTGGAAAGAAGGAGAGAGAGAGAAGGGAGGAAGGAAGGCAAGAAAGAAGAAAGGAAGGAAGGGAAGGAGGGAAATGAATGGGGGAGGAAGAGAGGGAGGGAGGAAAGGAAGAAAAAGGAAGAAAGAAAAAGAACAAAAGAGGAAAGAAGAGCGATTCTGTTAGTACTGTGGTCTCTCATGCTTTCCATTCAAATGTCCCCTCTAGTCAGGCTTAGCTTTGTTGCTATTTACAGCTGATTGGAGACATCATCTCCTGCCTCAGGTGTAGGTTTGGTCTGAACACCCACCAAGAGAGTAAAATCAGTGGGTCCAGGGAGGCTGTGAGTCACTTTGACTCCAGCAAACTCCAGAGTAACTGGATCACTGCTGTGACAGCTCCTTGACAAAATAAATAGGAAAGTTGAAGCTTGTGAGGCACATAAAGAGATGCAGCAACCTTGAGGACAGCCTACTGTCCCCAAAGATGCCAAAGCAGTAGATGAGGAAGAAGGTCAAGGTCCCATCCCAACCCTGTACCATCCCGCAGTGGTGTCAGTTTACAATTGTTCACTTTGCTTACTAGAATAACAGAAGATTAAAGATTACCCGGGAAAGATGCCAGAATATAGAGAACCAGGCCTGTTTGAGTCACCTTTTAGGACCAATGAGACAGGCGTGCTTCCCAATCTGATTTTGCTCAGTCCCCCTCAGACAGTGCTCCAAAAGTGAAGTGCCAGAAAAGACACTATTGAATGCCTGTGTATGTGCTAAGTCGTTTCAGTCATGTTCTACTCTTTCTGAACCCATGGACTGCAACTCACCAGGCTCCTCTATCCATGGGATTCTCCAGGTAAGAATACTGGAGTGTGTGGACATGCTCTCCTCCAGGGGACCCTCCCAACTTAGGGATCAAACTCACATCTTATGTCTCCTGCACAGGAAGGTGGGTTCTTTACCACTACCACCACACGGGAAGCCCCCAGTGCACTATTATTAATTTCTAAATATGAGGGGCTATCAACTAATACGGGGCTTCCCAAGTACCGCCAGTAAAGAACTGGTAAAGAACCCCCCTGCAGGAGACACAATAGACACAGGTTTGATTCCTGGGTCGGGAAGATCCCCTGGAGAAGGGATAGGCTACCCAATCTAGTATTCCTGAGCTTCCATGGTGGTTCAGATGGTAAAGAATCTGCCAACAATGAGGGAGACCTGGGTTCAATCCCTAGGTTGGAAAGATCCCTTGAAGGAGGTCATGGCAACCCACTCCAGTATTCTTGCCTGGAGAATCCCCATCTGCTTTTAAGACACATGCATATATAATAAAGATATAGTCAAACAAGAACAAATGCTTTTGGAGAAGGGCATGGCAATCCACACCAATATTGTTGCCCGGAGAATCCTACGGACAAAGGAGCCTGGTAAGCTACAAGTCCGCAGGGTCACAAAGAGTCAGACACGACTGAAGTGACTCAGCATGCACACAGAAAGAGAAATCCTTTTTTTCTACAATAATATATACCTCAAGGAACCTGACACATTTCTATCCCCATTAATAACAGAAAAAAGGTAGGGATATCATTATTGCCTCCATCACTGAAGATTATTTGGCATTTTTAGCCAATTGATTCAGATATGAAGCCTAAACTAGATAATTCACTCCTGAAAGCAAAGGCACAGACTACCTTAATTTCTCATATGATTATCTGTCTTTAAAAAGCCAAAGCAGGTAATTGGTAAGCAATTAAAATGAATAAAAGAATTAGACCAAAGGAGAATGGGCATTAAAAAAAAAATACAAAGTCAATGATTTTAAAAGTGATTAAATTGCTAAAAGGATTATTTAGAGAATTAGCAGCATGGGAATGGAAGTAGGCTTTGGTGGCTGGTTATTATTAGTTAGAGAGGCAGACAGGGATTCCCCCATCCCCCTTTGCCCTCCTCAGTGAAGAAGGAAAAGGAGCAAAGACAGGGTATCATACAGAGTGAAGTCAGAAAGAGAAAAACAAGTTTTATACATTAACGCATATATGTAGAATCTAGAAAAACTAGGATAGATGGTCTTATTTGCAAAGCAGAAATAGAGACACAGTTGTAGAGACACAGTTGTAGAGATCAAACATATGGATACCAAGAGGAAAGGGGGTGTGGGAGGAATTGGGAGGTTGGGATTGGCATATATACACTATTGATACAATGCATAAAAGAGATAAATAATGAGAAGACACTGGGAATGCACAGAGAACTCTGCTTAATGCTCTGCGTTAACCTGAATTTGAAGAAAGTACGAAAGGGAGGGGATATATGTGTATGTATAGCCGATTCATTTTTTCTGTATAGTAGAAACTAATACAACATTGTAAAACACTATACTCTAATAAAAATTACTTTAAAAAAAGAAGAAACCAAGACAAGAGCAGTGAAGAGACTGGGGTGGGGTTGAGCAGGGTGTTTAATTAAAGTGGAAGCTGAGGGAAAATGCAAAGGAGAGGACAAGCTGGTTTTTCAGAATCTTCGAATCTATGCAGAGAAATCTAAACCTGATTCAGGAAGAAAATAGAACACAAGAACTAAGAGAAGAAAAACAATCTTGGTGCTGCTGCTGATTAAAAGTCTGCTGTCCCCCTCCTTTTCTTCAAATTTCTGTTACTTTATTGTGAATGTTAGAGACTTCTTGCAAATATCTTTAAGCTGTGCTTACTGGTTAAGCTTACTTTCTTCCATAAGCTTTTGTTAGCAGTCTATGTGGTACTGGGTATGCAGCAATCAAGAAGATAAATTTCCCACCATCTGAAAATGGAAAGGGTACCATGTCTCTAGATAATGTTGTAATTTAGAAATTCTTCTAAAATAAAAGTTTGGGTCTGATACATTTCTAATCTGAGTGGGGAACATTTTTCATGGGATAAAAATCAATGGAAGAAATAAAGTGTGTGTGTGTGTGTGTGTGTGTGTGTGTGCGTGCGTGCACTTAGTCACCAAGTTGTGTGCAACACTTTGCAACCCCATAGACTGTAGCCAGTCAGGCTCCTCTGTCCATGGGATTTTTAGGGCAAATATATTGGAGTGAGTTGCCATGCCCTCCTCCAAGGGATCTTCCCAACTCAGGGATCGAATCTGAATCTCCTGAATTAGCAGCAGATTCTTTACCATTGAGCCACCAGGGAAGCCAGAAATAAAGTATGGATAGATTCAAATACATAAAATCTTTACCACTTTGTCAAAGCTTCTAAATTAAAAAGAGAAAAATGGAGAAAATCTAAGCAAACATTTAACCTAAATGTTTATACTAATAATTAAGAAAATGGAAAGCAAATAGATACAATGTTTGCAACAAACATGTATATTCTGATTATGAAGACACTGACTTGATAAATCCAAAAGATGTGATCTGACACTGCTATGGTCTGAGTATCTGTATTGCCCCCAAAATGTGTTGAAATTCTAATCCCCAAAGATGATGGTTTGAGGAAGGGGGACCTTGGGAAGATGCTTAGATCATGAGGGTAGAACCCTCAGGAATGGGACTGATTCCCTTATGAAAGAGGCTCCAGGGAGATCCCCAGCAGCTATGAACCAGGATGAAGGTGCTCATCAGAGAATATGTCCATGCTGGTGCCTTGATCTTGAACTTGTCAGCCTCTAGGATTGTGAGAAATAAATTTTTGTTTATAAGTTACCTTATCTGTGATATTTTGGTATAGCAGCCTGAATGAACTCAGACAGACACACAACCAATACTGCACACTTTGAAAAACACTGAATTTTTATCATTAAAAAAATTTTTTTAATAGATTTTACTAAAATAACTGAATGTAATAACATTTAAAAAGTCTCTATTTTAAGGATGAGATGTGTCTAATAAAGATTTAAAAAGCAGCTCAATTCACTTTGGAAACATTCTGTCCCCGGCCCATCACCCCACTTTACTGCAACTTTCAATTCCTTTGTTGATCTTACTTGAAATGCTACTTTGTGTCACTCTGTTTTCCTAATTATAAATTAAACTAGATTCCTGAGTTGTCTGATTCAGGACTATCTGAGCTTTTTCTTTATATCAAATCCTCTTTTCTTCCACTCTTAAGTGTAAATGCTAACTCTCTTATCAAATGTTTCCTACATATGCTTTCTCACCTAATTAGGTAAGAGATTACTTTTGTCCAGCTCTTTCCTGGAAGTACAAAGAAATCTATAAGGAGATTAGGCGGAACATCTCCATGTCAGCCGTACAGACTTAGCTGCTTTTTCAAATCTCCAGGTCTGTCTCAATTTGTCTGCCTTTCTTTATTTTCTGGCTTCAACTCAATTATGCTGCATTTCCTGGACTCTAAGAAACACATTACTTTTCACGTTTTAATATTTCTAAAATTGGAACTTTAATTGAATTTGTCCAAGTTTCTTTGTTACTTTTACTAATTATCTTAATTGCAATGCAGGAGTTCTTTTAAAATAAAGATGGCAGCTTATATTCAATGTAAAACTTGTAAAATATAAAGCACATTGAATTCCAAACTATTTTCTCAAAAGATGAATCTCGCCCTCACCAAAAAACAACTTTGAATCAGTTTAAAAAAACTTAGTAAGATGTGACATTTCTTTCATTATTTACACTTTAAATAATCCCTCTATATTTTGAAGATGTATGTTATGATTTTCCCCCCTGGCACTTTTGTACAAGCAATTCTGGAAGACTTGGAGAAACGGTGAACCACTCGGAAGTTGGGAGGAACATTCTTGCGCAAGGAGACACCTGCTTTATTGAAACAACTGGGCTGCTATTCAGCTGATGCACTGACAAGGCGAAATTGACCAGGTGCATTGGACTGTAGAGTACCATGATGCACTTGGCATCACACAGTAAGTCACCCAGTTGTGTGCTGGTGGATGTTTAACAACTGGCTTTCTGGGGGAAGGGGAAGTCTTCATGTGTAGCATCTCCAATTCCCCTGGTTTCCCCCCACAGCCAATTTTAAGCTACCAACATCACTGAATTGGGGGTTGGCAAGAAATGCACACAGACCCTCCTAGTATTAATAGATTCCAGCACCCATCTGAACTGAATTCCTGGAAAACAAACATGATAAGTTATTGCAGGGTTAAAGAAAGCCTCAGACCAGTGACTAGACTTACTGAAGGAGATGAATTATGCTAGGGGAGCAAGGACAGAAATTTGGGTGAGAAGGGATAACTGAGTCAGAGGTTAAACATATTGTATTGGGGAAAAGTTGTCTAATTGTGGTTTTTTAGGTCATTTATTATGCATATATAAACACCCTCATCTATTTCGTCTATGAAGTCTTTGTAAATGCTACACTGCTCACTGATGCTTTGGGATGAGTTTTGGTTGAGGGGAGGTGGTTGTGGGGAGTATGAATTGCAAAAAAGTGCAGAATCCTGCTTCAAGATTGGTGCAGGACTAAACCTGAAGCTGCATGTTAATAATAACTTAAGAGGACAAAAAGTAGAAGTCAGAGAAGGTGGAAGATTTCCAAAACAGAAAAGTAGAGGGGTTTTTGTTTGTTTGATTGATTGGCTATTTTTCCTGCTAGTGAGTTTTAGTTTATGTGGCTAGCGTAGAGGACAAGAGAGAAACGGCAGAGAAAGGGACAGCGTGGAATGCGGGGCTTTGGGGACTGTATGGCTAAGCCAACAATGTTTGACATCGTAAGTGAAAGTTTCACGGAGAAGGCAATGGCACTCCACTCCAGTACTCTTGCCTGGAAAATCCCATGGATGGAGGAGCCTGATGGGCTGCAGTCCATGGGGTCGTGAAGAGTCAGACGTGACTGAACGACTTCGCTTTCACTTTTCACTTTCATGCGTTGGAGAAGGAAATGGCAACCCACTCCAGTGTTCTTGCCTGGAGAATCCCAGGGATGGGGGTGCCTGGTGAGCTGTCGTCTATGGGGTCGCACAGAGTTGGACACAACTGAAGCGACTTAGCAGCAGCAGCGGTGAAAGTTTCTATGTTCCCGTGATGAAAAATTGATCCAATAATTTTTACAACTCTTTTTTGAAAATTGAAATATGATTCATCTTTCTGTTTTTTTAATTTTGGAGGCTCAGTGGTACAGAAATTGCCTGTTAATGCAGGAGATGCGGGAGATGCAGATTTGATTCCTGAGTTGGGAAGATTCCTTGTAGAAGGAAATGGCAACCTGCTCCGGTAATCTTGCCTGGGAAATCCCATGGACAGAAGAGTCTGGTGGGTTACAGTCTATGAGGTCACAAAAGAGTCAGACATGACTTAGCGACTAAACAATAGTTGATTTACAATTACAATTTAGTTTCAAGTGTACAGCAAACTGATTCAGTTATACACACACACACACACACATATATATTTTTTTTCAGATTCTTTTCTATTATATGCAATTATAAGATACTGAATACAGTGCCCTGTGCTATACACTAGGTCTTTGTTGTTTACCTATTTGGTATATAATAGTGTGTATATGTTAATCCCAAACTTGTAATTTATCCCTTCCCACACCCACTCTCTTCCCTTTGATAACCATAAGTCTGCAAGAATTGCTCCAATATTGATACAATCTGATATAGCCTTCTAACCACACTGATCCTTTCAAGTGAATGGTTTAAAAATTTCTTCTGGATAGAACTTCTTAAATTACACTTACTCAGTTCTTTTCCCAGACTTTCACCAGAGACAATTTCATGGTAAAGTCAAATAGACCCTATGAGATAAGATGCCCACACATTTGACTTCCTTATCACCATCTCACATAGACTGGGAAAATGGGAAGCAGTGAAATTGAAGGGAATTGTCCTTGAGCATCTCCTTTGTCAGAGGGTAGGCCTGGAAATAGAAGCCTGTGTTCGGGCTTCTGATCCTGTTCTCTTTCTCCCAGATGTTATCTTTGTGACTGCCCCAAGCTCTTGGGTACACGGAAGCCACCAGAAACTGGGACAGAGGGCATGGTTATACTTTGGTGATGCTTTGCCCATCATGTGAGAGACAATTTCTATGTTGGTGTCCTTCTGAACTGTGGAGAAAGTGGGGAGAAGGACTGGATGAGGCTGTTCTCTGTGTGGTCCAGAGGCCTTTACTGCAGGAAGTGGGCCCTTCCGGCCACACTGCTACCAGGAATCCTTCTTTCCCCTTATAGTAAACCCTTGTTTATAAATATACGTGCACCCGTATACAAACATATACATCCTTCAAACCTCCAGAGTGGCTCTGAATCCACAAAGATAAATACACAAAGAAGAAGCATGACAGAGACGGATGGACAGAGAAGTATTTTTAATTTTTTAAGAAAACATTTGCTTGCTTTCGGGGAGAAACAGTCGGTTCTAGGGGAAAGGAAACCTGTACTTAGGCTAAACTTCCTCAGGATTAATTATTACTGTATTTGAAATCCAAATGACTTGACCCATCATTAGTGGATAAGTGTAGGCCAGGGAATAAATATCCACTGTGTCCACAATAAGACAGGTACCCGCACCGAGTTCAAAGGCCCCAGGACTCTACCACACACACGTTGAGGCCATCTTTAGAGTTGTGAGGATGACGAAAAGCTGGCTGGCTTCTGAAAGCCCAAGGAGGCAGCCAGCACAACCTCAGCCTAATTAGCAGAAACCACAGGTCTAACCGGCTGCTGAGCCATTCACGTAACCAATCCTGGAGCCAGATGCCACTTGTGGGAAAACATACCTCAGCGCTCCTCGTTGAAATTCCGTCCCTAGGCTCATAAAGAGGGTACTGTGTGAGCCACACAGGCCTGGCTTGGGGCAACTGGGGCCATTCTGTGAGATAGAGCGCGAGGCTCTGCTCTGCGTTCCAAATGGCCCCTGATTGTAAACAGGCTGTTCAGCGCGCCTGGAACTCAGTGGAGGCCCTGCCGCTGTTTTCATGCACGCCTGGGATTTTCACTGTATTCCAACTTGTGTAGGAAAAGGATCAGAAGAGTCTAAAATCCCCTATGAAGTAAATGAACGAAGAAGTGTTTTATCAATAAAGTTTCATTTACACCTCGCATGCGTATCGCTTAAATGACAAAAGCCCGGGAACACCTCACATCTTCTTTCGAACATATGTCTTTTTTTCTCTTCATAAACAGAGTCCAGACCTCAAACACTTGTGTACTTCATAAGTGTTATTTGAAGATGGTGGCATTTGTTGAATTGAATTCGGGCACTTGGCTCACAAAGGGTTCTCTTTGCTCCATTCTATTTAATGTAACTACAACTACCAATTTTTCCCATGAAGGAAACGTTTAATGATATAAATGGATTTTAAAACAATTTGGTACCCTAACCTATGAATGTTGGCACTCAACGTTTTTAATAGGTGTAAGGTCATAGTTCAGTCTTAGTACATTATCTCTTATTTTGAACATTATCTTAGTACATAATCTTAGTACATTATCTCTTAGTTTTCTATAGAAATATCTATCCTGGAGAGCAATATAAAAGCTTTGTTTAGCAACAAATCTAAGTGGATCAGGTCACAAAAGAAGAAAAACAAAAAGCAAAAACCTTTTTGCTACTCAGGACAAAAAAAAAAAAATGTGTAGAGCATATAAGAATTGGTATGATGTCTTTCCAGGGTCTGGAAGAGGAGTTTATTTAAAAAAAAAAAAAAAAACCCAAACGAAACAAAGGCCAAAAGGACAGAAGAGTTAATAATATAATTTCACGGTTTATAAAATATTGGTGAAGTTTGGTGGTGTCTTACATACCTTAAATTTGCCAGGACACACTATCTATTCTCTTAAACCCTTTACATCCATATTGAGCTTCCATTCATATTTCTCATTCTCTACATGATTTCCCAAATTATTTCTTCTGTCTGTCATGATTTCCCATTTTTTTTAGTCAAAGCATCTAATGCTCGTGATTAAGCAATACACAGAAAAATCTTTGCAGATAACAACATGCCCTGATGTCCTGGTGGGAAAAATATTGTTGGGATTATGAGAATAAATCAGTGCATGAAGCAAACTTAATTCCTCCCATCTATGCTGCCCACTTTGATCCTCTCACTTGTTTTTGCCTCATAGCCTCATGCTCCAAGAACAGGGGAGCTTTGTGTGGACTACTATTCAACCAGAAACTATATCTTCAAAAGAAATTGCATATATTATAAGGCATGAGTAGTACAGTAAAAACAGAAAGATGGAGAAAAATGAAATGTGTTGAGATTACGTATACCAAAGAAAAATAAGAAAAGGTAACAAAGAAAGCAAGTAAAGAAAAGGGAAATTTCTACGAAGCTTTTAGACAGGCTCCAAGGCCAGTTGCTCAATCCTAAGAGTGCTTTAAGTATTTCCAATGCATTGATGTACTTGGACAGCAAACAACTTAGCTGAAAATTGGATTTCCTAATATTAAGAAGGGAAAGAATATTGACAGGCAGTGAGAGCATCTGCCACAGACGGCAATTACACAGTACAGATTTTATTCTTTAACTTGAACTAAGGAAAAAAAAAAGGCGAAAATATTTACTGAAATGCGTTTCTATTCCAAAGAATAGAAAATGTGAAATTTTTTCTTTCAGCTTAAGTAAGATATTTCACGTGGAAACTGTTGAAAGGAGTAAAGTGACTAAATCATTCTAAAGAGGGATTTTTTTGTTTCCTCCTTTTATGGTGAGTAGCTTTGAAAGTACCTGTGGTATCCGGATATTGAAGAATCACTGAATCATGAGCTAAAGGACAACTTTACAGAAGAGAGTTAGAGATGTTTAGGAAACACAGTTAAGCTGAATATCAAAAGGGTCTGACATCAACTTTGATGGTTAAAAGTAGGCACTTTTGAGGCTAGCAGAGAGCGAAAGTCTTTGACAGAGTATGCTTTTATTTTCTGAACAAAACAAATCTATTTTGTTCTTTCACAAGGCCAATCATCAAACTCATTCAGTATTGTATATAAGAAAAATATATACAAGAAAATATGTATAAGAAAAAATAAATTTTTAGCTGTGTGTTTAATGAAAAATAGCATTAAATTAAAAGAGAAAAAGTACATTTGAGTCTTTGTAATGTAAGCAGGTTCTGCTGCTGCTGCTGCTAAGTCGCTTCAGTCGTGTCCAACTCTGTGCAACCCCATAGACGGCAGCCCACCAGGCTCCCCCGTCCCTGGGATTCTCCAGGCAAGAACACTGGAGTGGGTTGCCATTTCCTTCTCCAATGCATGAAAGTGAAAAGTGAAAGTGAAGTAGCTCTGTCATATCCAACTCTTAGCAACCCCATGCACTGCAGCCCACCAGGCTCCTCCATTCATGGGATTTTCCAGGCAAGAGTACTGGAGTGGGGTGCCATTGCCTTCTCCAAGCAGGTTCTAGAAGGAGTCAAAAGCTAATAATAAATAAATACAGTAAATTGTTTCAAAGAGTACAGTTGACCTCTGATCCAGACAAGATAGTGTAGGCCCATTTTTCCCTATTTCTCCTTGCTAGGCATAACTCTCACCATAGAAATGGCACAAGAAATACCGAAGAAGGACTTTGAAATGTGGTAGGAAAAAGGGGAGTTTCTTTAGAACCACAAGACTTGAAAAACAACACAGCAAAAGAACGTTTTATGTCCCCTCACCCAACAAAAGAAATCTACGCAGACCATCATTTCCCAATACCTGATCTAACAACAGAAGAGAACTCCCCTGAACTGAATGAAACTCCCTCTAACATCAGGTGAGATCAACAAAAGCCATAAGGGCATTGACTGAGAGGTTCAGGAACAGTAAGCAATGAGGAAAAGTCTTCTCCTCTCCCACCAGGACTGAGTCCCAGGCAAGAGGGACTCGGTGTCAGTGAGAGGGACTCAGCTACAAAAGCAGCCCAGTGCCTGGAAGTTTCTTGTCCCTGTAGTCTAAGTCCATCCTCCCTAACCCAGAGACACCAGAATAGTCCAGAGGCACCAATAGGAGGACCCCAACACACCCTCATCAACTGAGACATATCTGGAAGCCAGGCCTGAAGAAATCCCTGATTTCCCCTCAGGAGGCACCAGCAGAAATTAGAGGGGTCCTCAGTGGCAACACATAAACCAATAAGACAAAAATAACACTTATTTATATTATTATTATTATTATTACATAATATACTACTACTACTACTACTAAGTCGCTTCAGTCGTGTCCGACTCTGTGCAACCCCATAGACAGCAGCCTACCAGGCTCCCCCGTCCATGGGATTTTCCAGGCAAGAGTACTGGAGTGGGGTGCCATTGCCTTCTACGATTACATAATATAAGAATATACCAAAGAATATGTTGCTTTGATAAAGAATCTGAAAATTAAACTCCCAGTGAAATAAAAGCTCACAAAAGTCGGATAAAATCCATGTATGTTAACCTTAAATTGCATGACTGCTAGCTAAAATAAAAGATTTATATGAAATCCAAAGTCTCCTAACATAATAGATTAAAATATTCAGGGTAAAGTAGAAAATTATCTGTCATACAAATAACAAGGAAAATCACAACCCGAATGAGAAATGACAATAAACCCAAATCAACAATGAGTTACATTTTGGAATTATTTGACAAAGATTTTAACATAGTAATCATAAAAATGCTTGAACAATCAATTAAAAATTCTCTTGGAACAAATGAAAAAATGGAAAAATCTCAGCAAAGAAAGGAAAATTATATTTAAAAAACCAAGTGGAAATTAGAAATAAAAAAACTCACTGCATTGACTAAATAATAGAATAGAGATAGCAGAAGATAGAGTCAGTAAATTTTACAACAAAAGTGTAGAATTTACCCAATCTTGCCTACCCAGACAAAATAGCCTAAATGTATATATGTATATATACACACACACACACATACAAAGACTTAGGGACCTTGAGACAATAACAAAAGAGTGGTATTGGAAGAGTATCTAAATAAATGATTACCAACAACTCCCTCAAGTTACCAAAAGACACAAACCTACAGATACAGGAAGCCAAGTAAACCCCAAACAAGATAAACTCAAAAAAACTCATGCCCAGATTTCATAATTAAACTTTTAAAAACTAAAGACAAAAAAATCTTTAAAACATCTAGAGAGAAATAACACATTACCTGTAGGGGAACAGCAATTAAAATTATAGCAGATTTCTGATCTGAAACTATGGAGGCCAAAGAGAAGTGGCACAATGGTTTTCAAGAGCTGAAAGGAAAGAACCGCCCACCTCAAAAACTATATCCAGTGAAACTATCCTTCAGAATAAAGAGATAAGTTATATTTGCATACAAAGAAAAACAAATTTAATGCCAGCCAACCTACCATTAAAGATTGGCTGAAGGACTTTCTTCAGACAAAAAGGAAATGCTAAAAGAAGGACTCTTAGAGTGTCAGGAAAGAAGGATCAATGGAAAGAGCAGAAATCTGTATACAATAGACTATTATTTTCCTGATGAATTTTATAAACCAAAGCTGATACTTCAATGAAAAATTATAACACTGTCTCATATTTAAGACAGGGCTTCCCCAGTGGCTCAGAGATAAAGAATCCACCTGTAATGCAGGAGACTCAGGGGACACAGGAGATGGTAGTTTAATTTCTGGGTTTGGAAGATCCCCAGGAGAAGGAAATGGCAACCCACTCCAGTATTCTTACCTGGGAAATCCCATGGACAGGGGAGCCTGGCAGGCTATAGTCCATAGGGTCATAAAAGCTGAGAGCAGGACTTAGTAACTAAACAACATACTTAAGACAGTGATATTTAAAAGTGAGGAAGATAAAGGAAACTAAATGGAAGTGAAGTTTTCACACTTCACTTGAACTGGTAAAATGTTGATACCAGTAGACTGTGATAAGTCTATATTTTAGACTGTGATAAGTGTATATTTCAATAACTAGAGTTGTCACTATGAAAACTAGAAAAAGAGATAACACACAAAAATACAAGTGAATCAAAATGGAATTTTAAAAAACTTGTCCAAATAGCTCACAGGAAAACAAGAAAAGAGAAAGAGAAGAAACAAAAACCATAAAAAGCAGAAAAACAAGTAGTGAAACGCCCTACTTAAGTGCTAGCATATTATTAATTACCTTGAATGTAAATGGTCTAAATACATCCATCAAAGGACACAGATTGTTCAGCTGATTAAATTAAATGATCCAACTACGTGCTGCTTACAAGAAACTTACTAATGCAGGAGACACAGGAGATGGGTCAGGAAGATTTGACCCCTGGGTCAGAAAGATCTCCTAGAGATCTTGGTCCCCTGGAAATGGCAACCCACTCCCGTATACTTGCCTGGGAAATCCCATGGACAGAGGAGCTTGGTGGACATCACTGAGTGACTAAACAATAACAACAATTAGCAATAAAAGAATCAACCCATTGGAAAGAGAGAATCCTAAATTTATACATACTAAACAAGAAAGCCTCAATATGCATGAAGTAAAAACTGATAGAGCTCAATTCTAAGATGCCCTTTTTTGGTTGCCAGAGGTAGGATGTGAGGGGGTAAGGAAAAAAATAAAATGCACATTTTTTTCATATTTAATATTCCTGGAAACAGATATGTCTCTTAATGCATGAAAATTCTAATGTGAAAAGCTTTTATTTTTAAAAAACTGTCATAAGTTAATAACACATTTTATACATCAGTAGTCTTAGAAATGAGAAAATGTGATTATTGCCTCTGTTTCAAATATATATCCCACTTAATGTTAAGAAAAACAATTTAATAGTATTGATAGGTAGACAGACGCTTAGAATTCCATTCATCCCATAAACTAAATTTCTAAATCAAAACAGACACAAACATACCAAATGATATTAAAGTTTGTCTTGTTAAGACAAAAAGGGTAGAATCTGAAAATACTATTATGAAGTCAGCTTATAAAACAAGAACAATAAATGGCCTTTGTTTTCTACATTGATCAGAATTTTCATCCAACAGCTTCATATTACAGTTTACTACATATTTCGTATTAACTAAACACTGCAAAATGCTCAGACTGGAGACTGGGTTTTGTTTTTGTTTGAAAGAATGAGTAACCGAAAAGCCAAAGTTTGACAGATGTCTGCTGATGCTATGTGTACCAGTTAGTCGACCAGTTCACTTTCAAAATCAATTCTAGGATTCCCCTAATATTTTGGACAAATGCTTATGTCTACAGCTAGGGCTTTAGTCATTCTACTCTGATTGCTCTTGATCTTGAATTTCTCAAGTCCTGCAATAATTACTGTGTTCTCTTCTTTGAACTTAGGGATCATTGTTAAGTGCAGCCAAGCATTTTAGCAAGAATTTGCACAGAAGGTGCAAATGTGTTGTTGTTTTGTCCATTTTAAAACATACATGGAGAATCTTTATGTATTTTCCTTTGATTTGCTTATTTCCCCCTAAATTATGTTTCTGAAATTCATATCTTGATATATTGCTCATTTATTTTTATTGGTGTGCAGTTTTCAAATGTATTTTCATAGTTTATTTGATCACTCTATTGTCAATTTGTTGTTCAGTTGCTCAGCAGTGTCCAGCTCTTTGTGACCCCGCGGACTGCAGCACACCAGGCTTTGCTATGCTTCACCATCTCCCAAAACTTGCTCAAACTCATGTCCATTGAGTGAGTGATACCATCCAAACATCTCATCCTCTGTCATCCCCTTCTCCTCCTGCCTTCAATCTTTCCCAACATCAGGGTCTTTTCCAGGGAGTTGGTTCTTCGCACCATGTGGCCAAAGTATTGGAGCTTCAGCTTCAGCATCAGTCCTTCCAATAAATTCAGGGTTGATTTCCTTTAGGATTGACTGATTTGATCTCCTTGCAGTCCGAGGGTCTCAAAAGAGTCTTCTCCAACACCACAGTTCGAAAGCATCAATTCTTCAGCACTCAGCTTTCTTTATGTGCCAACTTTTATTAGGTTTTTGGATTGTTCTGATGAGCAATGCTAGTATATGTACTTTTATTTGCCTTCTGGAGCTTCCCCAGTGGCTCAGCAGTAAAGAATTCCCCTGCGATGCAGGAGACACAGGAGACACAAATTCGATCCCTGGGTCAGTAAATTCCCCTGGAGAAAGAAATGGCAACCTACTCCAGTATTCTTGCCTGAAAAAATCCCATGGACAGAGGAGCCTAATAGGCTACAGTCCAAAGGTCCCAAAGAGATGGACAGGATTGAGCAACTAAGCAAGCATGAGCACAAACATAACAGTTAATGTAGAGTACATCCTAGACACTGGCTCCTGAGTTGCAGGTATGTATCTATAAACTTGATTCAGTTCAGTTTGGTCACTCAATCATGTCCAGCTCTTTGAGACCCCATGAACTGTAGCACGCCAGGCCTCCCTGTCCATTATCACCTCCCAGAGTCCACCCAAACCCATGTCCATTGAGTTGGTGATGCCATCCAACCATCTCATCCTGTGCTGTCCCCTTCTCCTCCTGCCCTCAATCTTTCCCAGCATCAGGGTCTTTTCCAATGAGTCAGCTGTTCCCATGAGGTGGCCAAAGTATTGGAGTTTCAGCTTCAACATCAGTCCTTCCAATTAACACCCAGGACTGATCTTTAGGATGGACTGGTTGGATCTCCTTGCAGTCCAAGGGATTCTCAAGAGTCTTCTCCAACACCACAGTTCAAAAGCATCAATTCTTTGGAACTCAGCTTTCTTCACAGTCCAACTCTCTCATCCATACATGACCACTGGAAAAACCATAGCCTTGACTAGACGGACCTTTGCTGGCAAAGTAATGTCTCTGCTTTTCAATATGCTATCTAGGTTGGTCATAACTTTCCTTCCAAGGAGTAAGCGTCTTTTAGTTTCATGGCTGCAATTACCATCTGCAATGATTTGGGAGCCCCCAAAAATAAAGTCTGACACTGTTTCCACTGTTTCCGCATCTATTTCCCATGAAGTGATGGGACCAGATGCCATGATCTTCGTTTTCTGAACGTTGAGCTTTAAGCCAACTTTTTCACTCTCCTCTTTCACTTTCATCAAGAGGCTCTTTAGTTCTTGGGTGGTGTCATCTGCATATTTGAGGTTATTGATATTTCTCCCGGCAATCTTGATTCCAGCTTGTGCTTCATCCAGCCCAACATTTCTCATAATGTACTCTGCATATAAGTTAAATAAGCAGGGTGACAATATATAGCCTTGACGTACTCCTTTTCCTATTTGGTAAATCACTGCAGATGGTGACTGCAGCCATGAAATTAAAAAATACTTACTCCTTGGAAGGAAAGTTATGACCAACCTAGATAGCATATTCAAAAGCAGAGACATTACTTTGTCAACAAAGGTCCGTCTAGTCAAGGCTATGGTTTTTCCAGTGGTCATGTATGGATGTGAAAGTTGGACTGTGAAGAAAGCTGAGCACTGAAGAATTGATGCTTTTGAACTGTGGTGTTGGAGAAGACTCTTGAGAGTCCCAGACTGCAAGGAGATCCAACCAGTCCATTCTGAAAGAGATCAGCCCTGGGTGTTCTTTGGAAGGAATGATGCTAAAGCTGAAACTCCAGTCCTTTGGCCACCTCATGCAAAGAGTTGACTCCTTGGAAAAGACTGATGCTGGGAGGGATTGGGGGCAGGAGGAGAAGGGGACGACAGAGGATGAGATGGCTGGATGGCATCACCGACTCGATGGACGTGAGTTTGAGTGAACTCCAGGAGTTGGTGGTGGACAGGGAGGCCTGGCGTGCTGCAATTCATGGGGTCGCAAAGAGTCGGACACGACTGAGTGACTGAACTGAACTGAACTGAACTGAAACTTGATTAGGTGGTACTGAATTGTTTCCAGTGTAGCTGTATTGTTTTAAATTCTCAACAGCAGATTATGAAAGTTCCTAGTATTTGCTTTCCTCACAAATGCTTGGTATTTTCCAACCATTTACTTTTTGCCAATCAGCAGCTATGAAATAGTTCTTATATTTCTTTCATTTCTTATGCTATCTCTTTAATTATTTTAGTGCAGTAACTTCACGGTTTGTTTCTATTTTCTTATTAACTTTTCCACAGAGGTTTGTTTCCTCAAGTAACTTTGTGACTTTTTATTGTGGGTTCTTCAGTAGTGAAGTGAAAGTGTTAGTCGCTCTGTTGTGTCCGACTCTGTGACCCCATGGAGCCTGCTAGGCTCTCATTTTCAAGAGGAAGTCCTATGCACCAGGAATGGTGGAAGTGTTCTTGTGGAGTAATTTTGTCTTCATATTTGCTGGATTCGATTTGTCCCAGACCAGTTTTTCCATAAATATTTCAGCAAGATGCCTTGGGTCTTCACAGTGTCCACTCCTATGTTTTCTGTTCTGGCATTGAATTCTTTATTTATTTCTGACACCTGGGGATTTCTCTTCCTTTTGTATTGGGTTGTACCTCTGTTGTTGTTGCTGGGTTTTATTTTTGTCAAATAAATGGAATGAGAGGGAGTCTTCATGCCGGTTCAGTTTGTCGCAGAAATTCTGGTCTGATTTAGACCAGAGTAAGAGTAATGTCTCAAAGTAAAGTGGTTTGGGCTATAATTTGGTTTCTAATAAAATTCGACCACAGGAAGAAAATGGACTAGGAGTACTGTGATTCCTGGGCTTCCCAGGTGGCACCAGTAGTAAAGAACCTGCCTGCTAATGCAAAAGAACCTGCCTGTAAGAGATTCGGGTTCGATTCCCAGGTGGGGAAGATCCTATGGAAGAGGGCATGGCAACCCGCTCCAGCCTTCTTGCCTGGAGAATCCCATGGACAGAGGGGCCTGGTGGGCTATGGTCCATAGGGTCGCAAAGAGTAGGACATGACTGAAGCGACTTAGCACACGCTGTGATTCCTAGGACTATCACTGCACTGCCAGTTCATTAAATAGCCTTATGGTTTTAAAATGAATCTCATAAGCCTTCTCTAAAGAGGAGGATCAGCTCTCAGAGTATACATAAAATCAACTGTCAAAGCTTGCCAGTCTAAGAGCTAGATGCTAGACTTTGATTCGACTTTCTAATGTCATAAATGCCACCCTGTGTAACTTCTTGGAACACAGCCCGACTATAGGTAATTTTCCCTGGTAATAATACCTCAACTCACTGTTTGCTGAACAAATATATGTGGTTATTATCTACATGCCTTAGCACGCGCTGAAGCTTACAATGCTCTAGTTAACTTTACACATAATCAACCTAAGTTTTCAAAACCTAATTTCAATTGTCTGAAAATTCAGCGGATTGTTTTAGCATTTAATTGCCTTATTTATGAGATACTGTTACTTATGCTAATTGCTTTCAATTTAGATTATTATTAGTTGACTTCTCAAATTATCTCTTCCTCTTAAAAAACTTAAGATAATTTATAATTCTTAGTGATTTACTAAAAAAAGATAAGGAGATTACATGAAACACATTTCTTAGAGTCATCCTGACCCTAAGAAGTATTTAAATAATTTTATTTAATCAAGAAAAAAATCTGGAGTTGATAAAAATGATTCAAAATGTTATATTTTCATGCATTTTGTTTTCTCTTGTATTTTTAAGGTATCAAAGCTTAATTTCTGCCCACTCCCCTTTAAAAATTCATAAATGGCATTCTCTTGCAAGGTAGAGAAATAAACTAAATGTCCTACTTGTAATAGCCTTTGGGGGCTAAAACAGAGCAAATTTTATTAAAAGACTGCTTTAAACAGTTGAGAAAAAAAAAGAATAAGTGAAGGGAGTCATTTTAAATGGATAGGAATCAAGTCTCATCAACATCTAAAATTAAACATACTTCTCCCTTAGTTTTTCCTGAATATGCTGTGGCCATAAATGAATGCTTAATATCTACATTTTCATGGAAAAGAAAATTTAAACAAACTCATACATATGTTCTGCTATACTGCATTGCTCACCACTGTCTATTTTCTATGACTAACTTGCTGTCACTGCATTTCCCTTCCCAGGTGGCTCAGTGATAAAGAATCCACCTGCCAATGCAGAAAACACAAGAGACCAGATTTGATCCTGGGGTTGGGAAGATCCCCTAGAGTGGAAAAGGGCAACCCACTCCAGTATTCTTGCCTGGAAAGTCCCATGGGCAGAGGGGCCTGGCAAACTACAGTCCATGAGGTTGCAAAGAATCAGACATGACCGAGCACACACTCTAGTGCTTCAGTTTGCACATTGATTGGGTGCCTGTTATGTGAGAGACACCACGCTACATGCTTAAGGCAGCAAAAAGATGACCAATATAAGAAAATTTGCTTCCTAAAATCAAGGTAGATTTGTTTTTGTAAACTGGTAAAAATCATGCCAGGAAAAAAATAATAACTATGATAATATAATATATGTTAGGTCAGATCAGATCAGTTCAGTCGCTCAGTCGTGTCCGACTCTTTGCGACCCCATGAATCCCAGCACGCCGGGCCTCCCTGTCCATCACCAACTCCTGGAGTTCATTCAGACTCACGTCCATCGAGTCAGTGATGCCATCCATCCAGCCATCTCATCCTCTGTCGTCCCCTTCTCCTCCTGCCCCCAATCCCTCCCAGCATCAGTCTTTTCCAATGAGTCAACTCTTCGCATGAGGTGGCCAAAGTACTGGAGTTTCAGCTTTAGCATCATTCCTTCCAAAGAAATCCCAGGGCTGATCTCCTCCAGAATGGACTGGTTGGATCTCCTTGCAGTCCAAGGGACTCTCAAGAGTCTTCTCCAACACCACACTTCA
>NW_011494683.1:321617-329535 GCF_000754665.1 Bison bison bison
CTTCACAGTCCAACTCTCACATCCATATATGACCACTGGAAAAACCATAGCCTTGACTAGACGAACCTTTGTTGGCAAAATAATGTCTCTGCTTTTGAATATGCTATCTAGATTGGTCATAATATGTTAGGTACATCATATAATATAAATAATATTATAATAATTATAAGCTATAATCTTTTGAATGTTTTCTCCACTAAGGCACTTTTAAAGTATTTTCGTGAAGGAAGATATAGTGCAAGACATCTTAAGGCTAGAGAAGCAATGCAAGCTTTCACTTTGAAATTTTGAGTTATATAATGCTATATAATTGCTGCCTATAGCACCAGTAGGACTAGATTCATAGAATTCACTGAGGTTAAGGGGTAGCCCCATGGACCATTTTCCATGAAGCGAGAGACATGGTTACAAATTATCATCTAATAGTTTAGTGTAAACAAGTATCTGGGAATCAAGAAGCAAACACAAAACAAAAGTCGTCACAAAAAAATACAAAGTGGAAGATATATTTGCAATATTACATACAAACTTTAAACATTATAAAGTTTAAAATTCTTAGTATAGTAAGAGTTCTTATGAATCAGAAAGACAGCCAACCCTCTCGAAAAAGGAACTACAGGCAAGGACAGAAAATTCATCAAAAAAAAGAAAAGAAGAGGAGATTGCCAATGACATGTTTAAAAGTTAAAAAATTAAATTAAATTAAAAACAAAAAAGCAAACCTAATAAGATGTCCTTTGTCTCCTACCCCTTTATAGCGGTTTCTTTTGAAGGTAATGTGAAATTTTCTTGCCTTTCTTGATTCCCTTGCCAGAAAGCACTTTGGTAATTCATAGCAAAAGTTGGAAAATTTTGCATTCATTTCAAGCTATTCTGTGTCAGAATACCTCACTGCCCTAGGCACTGAGGAAAAATCATCACAAAAGGCCCAGCCCAGTCCCGGGGAAGCCCATAGACTCGCCGGGATGTAAGAACACAAATGTTGCTGTGATGGGAACGAGAGCTGCTAGGGTAACTCAGACCGTCTGTTTTGTTTATTTGTTTGTTTTCTTTTGTTTCTTTTCAGTGGGTAAGAGTTAGCAAGCTGATTGTAGGTGATGAGGGGCAGGGAAGGTTTTCACAAAATTCATCACTAAAAGCTGCCAAAGACCTTTATCGGAAAGAACGTAACTTATATTACTAACCAGCTCCCAGAGCAACTGAGGTAATAGAAACACATTTCTCTTTGGGTGCTGGTAGCCAAGATCAAAAGTGATCCCCGAAGGATCTTATAAACATGGGGTCAGGGCACGAGCCACACAGGGGAAGGGCACATTCTTTAGACCCTCCTGGTAAGGGTGATATTTGCAAAACCTGAAGCCTGCCTGCCTTCTCCCTGCCCCCACACACCCGTTCTTGGTCACATCGCCCCCTGTAGTGCCTGATTTACAGCATGGTGCTATTAAATTGAAGCTTTTTTTCAAGGTTTTATTGTTAGAGTTTAAGTCAAGAGAACTGTGGGCTCAGAGTATTTAGAGAAATTGACTCCATATCCCAAGTGTTGGTCTATATAGGACTCAACTGCAGATTCCAACATTTAAGTTTTCATTCATTTAACACTAATTTATGGAAACTGTGTTTTAAGACGAAGGTACAAGTAGTCCACTAGTTCTTTAGATTTATTATCCATGTTTGAGAAAAGTTCTTCCCTCCTGTCTTTTCCCTTTCTGCACCTTTCTCACATTGGAGCTTATGTGAATAATCTTGATTGTAATTGTGAGATATGTGGCTTAATGCACACTGTGATGTTTTAAACTGAAGAATTATAAAGGGAGTGTTAGTATATACAATTCTCTGTTCTTAGAACACAGCTCTGATGAATGCTAAAAAAAGATTTTTTGCTTGCTAAATAAAAGAAAATACAAACATAACAAATGAGATTGACTCTTATAATTGGCAGGTGTTGGGTTTTCAATGGAGACAGACCGAAAAAGACATTCTTTTCTTGATTTAAAATCCACATGGTGGGGGCTCGTCTATCCAAAGGTATTCTTTTAACTGTCAAAACAGAGTTTCCATCAGTTCTCGCCCAAGGGAGCTCTGACCTGGATGGAAAATGCCACAAAGTATTAAAGCAAACTTTAGTTTTGTTTTTTTTTTTTTTACTGTCCTAGTATCTTCCCCTTTTCCTCTGAGTGAAGAGTTGGTTCACTGTGGTCTCATTTGGAATATTCCATGAAGAACACCGACAATGTATCAGATTGGTCATGGTATGAACAATTTTCATGGGTGGAAATACAAAGGCCAGGGTTGAATGAGAGCCTTTATAGAGGCTTTGAACAGTAATAAATTCTGATGAAATGTCTCCCACCCCTGCAGACCATCTTAATCTTTTTCAGGCGCACCCTGGATGGTTTACAGGAGAAGCAGAGCTCCTCTGCAGGACAGAAGGAAGAACAAAACCGGTGGCCTTTCATTCAAGCTGAGAGACAAAATTCACCTAAATTTTACAAAACAGTCTTTGGACAGAAACCAAATGAAAAATTCTTTTCATAGTTGGCCCAGTGGCACACCACCTAAAATGACCGACTTTGCTATCCGTGTTGTCTGTGTGGGCCCACTGGATCAATAAACTGCTGGCTCTTGTGATTTATTTTGTATTGTAACCCAAAGCAAAATGACCTCTGGTATATGAGAGAAGATAATGTGACTTCTTTGAAGAAAAGAGAAGAAAAGGGGGCCATGGACTAAGTACTAGTGGCATTAAAACAAAGAGTAAATAACTTGTCACCATCAGGGTTTCCAAAGATTGCAGCCCACGAAAGCTGAACTCTGCTTGGAATGTGATAAGGTGGCCAGGCCTGTTGTGAAATACTTCTTTGGTAGGAGCTCCAGGCTGACAGGCCATATAAAGAAGTGTTGCAGATTCGAAGCTTATTTCTTGTCAACATATCAGGGGTGGTCCTTTCGCAGCCTAGCAATCTGAGTGACACTGAGCCTTGACCCAAGAAGCAGCGGAAAAGACTGGCTTCCAAATAGGAGAAAAAGCGGGGCTCAGACAACCAGATCTGGATTTTAATTCGCATTCACCACCGCCTCCTCAAATTTATGGGCAGGGGACATGGAAGGAGATGCAGAAGTTAGTAGAAGGAGCTAGAGCTTTGAAGTCAGACAGACCCAAGTTTGAATTCTTTCTTTATTACCTACGAACTGTATGATCCTGGGTAAATCTCTTAGCCTCCGTGAATCTCAACGTCCTAGCTGTTGAATGGGCACAGTAATACATACCTCTTAGCATTGTTTTAAGCAACAGTGAGGGGTCTGTACCTCTCAGCAGTGTTGCTGCTGCTAAGTCGCTTCAGTTGTGTCTGACTCTGTGCGACCCCATAGACGGCAGCCCACCAGGCTCCCCGTCCCTGGGATTCTCCAGGCAAGAACACTGGAGTGGGTTGCCATTTCCTTCTCCAATGCGTGAAAGTGAAAAGTGAAAGTGAAGTCACTCAGTCGTGTCTGACTCCTAGTGACCCCATGGACTGCAGCCTACCAAGCCCCTCCGTCCATGGGATTTTCCAAGCAAGAGTACTGGAGTGGGGTGCCATTGCCTTCTCCCAGCTCAGCAGTGTTGTAAGGATTAAAAGGAATAGCAAAGAGGCAGGTGCGCAGAGTAGCTGGCTCCTCCTGCTTCCCTCTTCACTCATCCCTTAAAATAAGAATAGTACAGAATTGCCCAATGTAGTAACTTTTTATATGATAAAGAGCAATTAAAATTTTTGATTAGGGTGTAGTTGGTTTACAACACTGTATTGCTTTCTGCTATAGAGCAAAGTGAATCAGTTATATATATGCATGTAACCACTTTTTAAAGATTATTTTTCTAATACTCATAATGAAGTATTGATAAAGTTACCTGTGCTACACAGTAAGGTCCCACCTTTTATTTATTTGGCTGCACCATGAGGCATGCAGGATCTTAGTTCCCCAACCAAGATTGAACTGTGCCCCCCGCGTGGAAGTGCGGAGTCTTAACCACTGGACCTCCACTTAAGTCTCCAGGGCAATCTTACCTTGCTAGACACGCTCTTTCACAATTTCTGGCATAAATGTCAACAACTGAATAGTGTATTTTAACGTTATCCTCTTTATTCTCCATCATCGTCTGGTGTGAGAGTGGGCCTTGTATTAGTTTAAATTCCATTTAACAAGTCCTTCCTGAGAAAGGCACAATGACTCTATCTTCATTCTTACATACACTATACACCCTGAATTGAAAGGGAAGTCGCTCAGTCATGTCCAACTCTTTGCGACCCCATGGACTGTAGCCTACCAGGCTTCTCTGTCCACGGGATTTTCCAGGCAAGAATACTGGAGTGGGTTGCCAGAATTAGTGTATAGTGTAAAAGGCCAAAGTACGACACTTAAGTACTAAAAAGAATTAACATTCTGCACACTAAGTATGACTATAATATGTGCCTACAATTGAACAAATCATTTTCTAATCGTAAGAGTAGTCAGGCAGACCTAAGTTATTTCTAATCAAGAAGTAACAGAGGATAACTTTCTAAATTAACATAATAATATTGACATAAGCAAGTTCTGCTGCTGTGTCCAGGCTAAGGGGGAGCTACCTACAGCTTGTCTAGAAGTGATCAGCAGTGACTCAAAAAAAGAAAGCAAAGAGTTTATAACACTGATGACCTTGTGATGTAATCTCAGCATTTTACAGAGGAGGAAACTGAGTCTCTCCGAAAGGTATGTGACCCGCACAGTTACCAGTATCCGAGTCCAAACCTCAAGCTGTATCTCATCTCAAAGCCTTGGGCTCTTTCTGAGTTGCTGTTTCAGATTTCCCCAGATTCTCCTGCTATAATCACATGCTGGAAATAATCTAAGCATTTCCTAAAGTTTTGAAAATATCACACACTATAGCATTTTCTGACATGGTTTTCACAGAGAGGTGATGGAAAAAAAATGGCTTTTGGCACAAGGGAAGGTGGTGGATGGTTGTTGTGGAATAGCCATCCCAATTTTCCATTCCAGGAGGTATAAATAAATACAGAGAACTATCCTCTTGTGAATGCTCATCCAGCCCTCTTGAGGTTTCCATCAACACCAGCCATAAGTATCACTTAGCTCTTCTACTCATTTGTGGCCTGGTAACGTATTCTACCAGGAATTAGCAATTTCTAAAGCTGGCTTGACCACCCACTTGCTGTGTGGCCATGGACAAGTCATTTAGCAACTTTCTCAATCTTAATCATAGAGTAAGAATCTTGACTTGTATTACAAAGATGGCCCTATTTGCATTTACTAAGGACTCATGTTTTCAAAGTTGATTTAAAAAAAAAAGTGTAACTATCATGCCACATATATTAAAAGACTTAACTATATAGTTGTTATTCAAAGACAGCAAGATCAGAATATAGGGGGAAAATGGGATAAATCTTCAGCAATTGCAGCTGAAAAAGAGGCTTGGTAATATTTATTCTTCCAAATTATGTTGTTAAACAAAGCTCCAAAAAGGACTAAATGCCATAGAAATTTACCACTTCTCCATTAAAACAGTTCTCGCGTGAAGCTTCTTTGGGAAGTTCCAGAGTCAGAGCCTATGTTCTTAGGCGAGGTTTAGGAGTGGTTTCCCTATGATCTCATAACCTCTTGATTACACTGATGTCATTTCACTTATCACATCATATTATAATTATTTATTCACGTATCTGTGGCCCCCAGTAGACTTTAACTCTCATGGGCAGGAAACATTCATCATCCTATTCCACTGCCTGGACCATGATAGGCTTTAAATACATAGCTTCTTGAGCTACACCATCATGGAACAGTTGGTTACATATGGGAGAAGCTGTCCAAGTTTATGATGTTTTCCCGGTAGAGTTTCATTTCCTCAACTTATAAAAAGATAATAATAAGGACTTCAGCTTGTATGGAAAATATGTCAGCATCTTCTAACTATATCTGTCTTAGGTCCTTGACACAGTAGTCCAAGTATGGCTAGATTCTGTTGATTCTGGTTGATACACACACACACACACACACACACACACACATATTCACATACACTCATATACCCATACATACACACTTATAGATACACTTACCCATCATATAGCCACACATGCACACACAATCACATATATTCTTTCTCTCTCTCTCTCTCTCTCTCTCTCACACACACACACTCACGCCAGAAGACATGCATAAAGAATAAAATATTGAGAACTCTTACAGGGTGGCAGGTATGTGCTGACCAGGGGAAGACTAATAATTTACCCTGCTCAATAAGAACTCTAGGTTTTATACCAAGGAACATACTTCCTACAAAATCCTGAGTGACAAGTTAATATATCTCTACAAAAAGGTCAGAGGGCACACAGAATCTGACTCCTGAGAGATGCTGTTACTATAGAATGTGGGAAGGCCAAAAGGCCCTTGTTCCTCCTTGGAAATATGGCATTTCTCTTGGGAATTATCAATGTCTTCTTGGTGTGAGGGAGCTACTTGCTATGGAAATGTGGGTATAGATGACCTAAGAACCTGAAGAATGCCAACATTCATTCACAGCTGTTTATTATAAATAGTTATATTTGGTTTGTAGATAAAGCCAAGATAATGTGACAAATGTACTTTTTCTAAAAAAAAAAAAATTCTGAACATAGTGAAAACAAAAATTTAGGAAATAAATGCAAACTGATTCTTTTCATTGGACAAATACTGTATCATGTTGGCAATTTTGGTGTGCATAGCCTTTGTGTGGTCTCATGTGATAATGCAAGCTAACACTAGTTTGTTACTAATATTTTACCTTCAACCCTTTTCTCTATCAAAACAGAGAAGAAAATCTATCCTAAATCAATTACTCCTAAGGTAAATGGCATGAACCAGTGACACTTCAGTTCAGAGACGAGCAGTTGGCATGAAGCAGAAGGGAAGGCCATGGGCTCTGGAGCCTGCCCCCTGGGTCAGGGTACGCACAGCCATTTATTAGCCTTGTGACCTTGGGCAAGTTACTAAACGTCTCTGGGCCTTATTCTACATTTGCAAGTGAAATACCCCTTGACAAAGAGCGGGCACAGTCACAGATCACTCTGGCAGAATCACGAAAAGGGGAAACCCTCTGAAACAACCTAGAGGGGTGGGATGGGGTGGGAGGTGGCAGGGAGTTTCAAGAGGGAAGGGACATAGGTATGCCTATGGCTGAGTCATGTGGATGTTTGGCAGAAATCAATACAATTTTGTAGAGCGATTATCCTTCAATTAAAAATAAATAAAGGTAATTATTTTTTAAAAAGAGGAAATAGATTGGAAGACCCTGGGACATTCATGGGAGAGAAGATAATCCTTGCTGCTCTTTTCAGCAAAACTGAGTGGCAGCATGCATCACTGTCCCCCCTCCACCGCCATTGAAGTCCAAAGACGCTACTTGAGACTGCCTGCTTCCACCCCAGGAGATCATCCCTGGAAGGGATGGCCTTTCACAGAGAAGAAAACAGAGGTTTCAGGGTGGAGAAGACAAAGAAGGTGACCAAGGTGGGGAGAATGGTGCCAGAATCCGAGACCAAGTTAGAAATGGGTAGGAATATTATCTACAGGATCCCTCCTTGCACGGATCTCAATCTTTGGAATTTGTTCTTTTTGAAATCCATCAAATGAACCACAATTTTAATTACTTTTCTCATTTATCACAACATTTAGAAAACTGCCCTGACAATTTAGGATGAAATATAATTGCATATACTTAAACGGTCTGTATGCTCATCTTTGAGACTGAACAGACAGAATAACATGAAGTTTGGTGCCTCCCCACTTTGTCTGGGTACCAGAAAGTTTGGCGGGTGGGGTGGGGGGTGGTACGGTGCTCAGCATGCTGCGTACATGGCAACATGAAGTCCCAGATGCTCTGGAATTTCTGCCTAGCCAAGAGAGGTCC